>NC_135232.1:1020128977-1020432007 GCF_051348905.1 Ranitomeya variabilis | reverse complement strand
GCTTTGTGCCTGATGCTCCTGGAGTCGCTGAACCTGTGGGTATTCTTAAGGAAGGAGTTATCCTGTCAGCTATTTCTCCAGATCTGCGACGTGTGTTGCAGAGATTTCAGGCTGGTAGGCCTGACTCTTGTCCACCTGACAGATTGTTTGTGCCTGCTAAATGGACCAGCAGAGTCATTTCCGAGGTTCATTCCTCTGTGTTGGCAGGGCACCCGGGAATTTTTGGCACTAGAGATCTGGTGGCCAGGTCCTTTTGGTGGCCTTCCTTGTCAAGAGATGTGCGGTCATTTGTGCAGTCCTGTGGTACTTGTGCTCGAGCTAAGCCTTGCTGTTCTCGTGCCAGCGGGTTGCTCTTGCCCTTGCCTGTCCCGAAGAGACCTTGGACACACATCTCTATGGATTTCATTTCGGATCTTCCGGTGTCTCAGGGCATGTCTGTCATCTGGGTGATATGTGATCGTTTCTCCAAGATGGTCCATCTGGTTCCTTTGCCCAAACTGCCTTCCTCTTCTGATCTGGTTCCTGTGTTCTTCCAGAACGTGGTTCGTTTGCACGGCATTCCTGAGAATATTGTGTCGGACAGAGGATCCCAGTTTGTTTCCAGGTTCTGGCGATCCTTTTGTGGTAGGATGGGCATAGATTTGTCGTTTTCGTCCGCTTTTCATCCACAGACTAACGGTCAAACGGAACGAACTAATCAGACTCTGGAGGCGTATTTGAGGTGTTTTGTCTCTTCTGATCAGGATGATTGGGTGACCTTCTTGCCGTTGGCTGAATTTGCCCTTAATAATCGGGCTAGTTCTGCCACCTTGGTTTCGCCATTTTTCTGCAACTCTGGTTTCCACCCTCGTTTTTCCTCGGGACATGTGGAGCCTTCTGACTGTCCTGGGGTGGATTCTGTGGTGGATAGGTTGCAGCGGATCTGGAATCATGTGGTTGACAACTTGAAGTTGTCACAGGAGAAGGCTCAGCGTTTTGCCAACCGCCGCCGCGGTGTGGGTCCCCGACTTCGCGTTGGGGATTTGGTATGGCTGTCTTCTCGATTTGTTCCTATGAAGGTCTCCTCTCCCAAATTTAAGCCTCGATTTATTGGTCCTTACAAGATATTGGAGATCCTTAATCCTGTATCTTTTCGCCTGGATCTTCCGGTGTCGTTTGCCATTCACAACGTATTTCATAGGTCCTTGTTGCGGCGGTACGTTGTGCCTGTGGTTCCTTCTGCTGAGCCTCCTGCTCCGGTGTTGGTTGAGGGCGAGTTGGAGTACGTGGTGGAGAAGATCTTGGACTCTCGTCTCTCCAGGCGGAGGCTTCAGTACCTGGTCAAGTGGAAGGGCTATGGTCAGGAGGATAATTCCTGGGTGGTCGCCTCTGATGTGCATGCGGCCGATTTAGTTCGTGCCTTTTACGCCGCTCATCCTGATCGCCCTGGTGGTCTTGGTGAGGGTTCGGTGACCCCTCACTAAGGGGGGGGTACTGTTGTGAATTTACTTTTTGGCTCCCTCTAGTGGCTACTAGTGATTTGACTCTGGATATGTCAGTCATTCCTTTTATGCTCACCTGGGTCGTTAGGTCAGGGGTGTTGCTATATAAGCTCCCTGGACCTTCAGTTCAATGCCTGGCAACGTTGATATCAGAGCTAATCTGTAGTGCTCTTGTCTACTGATCCTGTTTCCTGCTTGATTAAGTTAAGTCTGCTTTTTTGCTTTTTGCAATTCGTTTTTGTTTGCATTTTCTGTCCAGCTTGTATATAATCTGTATCCTGACCTTGCTGGAAGCTCTAGGGTGGCTGGTGTTCTCCCCCCGGGCCGTTAGACGGTTCGGGGGTTCTTGAATCTCGTGGATTTTTTGATAGGGTTTTTGTTGACCATATAAGTTATCTTACTATATTCTGCTATTAGTAAGTGGGCCTCTCTGTGCTAAACCTAGTTCATCTCTGTGTTTGTCATTTCCTCTTACCTCACCGTTATTATTTGTGGGGGGCTTGTATCCTACTTTTGGGGTATTTTCTCTGGAGGCAAGAGAGGTCTTTGTTTTCCTCTTCTAGGGGTAGTTAGCTCTCCGGCTGGCGCGAGACATCTAGCGACCAACGTAGGCATGTTCCCCGGCTACTTCTAGGGTTGGCGTTAGGAGTAGATATATGGTCAACCCAGTTACCACTGCCCTATGAGCTGGATTTTTGTACTTTGCAGACTTGCTGATATCTCTGAGACCCTCGCCATTGGGGTCATAACAGTTTCCTAGACTCCTGTTCGCACATGCCCCCATGTTTATCAACCCCGTGGATGTGTTTTTAACTTTTTTAATCTTATTTTTTTATTTAGTGTTTGTGAGTCTGCTGATTTATTGCGCCTCCATATTTTCTCCTACTGGGCCCCCCTTTGGGACTGAAAATGACCCCAGACTTCATCTCATTATATGGGAAAATTACAGCCATCTCAGCGACTTTGGATGATTTCAACTTTTGTAATTTGTAATTTGTATACATTTTGTGATGTTATAGTTATATGCAGGTATGTTGTTACACAGCGTTTTTTTTTTCATCTAGTTAATTGTCCTCATACATGCTCTCATGGCTGTGCACATCGCACTGCGACCTATTATTTCCTGTCTGCGGGTGGGCGTCTTTACGGTGTGTGCACCACTTGGAGGGCTCTCCCCTGGTGTGTGTGCACTTCCCGTGACACCCTATCTGCAGTTCAGGACCTGACGGCCGCAGTGCGCATGTGCCGACTCTAGCCGTCCTGATTGGCCGTTTCAGGCCATGTGACTAAGTTCATGGGGTTATTAGAAGGTCCTGCAGGGACCTGAGACACACTCCCTTGAGAAAGCGGCCTCTAGCTGCCACAAAAAGCGCGTCGGGACCCTCCATCCACCCCCCTCCTTGTTTCCACTCATCTGTTGGTAAGCGCTGCATTTCTTGCCATGCACTATTGCACCTTAGATGTTAGATAGACTGGTGTAACTTTATTCCCGATCATCTGGTTCATGCATGCTGCTTCCCTGACGTCCATGTTTGGACGCACTATCTTTTCCCTGAGTTACGGTCTTTGGACCTTTATTTATTTTTCCAGGGGCTGAAGTGTATATGTGGGGTGGGAATAGGTGTGGGTGGGGTTCATAACAGTCTGCATTGTTTTTTGGTGTTCTATATATTGTTGTGACATTTTACCTTTTCTATGATGTAATAAAATGATATGATATCTTTTAGATATAATCAGTTTGCTCTTTTTGTCCTCCAGTTGTTATCTGATACTGTTTGGAGCTGATTTTTGATTTGGGTTTGCAGACAGATATTCTCTGCCACCCTGGTCTCTAAGTATGTACATGGATTTTGGTTGCTATTAGGGTTGAGTGAAACGGATCGGTCATTTTCATAAGTCGCCGACTTTTGGCAAAGTCGGGTTTCATGAAACCCGACCCGATCCCAGCATGGGATCGGCCATGCGGTACACGATCTTCGCACCAAAGTCGCGTTTCCTATGATGCTTAAAGCGCCATTTCTCAGCCAATGAAGGTGCACGCAGAGTGTGGGCAGCGTGATGACATAGGTCCTGGTCCCCACCATCTTAGAGAAGGGCATGGCAGTGATTGGCTTGCTTTCTGCGGCATCACAGGGGCTATAAAGGGGCGTTCCCGCCGACCGCCATGTTACTGCTGCTAATCTGAGCATAGGGAGAGGTTGCTGCCGCTTCGTCAGAAGCAGGGATAGCGTTAGGCAGGGTAAATTAACCCCCAAACCGCTTGTGCTGTAGCGATTCCCACTGTCCAACACCACCTTTTCTTTTTGGGACAGTGGAGGCTCGATTTCTGTGCAACAGCTCTGTAGGTTATAAGGCTCCCTGATAGCTGCGTTGCTGTGTGTACGCCGCTGTGCAAACCAACTGCTTTTTTCAAAGCACAAATCCTGTTGCTCCTTCCTTTCTGCACAGCTATCTTGTTTGTTTGTCCACACTTTTGTGTGCAGCAGTCCTTTTTATTGCTGCCTGACATACTTTTCTGAGATAACTGTAGGGAGATAGTAATTGTAGTACAGTCCCTTTTTTTTTTTTTGTTATATCTCTTCAAGCCACTTTTTGCCGCAGAAAATATACTCTAATACAGTGGCCCCGATTTATTCACAATTCTCCCAGAAAAAAAAAATAAAAGTGGGAGATTAAGATTGTCAAATTTGCATCAGTGCCAGTCCTGTGTGTGGCATCTGTCTTTGTTTTTCTGCCACAGAAAACCTACTGTCTAACAGTGGGCCTGATTTCTTCACAATTCTCCCAGAAAAAAAAGTAAAAGTGGCAGATTAAGATTGTCAAATCTGCATTAGTGCCAGTCCTGTGTGTGGCATCTTTTTTTTTTTCTGCCACAGAAAACCTACTGTATAACAGTGGGCCTGATTTCTTCACAATTCTCCCAGAAAAAAAAGTAAAAGTGGGAGATAAAGATTGGCAAATCTGTATTAGTGCCAGTCCTGTGTGTGGCATCTTTTTTTGTTTTTTCTGCCACAGAAAACCTACTGTGTAACAGTGGGCCTGATTTCTTCACAATTCTCCCCCCCAAAAAAGTAAAAGTGGCAGATTAAGATTGGCAAATCTGCATTAGTGCCAGTCCTGTGTGTGGCATCTTTTTTTTTTTCTGCCACAGAAAACCTACTGTATAACAGTGGGCCTGATTTCTTCACAATTCTCCCAGAAAAAAAGTAAAAGTGAGAGATTAAGATTGGCAAATCTGCATTAGTGCCATTCCTGTGTGTGGCATCTGTCTTTGTTTTTTCTGCCACAGAAAACCTACTGTATAACAGTGGGCCTGATTTCTTCACAATTCTCCCAGAAAAAAAAGTAAAAGTGGGAGATTAAGATTGGCAAATCTGCATTAGTGCCAGTCCTGTGTGTGGCATCTGTCTTTGTTTTTCTGCCACAGAAAACCTACTGTATAACAGTGGGCCAGATTAAATCACTTGTCTCACATATCCCCCCAAAAAATTAAGATAAAGGGAGAGTAATCTTGCCAAACCTGCGCATCTGTGCGGGTGCTGTCTGTGGTATCTGTCAGTCATTTTGTGCCACAGCAACTATACCGTGATATAGTGGGCCTGATTCAATCCCTTGTCTCCCATATCAAAAAAAAGAGGGACATTTCTATTGCCAGTGTGTGCATCTGCGTCAGTCCGGTTAGTGCCATATCTGCCAGCCTCTTTCTGCCAATCAAACAGTGTAGTGTAATACAGTGGGCCTGATTTTTCACTGCATTCTCCCACACAAAAAAAGGGACATTTCTATTGCCAGTGTGTGCATCTGCGTCAGTCCTGTCAGTGTCATATCTGCCAGCCTCTTTCTGCCAATCAAACAGTGTAGTGTAATACAGTGGGCCTGATTTTTCACTGCATTCTCCCACACATAAAGAGGGACATTTCTATTGCCAGTGTTTTTATCTGCGTCACTCCTGTTAGTGCCATATCTGCCAGCCTCTTTCTGCCAATCAAACAGTGTAGTGCAATACAGTGGGCCTGATTTTTCACTGCATTCTCCCACACATAAAGAGGGACATTTCTATTGCCAGTGTTTTTATCTGCGTCACTCCTGTTAGTGCCATATCTGCCAGCCCCTTTCTGCCAATCAAACTGTCTAGTGTAATACAGTGGGCCTGATTTTTCCCTGCATTCTCCCACACATAAAAAAGGGAGATTTACATTCACAACAAGTTCACGCACACCTTGTACCTGGTTTTACAGGACCACATAACTGTTGTTAGTTTGGTAACATTTTTCCAAGAATGAGGAAGTCTGGTGGAAGAGGTCGTGGCCGTGGGCGTTCATTGCCAGCTGGTAATGATGGTAGTGGTGGTGGAGCATCAGGTGGTCATGGGAAAAGCAATATAGCCCCTAAGTCTCGAGTTGTTGAGCCAGCGTCATCGTCTGGCTACACAAGGCCTCGAAAGCTCCCTTTTCTGGGAGTAGAAAAACCGCTTTTGAAGCCGGAGCAGCAGGAACAAGTATTGGCTTTCATTGCTGCCTCTGCCTCTAGCTCTTTCGCCTCCTCCTCGGAAAGTGCCAAATGTCAGAGAAGTGCGTCTTCAGTGGATGCTCCCGGTCAGGAACAAGTCGCTTCCTTGTGTCCTTCACCCAGAACAACAGTGAAGGATGCATCAGGCGGCACAACTGGTTACTCCATGGAGCTATTTACACATACCGTGCCTGGGTTAGAAAGGGAAATTGTTAACAGGCCATGCCCATTACAAGATGAATCGGACATGGAGTGCACAGATGCACAGCCACAGCCAGATTATGATGCTGTTCCTTTGACTCAGATCAGAACATTGCCCTCGCAGTGTACTGATCCAGAATCTGACCCCGATGAGACTATGGAGCCCCTTCACGAACGCTATAGCACCGGCTTACACAGTGACCCAGAGGAAGGTGCACAGGACATAGAAGAGGAGGTCATAGATGACCCAGTTGTTGACCCCGATTGGCAGCCATTGGGGGAACAGGGTGCAGGCGGCAGTACCTCTGAAGCGGAGGAGGAGGAACCGCAGCAGTCATCAACATCGCAACAGGTTCCATCTGGCAGGCCCGTATCTGGCCAAAAACGTGTGGCAAAACCAAAACCAGTTGTAGGACAGTGTGGCCGTCCAGTTAAAGTAGCTCAGTGTGCAATAATGCCTGAAAAGGTATCCGATACTAGGAAGAGTGCAGTCTGGCATTTTTTTAACCAAGATCCCAATGATCAGTGCAAAGTCATTGTAAGAAATGCTCAAGGACCTTCAGCAGAGGTCAGAATGTTAAAAATCTAAATACAAGTTGCATGCGTAGACATTTAACCACCATGCACTTGCAAGCCTGAACAAACTACCAAAACTCCCTTAACGTTGTAGCACCCTCTCACAATGAAGCTAGTCAGCAACGCGACATCCCTTCCCTCACTGTAATCCCACCGTTTACCACACCACCTGCAGGTAATGTGGCGGTTTCGTCGCAAGGCCAAAGCAGTCATGGAATCACCAGGTTCGTGGTAGCAAAAACTGTATGTAGGGCAACAGCAAGAATACCATCACCAACCCCCTCTGTCACGCATGTCCACCGGCACCCCCGCTAGTTCCTCCCTATGCAGCTCTCCAGTCCAGCTCACCCTACATGAGACTCTCGTTAGGAAAAGGAAGTACTCATCCTCGCATCCACGTACACAGGGTTTGAACGCCCACATTGCTAGACTAATCTCGTTAAGAGATGATGCCCTACCGGTTATTTGAAAGCGAAGCTTTCAAAGCCCTGATGGACTATGCTGTACCACGCTACGAGCTACCCAGTCGACACTTTTTTTCAAGAAAAGCCATCCCAGCCCTCCACCAGCATGTAAAAGACCGCATTGTCCATGCGCTCAGGCAATCTGTCAGTAGAAAGGTGCACCTGACAACAGATGCATGGACCAGTAGGCATGTCCAGGGGCGTTACATCTCCATCACGGCACCCTGGGTTAATGTGGTGGATGCAGGGTCCACAGGGGACAGTAATATTGGGACAGTTCTGCCTAGCCCACGGTCTAGGAAACAGTTGGCTGTAGGCGTTCGTCACCCCTCCTCATCCTCCCGCATAAGCGAGAGCTCGTCCACAGACCGCAGTCGCACGGCCACTCCATCTGCAGTTGCCACTGTAGCACACGAGGTGTCCAATTATGGAACAGCTAGTGGCAAGCGTCAGCAGGGTGTATTGGCAATGAAGTGTTTGGGCGACAACAGACACACCGTGGAAGTTCTGTCCGAGTTCTTGCAGCAAGAAACTCAGTCAAGGCTGGGCACTGTACATCTTGAGGCAGGCAAGGTAGTGAGTGATAACGGAAGGAATTTTATGGCTGCCATAGCCCTTTCACAAATGAAACACATTCCTTGCCTGGCTCACACCTTAAACCTGGTGGTGCAGTGCTTCCTGAAAAGTTATCCGGGGTTACCCGACCTGCTGCTGAAAGTGCGCAGGCTTTGCTCTCACATCCGCCGTTCGCCCGTACACTCCAGCTGTATGCAGAACCATCAGCGGTCTTTGAACCTTCCCCAGCATCGCCTAATCATCGACGTTGCAACAAGGTGGAACTCCACACTACACATGCTTCACAGACTGTGCGAACAGAGGCGTGCTGTTATGTATTTGTGGGAGGATACACATACACGGGCAGG
Organism: Ranitomeya variabilis; assembly: GCF_051348905.1. Classification (NCBI taxonomy): domain Eukaryota; kingdom Metazoa; phylum Chordata; class Amphibia; order Anura; family Dendrobatidae; genus Ranitomeya; species Ranitomeya variabilis. Next base: position 1,020,423,853 of record NC_135232.1, on the reverse strand, counting down.
CAGTTGGATGGCAGACATGGAGTTGTCAGCTGTGCAGTGGTCGAAGCTCCAAGACCTGTGTCAAGTCCTTCAGTGTTTTGAGGAATGCACACTGCTGGTTAGTGCAGACAACGCCGTAATAAGCATGAGCATCCCCCTAATGCGTCTGCTGATGCAAAGTTTGACGCACATAAAGGAACAGGCGTCTGCAGTGGAGGATGAGGGAAGCCTTGTTGACAGTCAGCCATTGTCTGCTCAGGGAAGTCTACAGGACAAGGTGGCGGGCGAAGAGGAGGAGAACGAGGAGGATGGGGATGAGTATTTTTGGGATGAGGAAGCTTGTCAGGGGGCAATAGAAACTGCTGGCGGTGCAAGGCCGGGTTCAGGGTTTTTGAGGGAGACAAGTGACGTTCATTTGCCAGAAAGTGCTCCTCAACCCAGCATATGCACTGAGTTGATAACTGGAATATTGGCCCACATAGCGGATTATGCCTTGCGTATCCTCAAAAGGGACCCACGCATTATAAAAATGATGACCGATGACTAGTGTTGAGCGATACCGTCCGATACTTGAAAGTATCGGTATCGGATAGTATAGGCCAATACCCGAAAAGTATCGGATATGGCCGATACCGATACCCGATACCAATACAAGTCAATGGGACACCAAGTATCGGAAGGTATCCTGATGGTTCCCAGGGTCTGAAGGAGAGGAAACTCCCCTTCAGGCCCTGGGATCCATACTAATGTGTAAAATAAAGAATAAAAATAAAAAATATTGATATACTCACCCTCTGACGCGCCCTGGTTGTAACCGCCAGCCTCCGTTCATAAGAATGAGCGCTTGAAAGTCCTTAGATGACGTCATCTAAGGACTTTCAAGCGCTCATTCTTATGAACGGAGGCTGGCGGTTACAACCAGGGTGCATCAGAGGGTGAGTATATCAATATTTTGTATTCTTTATTTTACACATTAATATCGATCCCGATACCGATTCCCGATACCACAAAAGTATCGGATCTCGGTATCGGAATTCCGATACAGCAAATATCGGCCGATACCCGATACTAGCGGTATCGGAATGCTCAACACTACCGATGACGATTACTGGTTGGCCTGCCTCCTTGATCCTCGCTATAAAGGCAAATTGCAAAATATCATGCCACATGAGAACCTCGAACAGATATTGGCAACCAAACAAGCTACTCTTGTAGACCGTTTGATTCAGGCATTCCCAGCACACAGCGCCGGTGATGGTTCTCACACGAGATGCAGGGGGCAACAGGGCAGAGGTGTTAGAGGTGCACAAATCAGAAGTGGCGTAGGACAGAGGGGTTTTCTGACCAGGTTGTGGAGTGATTTCGCAATGACCGCAGACACGACAGGTACAGCAGCATCCATTCAAAGCGACAGGAGACAACATTTGTCCAGTATGGTTACTAACTATTTTTCCTCCATTACCGATGTTCTCCCTCAACCGTCATTCCCCTTTGATTACTGGGCATCCAAAATAGACACCTGGCCTGAATTGGCCGAACATGCATTGCAGGAGCTTGCTTGCCCAGCAGCTAGTGTGCTATCAGAAAGAGTATTCAGTGCTGCTGGTTCAATCCTGACCGAAAAAAGGACTCGTCTGGCTACCCAAAATGTTGATGATCTAACCTTCATTAAAATGAACCACTCCTGGATTTCAAATTATTTTGCCCCACCTTTCCCGGCTGACAACTAGCTTTCATGTAAAAAGGTCTTGCTTTGGGACTGGTGTTACTGACTGTTCCAATCTCTTAATTTGCAGCTGCTGTTTGTCCAGCACACGACATGTTTACACCTCCCTAAATGGCCTAACTCCCCCCACGGGGCCGTGGTCTCGCCACTTGTCGCAAGCACCCGTCAGAGTGCCGTTTGTCTGAAGAGGTGGGTGTGCCTATTTTATTATTTTAGGCCTAGGAAGTCTGTCTGCGGTCCCTCCTTCCAATTGTCCTCCGCTGACCACACCAATGCTGCCTGTGTACCCCTGCCACCTAATGGAAGCTGCATAGAGCCTATTTTCTTATTTTAGGCCTAGGAAGTCTGTCTGCAGTCCCTCCATCCAATTGTCCTCCGCTGACCACAACAATGCTGCCTGTGTACCCCTGCCACCTAATGGAAGCTGCATAGAGCCTATTTTAGTATTTTGGGCCTAGGAAGTCTGTCTGCGGTCCCTCCTTCCAATTGTCTTCCGCTGACCACACCAATGCTGCCTGTGTACCCCTGTAGCCAAATTTAAGCTTTAAGCTGCATAGAGCTTATTTTAGTATTTTGGGCCTAGGAAGTCTGTCTGCGGTCCCTCCTTCCAATTGTCCTCCGCTGACCACACCAATGCTGCCTGTGTACCCCTGCCACCTAATGGAAGCTGCATAGAGCCTATTTTATTATTTTAGGCCTAGGAAGTCTGTCTGCGGTCCCTCCTTCCAATTGTCCTCCGCTGACCACACCAATGCTGCCTGTGTACCCCTGTAACTAATTTAAAAATGCATAGAGACAACTTTTTTAGTTAACACATACTAACTTTGTCTGTCTGCGGCGCCACTCAATCACGCTGTCCTCCACTGAAAAAGCTGTACTTCAACCTTCAGGCTCTCATTAAGTAGTTGTTTATATAAGACAGCAGTTGCCCTACTACTTTGGTTGGGGCCTAGTAACGGTGTCTGCCGCTCCTTGGTGTTCTCCTCCGGGTTTCCTTGTCTGAGCTTCAACCTTCAGGCTCTCATTAAGTATTTTTTAATGTCACACTGCAGTTGCCCTACTACTTTGGTTGGGGCCTAGTAACGGTGTCTGCCGCTCCTTGGTGTTCTCCTCCACCTTGGTGTTCTCCTCAAGGTTTCCTTGTCTGAGCTTCAACCTTCAGGCTCTCATTAAGTATTTTTTAATGTCACACTGCAGTTGCCCTACTACTTTGGTTGGGGCCTAGTAACGGTGTCTGCCGCTCCTCGGCGTTCTCCTCCTCCTTGGTGTTCTCCTCCAGGTTTCCTTATCTCAGCTTCAACCTTCAGGCTCTCATTAAGTATTTTTTAATGTCACACAGCAGTTGCCCTACTACTTTGGTTGGGGCCTAGTAACGGTGTCTGCGCTCCTTGGTGTTCTCCTCCACTGAACAAAGCAGTGCCGCCTGTTTACTCCTGTTACCAATTTTGAACTTAATTTGGCCCACTTTATTACTTGGGCCTACTAACTGTGTCAGCCTCTCATTACAGTTGTCCTCCACTGAACAAAACAATGCCGCCTGGTTAGTCCTGTTACCAATTTTGAACTGCATTTAACCTACTTTATTCTTTGGCCCTATATCTGTGTTTCCTCCTCATCCTGCCCATTGCCCAGGCACTGCTAGATGAGTCTGCTGGTACATTGACCCAGACCACTACATTCCCCTTGCACTCTACACAGCCAGAATCTGACCCTGCTGAAAGTAAGGTTCCCCTTCCCGCATGCTATACCACCTTACACAGGGACAAAGAGGAAGGTGCAGATGAAAGTGCAGGTTCCTTCATCAGGTGGGGGGGCATACTCGTTGGTGACGTCACTGGCACAGGGCCCCTCAGAGTACGCAAAAGTGTTGCTGCCGGTGGGAGGCACCCCCGCCATGCAAACACACCGCTGTACTTTGAGGGGCCCTGTGCCAGTGCCAATGCCAACTAGTGTCCCCCCCCTGCTTGCTCAGGATCACAGCACTTGCAAAATTGACATACTTACCTCTCACTGCTCCACCGCCGTGACATAGTCCACGTTTCCTGGGCCCACTAAAAACTTGAACCAGCCCTACCCCCCACAACTTTAGCCAAATGACCCCCAATTTCCAATGCCTATCTATTATTATAAAGTAAATTAAGATTGACAAGTTTCAGTAACAAGAATAGATGTTTTTGCCATTAAAATGGGCACTGTAGGTGTTTTCCTGGCCTCCACTCACTGCCGACTATGCTTCCCCATTGACTTGCATTAGGTTTCATGTTTCGGTCGATCCCCGACTTTACACGATAATCGGCCGACTTCAATTGACTCGACTTTTGACAAAGTCGGGTTTCGCAAAACCCGACTCGACCCCAAAAAAGTAAAAGTCGCTCAACCCTAGTTGCTATTACTGCTGCTTTTCCAGCTTCTGCCATTGAAGCCAGTGCTGGGCAGTGGCGAGCAGACACTTTTGGGACTAAGTCCTGCTTTTCCCCTTCTGAACATGCCCAGGGTAAGATCTCTCATTGGAGGTCGAGGGTCACATGCTTGGATACTGCAGCAAAGCCCATTGGTTCTCCAGAAAGGTCCTGAAGGTGCTCTCGCTCTGTGGCAGCCTCTCATTGGTCCTTCTAGGAAGGTCTTGCACTTGCTGCAGCTATAAAAGGTTCGCATGGCCGCACGGCCAAGCGCTAGTATCAAATCTAAGTTATGTAATTTGCGCCAGTGTGGTTACATTGTATGTGTTCAGGGCCCCGGCTGAAATAATTAAATAAGCCCCTAGAATAGCGGCTCCTCCGGTGAGGAGATTGTATGATTGTGTAACCACAAACTGCTATCTGCTCGGCAGTCGCTGTGTACTCCTGTGAGGTTAACAGGATGCAGTGCTTTCTTTAGGTGACTCTGTGAAGTAACAGAGTTCGCTTCTACAGCCATATAGGGCCGCCATTTGCCAGCAGCAGGTTCTCTCCTGCACGGTGGACCCGGGCTGCGAACGCACCAAATAACATCTCTCTATTTACTCAGTGCATTCCGCCAGCCCTAGCAGCTAGTGATTCCATAATTTTTGCAAAGGGTTGTTTATAATTATTCAACCTCTTCATGACAAGTGTCTTTAGTAGTGTTGAGTGATACCTTCCGATATCCGAAAATATCGGTATCGGATTGGATCGGCCGGTATCCGAAAAATATCGGATATCGCCGATACAGATACCGGAAACCAATGCAAGTCAATGGGACACAAATATCGGAATGAAAATATACCCTTTCTTCTAGGTTAATCCTACGTGAAGGAAAACAACTAAGAATAATGTAGAATGTATTGGGGGAGGTGGAGGAGACATTAAAGGCATAGAGGTTTATCCCAATCAAATGGAATAGCAGGAATTATTTTTTTTTTTAAAGACGTTCGGAGTTACAAAGATATTAACTATGTTAAGCTTTTTTATATTTTGTCAGATATTTGTTTCACTACTTCCATGCTCTTCACCTTCTTTTTTACTTCTCCCACACTTTCTTCTTCATCATTCTCAGCAGCAGCATCTTTTTCATCAATTTCTTCTTCACCTTATTCATCTTCTTCTTCTACACCTTCTTCCTATTATTCTTTTTTTTTTTTACATTCTTCATATTCTTTTTATTCAACTATTATTCTTGTTCATATTCTACTTCTTCATCTTCTTCATATTCTTCTTCTTCATCATATTCTTATTTGTGACAGGCATTCCTGTAGTTGTTATCAATAAAAGTTTGAAGATTACACCTTCTGTTCTGCCTGTCACAAAAGATTTACAACAGGATTTGTCCGTGTTCAGTTTGGCCTGCAGCAGCAGGTTTTTTCCAGGGGCACCACGAGGAGGAACGGACTCACCCCCATACACTGCTTAGTCTTCTTCTGCTTATAATTTAGATAATATCTTTTGCTCTTAATGTTAGTCTTGTGCTTAATGTTCTTCTGCTTTTTGTTCTGCAGCTTCTTGTTCTTCTGCTTCTTGGTCTTCTTCGGGGTGGTCTCCAGGGTCATCGTCTCCAGGGTTGTCGTCTCCGGGGTCGTCATCTTCTTCGGGGTGGTCTTCAGGGTCATCATCTCCGGGGGTTGTCGTCTCCAGGGTCGTCGTCATCTTCGGGGTGGTCTTTAGGGTCAACGTCTTTAGGGTTGTCGTCAGGAAGATCCAGAGTGATTACCAAAAACCATTTCAAAAAGCTTGAACTTGAAATGTAGCAGAAGGTACAAGAAGGCTGAGGAACTGCTGAGAACCAGCTGACAGTACTGGAACCTGGATGGGTAGCTGAAGGTACAAGAGCCAATGCAACTACTGAGGACCAGCTGACGGTACTGGAACCCAGTTACTAAGCAGGAGGTACCCGTGCCAGAAAGCATTACCAAGGACCACCAGACATTGGTGGAACTCGGATACCGAGAAGGAGGCACCTAAGCCAAAGGCTCTGCCTGGAACCAGCTGATGGTACTGGAACCAGGATGGGTAGCAGAAGGTACAAGAGCCAAAGACACTCCGAGAACCAGCTGATGGTACTGGAACCTGGATGGGTAGCAGAAGGTACAAGAGCCAATGGAACTACCGAGGACCAGCTGACGGTACTGGAACCTGGTTACTAAGCAGGAGGTACCCATGCCAGAAAGCACTACCAAGGACCACCAGACGTTGGTGGAACTCGGATACTGAGAAGGAGGCACCTAAGCCAAAGGCTCTGCCTGGAACCAGCTGACGGTACTGGAACCCAGGGGACCTATTCAATATTGACTTCTAAAGAACCAGCTAATGGTGCTGGAACTCAGATAGTCAGCAGAAGGTCCTCATGAACAAAAAATTGCAAGGCCACGAGCCAGCCAGAGTGAAGATACTCACTGCGCATGCCCATGAATCCCAGCCCCGCAGTGTGAATAAATCAGAAGACACAGCGGGGCGGGATCTCGGGCAGCGCGGCCACACAGGCCCAGTCAGCCTGACATCAAATGATGTCACAAGACGGGCAGCGCTAACTGCGCATGCCCAAGGGATAACATAACAGCACAGGCTCCGGGACAGATTCAAACAACGCTCAGGAGGCGGCGCATGGCGCCAAGGGGGTATGAATGACGGCTGTGCCGCCTCCGGGACTTTCACGGTATGAAGGGGCACATTTTATAAGTGTTTAGTTCAGCATGTGCAAGGAGCATAACAAAAAGACCACCTTGTCCAAATGAAGCATTAGTGCTGCACAAGGTGGCTGTTTTATTTACAATTGCCTGGGGGTGGGGGACAGGTTCCCTTTAATATCTGTAGTAGTGTGAGTAAGGAGGGAGCAGGAGAAATTGCCGGATACACAGCAGGGAATCAGCTGACATTACTGAACCCCAATAACAAGGAAGCAACTGTTGACTGTGCAGACGGCACTTCCGAGCAGCAACTGGCGGTGTTGGAGCCCAGGGTCAATGCAAGAAGCAGAGTGTAGGCTGAGGCCTAATTGGAGCAAGTTTAATATCTGTTGTGGTCTTAGTGTGGAGGGAGCAGGAGAAATTGCTGGATACACAGCATGGGATCAGCTGGCATTACTGAATCCAAATAACACTGCAGCAAGTATTGACTGTGCAGACTGCACTTCCGAGCAGCAAATAGCGGTGTTGGAGCCCAGGGTCAATGCTAGAAACAGAGTGGAGAAATTGCTGCACACACAGCAGGGGAGCAGCTGGCGTTACTGAACCCCAATAACAGAGGAGCAACTGTTGACTGTGCAGATGGCACTTCTGAACAGCAACTGGTGGTGTTGGAGCCCAGGGAATCCAGGAGAAGCAGAGTGTAGGGTGAGGCATAATTGGAGGCAGTTTAATATCTGTTGTAGTGTGAGTGTGGGTGGAGCAGGAGAAATTGCCGGATACACAGCTTGGGATTAGCTGATGTTACTGAAACCAAATAACACTGGGTCATGTGTTGACTGTGCAGCTAGCACTTCTGAGCAGCAACTGGCGGTGTTGGAGCCCAGGGATTACAGTTCAGGTGGTAGAAACATGAGCACAACAGGAGACCTGGATACTGTTGCCAACCAATTATATAATCTGGAAGAGGAGTGGCAAAATCCTGCGAGATCCAGGCCTTGTTCATTTTCAGAAAAGTAAGCCGGTCAATGTTATCGGAGGATAGTCGCATGCGACGGTCTGTTAGTACACCACCTGCGGCACTAAAGACGCGATCCGATAATACACTAGCAGCAGGGCAAGCCAGCACCTTCAATGCATACTGGCTAAGCTCTGGCCATGTATCCAGCTTAGAGACCCAAAACTTGAAGGGGGAAGAGCCGTCTGGGAAACACTGAGAGGTCAAGACATGTAGTCTGTCACCATCTGACGGAAACGTTGCCTCCTGCTGACTGGAGCCGTCTGTGATGGTGTAGACATTTAAGGCGGGCACACAAAACTTTGCCACATTTGAGCCATACTGGTCTTGCCTTGTGCTGAGGCACTGCTTCTGCTCCCTCTTTGTGCAGAGCTTCCTCCACTGCCTCGACACACTCAGCTGCTTTGTAAAGCACTAGCAGCACTGCTCTTGGTTGTAATGGAGAACATGATGGAATGCACCAGTGTGTCTTGGTACTCCCGCATTTTATGCTCCCAGGTCAAGGTGTTATGAGGCTCTGTAAGTTGTCCCGGTAGAGAGGATCTAGGAGGGTGTACACCCAATAATTAGCCGTGTTGAGAATGTGGGCGATGCGGCGGTCGTTTCTCAGGCACTGCAGCATGAAATCAACCATGTGCTGCAGACTGCCAACTGGCCAAGAAACACTGTCCCCTGCTTGAGGTGTCATCTCTGCCTGCTCTGCATCACCCAACCCTCGCTCTACAAACTGACTACTAGATCCTTGTGTAACTCCCTCCTCTGGACAGATGTCTTCCTCCTCCATTGACTCTTCCTCATCCTACTCACAAAGTGTCCCCTGCCTAGGCCTTTGTGAGGAACCACGTTGCGCAGACTGTCCAGAAGCAGTTTGTGACTCCTCATCCTCCACCTCTTCCACAACCTCCTCCCTTAGTGCTTGCAATGTTTTTTCAAGCAGGCAGATAAGGGGGATAGTCATGCTGACTAGTGCATCATCTGCACTCGCCATCTGCGTGGAATCATCGAAGGCACGCAAAATGTGGCAGATGTCCTTCATAGAGGCCCACTCAGTGGTGGTGAAGTGTGAACGGTGCGTAGTGCGACTTGTTTGTGCCTGATGCAGCTGGTACTCCATTGCTGCTGCTGCTCTCACAACCACTCCAACATATGTAACGTTGAATTCCACCTGGTTGGTAGGTCACATATGATGCGATGTTCTGTAAGGCGGTATTGGCGCTGCAGAGCTGCAATGCACGATCTTGTCATGCTGGAACGCCGCAAGTGAGCGCACTCTAAGTACCTTGGGCAGCAGTGCATCAAGATCCGAATAGTCCCTCAAAAAACTCTGCACGACCAAGTTGATCACATGTGCCAGACATGGGATGTGAGTGAGGTTGCCTAGGCCCAGAGCTGCCACCAGATTTCGGCCATTGTCACACACTACCATGCCTGGCTGGAGATTCGCTGGCACAAACCACACGTCACTCTCCTGCTTGATGGCATTCCAGAGCTCCTGCACTGTGTGGCTTCGATTCCCCAAAGAAATTAATTTCAATACGGCCTGTTGACATTTGGCCACGGCTGTTCTCATATCGGTCGTAACAGGTAAGCGTTTACGGGTCCATGTGGAGGTAGACTGTGACGGCTCCTGCAGCGGTGATTCAGAGGAACTGGAGTATGAGGAGGAGTAAATGTGTACAGACTGGATTCCTGCAATACTTGGAGTTGGCAGAACACGTACAGCGACACTCTCAAGATCTATCCCCGGCTCCACAACATTTACCCAATGGGCAGGGAGGGAAAGGTATCGTCCATGTCCATGGTGACTGGTCCATGCATCGGTGGTCAGGTGGTCCTTGCTACTGATGGCGTTTAGTAGCGCATGTTTAATTTTTCCCTCCACATGCTTTTGCAGGGCAGGGACGGCTTGCCTGCTGAAATAAAAGCGGCTGGGCACGTTGTATTGTGGGGCTGCCAATGCCATGAATTTACCAGCCTGAATGATAGCATTTCAAGGGATAGTAGTTTTGCAATGCCAGCATACAGAGCCTGTGCTCGGGGGTGGTTTGCCGAGTATGGCTGCCTTTTCTCCCATGCCTGTGCTACCAATGGCTGTAGACTGGCCTGGGAGTGTGAGGATGACAGGGAACGTGGTGCTGTGGGTGGAATTACACTGTGTCTCTGTCCAACAGTGCCAGATGTTCTTCCATGGCGATCCTGTGAGGAAGCTGAACCAGCTGTGTGTGAGCTGGAGGAAGAGGCAACAACATGAGCTGAAGAGGTGGTAGGTGCCGCTGTATGTTGGCCTAGGTCTTCAGTGTGTTTTTGTAACTCCACCAAGTGCTTGGTCCGCACATGTTTCCACATATTTGTGGTATTGAGGTTGCTGACACTTTTCCCTCTTATGACTTTCTGATTACACCAGCTTGCATTTGACAAAGCAAATGTCATCTGCAACTGTGTCAAAAAAGGACCAGGCACTGCAAGTCTTGGAAGCACCCATTTTGGGTTTTGGAAGAGGCATGCTCCTAATGGGTGCCGAAGTTGAGGCTACAGGCAACGCAGTCTTCCCCACCCTCTCCCTCCTTTTTGGGCCATTTGGGAAATCTCTTCCTCAGAGCTGCTCCCACCACCTTCCTGTACCACACGCCATGATGGGTCAAGGACCTCATCATCTACACTACCCTCTTCCAACAACTGCTTCTCCCAGGTAGTCTCGGCAGCACAGTACACACCAGAAAGTGGCACCTGAGTCTCATCATCAGATGCGTACTGAAGTGTGCTGACCATAGGCACTGGCCCACCCGCCTCTTCGGATTCAGAGAGACAAAGCAGTTGCACATCACTGCATACTGCCTCTTCTTCAGTTTCTCGAATGCTGCTTGGCTGGCCCCACTTTCCAAGCCAAGAGATTAAGAGAACAGAAGTAGAGATGGCTCCTGTCCTTGGCTCTCTGACTGCCTGGGCAACTTGGCAGGTGGTGAAGAAACAGATGGGTGCTCTTCAGTGCTCTGTGCCTGAGAGGATGTGGCACTAATTGAAGTCGATGTGCTGGCTGCCATCCATCCAACAATGGCTTCAATGTGTTCGTCCCGCAGCAGTGGGGTACGGCGAGCTCCTACAAAGCTGCGCATGAAGGACTGTTCCCTGCTAAAACTGGGGGATGATGAGTCACTGGTGCCCGCAGCAGGCACAGAATCCCCACGTCCTCTCCCTGCAAAAACTCCATGCCCACGACCACGTGCATTACTCCCTGCCTTCTTCATCTTGGTAGACTGATAAAGATAGGCAGAAAAGTACTAAGGGCTTAGTGTGCTTATTCCTAAACAGCTGCTAAGGTATAAGAACCACTAATTTTCTAAAGTGTGGACTAGACTTTAATATGAGCTAATGTGGCCTACACAACCGTAAAGTGGAGTGTTTGGTGAACTTTATTAACTTTTTTTTTTTTTTTACAAAAACACAGTGGATGTGCCCAAAGATGTAAAACCGATAGTATCACAAACTTTTTGTAGCGATTAAAATGCAGGAAGGTAACCTACAATGCAATAGATGAGGCTCAAAAAATAGGCTAATACTAATCTGGCTGGGGCTGCAGGGCACAAGGCTGCAGAAAGGCTCCTCTATGTACTCCTATATAGTGTTTTTCCACAATCTAGCAGGATACGGATGGAAACCCACTAATAGGATAAATCAGGAAAAATGTGCTGCAGACAACACTAATTGAAAAAAAGGACAATGGAACAGTATGAGGCAGTGACGCACGCTGAGCTGACTACAACCAGCTGTGGCTGCAGAACAGACTACAGTGTGAGCTACACTCACACAGAGACCTTGTAGACAGCCGTGAACAGCGCTGCAAGGCCAAAAAAAGCTCCTCTATGTACTCCTATATAGTGTTTTTCCACAATCTAGCAGGATACGGATGGAAACCCACTAATAGGATAAATCAGAAAAAATGTGCAGCAGGCAGCACTAATTGAAAAAAGGACAATGGAACAGTATGAGGCAGTGACGCACACTGAGCTGACTACAACCAGCTGTGGCTGCAGAATAGGCTACAGCGTGAGCTGCACTCACACAGAGACATTGCAGACAGCCGTGAACAGTGCTGCAAGGCCAAAAAAAGCTCCTCTATGTACTCCTATATAGTGCTTTTCCACAATCTAGCAGGATACGGATGGAATCCGACTAATAGGACAAATCAGAAAAAATGTGCAGCAGGCAGCACTAATTGAAAAAAGGACAATGGAACAGTATGAGGCAGTGACGCACGCTGAGCTGACTACAACCAGCTGTGGCTGCAGAACAGGCTACAGCGTGAGCTGCACTCACACAGAGACCTTGCAGACAGTTATGAACAGCACTGCAAGGCAAAAACAAGGTTCTCACACAGCGGTTGCTAAATTAGCCTGGGTAAAGCACAAAGAAGCAAATCGCTGTCTCAAACTATCCCTCAGTCAGAACAGCAGCGTCCTGTCCCTAACTGAATTCACAGCAGAGTGAACCCAAAATGGCGGCGGCGGCATCTTTTATAGTGCATCATGACATCATGTCAGCAGCCAATCACAGCCATGCCCTTACTTACATGCCTAACATGCATAACAGGATGTGCCCACACTTCTTAAGATTCCTCATTGGCTGAATTAAATCAAACTGGCTAATTGCACTATGGGAACGTCCGATTCCTGTATTCGATATTGCAAAAGTATCGGAACTCAGTATCGGAATTCCGATACCGCAAATATCGTCCGATACCCGATATTTGCAGTATCGGAATGCTCAACACTAGTCTTTAGTACTTAGTAGACTACCTTCGGCTGTTATGACCTGCTGCACGCATGATGAATATTCAGATACCAGCTTCTAGCAGCCTTCCTGAGGGATCTTAGACTCTTAACCCATTGTAAATTTTGCTAAACTTAATTTTCAATAGAGGTTGAATAATTTTGACTGCAACTATATTTATATACAGTCTCCTGACTCTTGCCTAAGTAACTGTTGGTATCTTTGGATGCTGCTTCTATTCTGGGACTATATCTTTTATCTTACCTATCTTGCATCTTGGATGAGTCCATATGTTTCACCTTCAGCCTGGACTTCTGACATTACCTCCAATATTCCCTTTGGATTTGTCTTTCTTCTATTATATCCCAGCTCTGACCCCCAGCTGCCACCTTAATTGTATTCTGTGACTTATCGCGAATGTATCTTCCTACCAACCCTAAAAGAGCCTGCCCAGCAAATCCGAACAGTTAAAAAGAAGCATAGGCCAGTTTAAGGGAACTTTCTCTGAAATATGAGCTTACCTACAGCATCCTAATAGCTTCTGCTACATATTAAGCCATGCTGTTCAGCTCTCTTCAATGTTGAATGTTCAGCTACCACCAACATAGCTGATTATTAGGGATTCCAGATGTTTGATTCCCACAGATCTAATACTTATGACTTATCTTCGAGATTATTCATCAATATTAAATGCCTGGACAACCCCTTTAAGTCTTGATATTTTTGTGAGGAGTCCTTGATGAAGAGCGCTAGAATCCCTTAGAAACCATACCTCACTTTAGTCAGTACAAGACTGATTGCAGTGAAAAATGTAAATGTTTTTAAACACCCCAAACATACAGTGCGGGTCAGGAGCTTCAAGCTAAATCTCAGAGCAATACTGTTTTACAATAAAAGGATGTTTTCTTGACTCTAGATGTTTTCTTAACACCTACAAAGAACATGCAGGTGGAGATATGGGAATTTCAGGTTTCTACAATGTGAGGAAAAAGGCTACTTTATGTAATAATTTTTATTGCAAGGCTTTAAAGGATAGTTTTTCTAAAAGGTGGAGTAACTTTTCTTTGACATCTTAGTTAAATTTTAAGAAAACATTGTTCTACACACTGAGGTCACGTGTGCTGTCTGCAAGTTGACCAGTGAGTTTCATTTTGCAGAAAAGTATTCTTAGAATATTAACACATTACTTTTTGCAAATCACTGAGAGTCGATAAAACATTTCTGTTACATTCTTCCTGTCACTCCCTGAAATATTCAATCATTAGACAATCTACAAATTTACATAAATAACAATAAAAGTTGCTTCTCTTATGCGAGCATCAAGTTACTATGCTTTCTAAGCTGTGGCTCTTTTCATGACTACTCCCATAACTTAAACATAAGGCACTGCTCTGCTTGTAATCAAATAATGTCCTTTAGGATTTGCCCATACTACAGCTATTACAGAGAATACATTTATTAAGCGGGAACACTTGGAGCAGTTTCAAATGAATGTTCCAAACCAATGATTACCTATTGCTTTCTGCCAGGAAGGGTCAACAAGCCAATATGTGCACCTGTTCCAAAATACTTTGTGTTTCCAATCTGTGTTTATTACTTGGTAGCTTTACTATTAAAGGCCACTTCATATAATCTACCTTGATTAATCTTATGCCCTTTTTTAATTTGCTACATATTCTAAAAAAAATGCATATTCAATTTATTTTTTTCACTCTTATTATTGTTACAACTGTGGCCCCATCTTGACAGGTATCAAGCTCACCACTAATTTGCCTGACTTGTTACGGAAAGTAATGGATCTTTTGGTAATGCAGCTTGAGTGCTATTTTTTCATCTATTAGAGTCTCATGAGCTTTTTTGATGTTCTGCCAAACCTGCTTGTTCTGCTCCGTTTCTCTTCCTTTGTTCGTCTGATATGCTGCTGTTAGCATGCCATTCAGACCTAGCAAGCTCTCATTGACTTCCCTTTTTCTTTTAGAAACATATTCAATTATATACTCTTTCATCATATATTGCATCTTCCCATACTAATTGCACAGTTTCAAAGTCCTACTAGATAGTCTTGGCCAAGGCTGATATTCAGTGTATTTTCCCAGGTTGTAAGGTGAACCAAAGTGCACATTTGCTGCTTTCCAGGGTGTCTTTCTTACTGAGATTGCAACACACACAGAGCAATGTAGCTTAAAACTTTTTGGATCAACTAAGGTATTAGTTAAAAACACACTATATTTTTTGTTATAACTCTTGGACTGTGGGCAATACCATTGCTCCAATTTAATGAAAACCTCTTCCTGTGAAGAATGTACAATAATTGAAAAATAAATGCCACCCTCTGTTTTTTTTTATATCAAACTAATCCTTATTTGTTTGACTCCTAGCTATTTACCTGAATAGAATTTGCTTTAAAAATATACCTACTTGCTCCAGAGGATATTGACTTTTCCAATGCAAAACAAAAATAAGAAAACCTGTCAATTCTGCATGATTCTTTCCTCTGAAAAATAGATGCAATTATACCCACAATAGAGTCAGTTATCAAGTTTAAAAATACTGTATAAACAGTCATGGCTGAAAATGTTGGTACTAGTGATGAACAAACGTGATACTTGGATATCACTCGAGTATCTGGGTGCTCTGATGTCACAGCACTCATTGAATATTGGCTGGTGTTTGGACTGAATGCTCAAATCCCTGCCCCACATGTTTGGCAGCTGTTATACAGTCAATAAACATGCAGGGATTGCCTGCCAGTCACTGTAATGCCATAGCTATCTTGGTAGTGGCATTACTGTGATTAGCTGGCTGTATTACATCAGGGGTTATAAAAGGACTGATGCCACCACGCTTGGCATACTGATGTTTCTATGCAATACATTCTGCATTTCGCATAGGGACAGCTGCTGGAGCAGGGAGAGTGACTGAATACAGACTCTATAAACATAAGGATTAGGGTTGAGCGACTTTTACTTTTTTGGGGTCGAGTCGGGTTTTGCGAAACCCGACTTTGTCAAAAGTCGAGTCGAGTGAAGTCGGCCGATTATCGCGAAAAGTCGGGGATTGACCGAAACATGAAACCCAATGCAAGTCAATGGGGAAGCATAGTCGGCAGTGAGTGGAGGCCAGGAAAACACCTACAGTGCCCATTTTAATGGCAAAAACATCCATTCTTGTTTCTGAAGCTTGTCAATATTAATTTACTTTATAATAATAGTTAGGCATTGGAAATTGTGGGTCATTTGGCTAAAGTTGTGGGGGGTAGGGCTGGTTAAAGTTTTTAGTGGGCCCAGGAAACGTGGACTACGTCACGGCGGTGGAGCAGGGAGAGGTAAGTATTTCAAAGTTGCAAGTGCTGTGATCCTGAGCAAGCAGGGGGGCCCACTCGTTCGCATTGGCACTGGCACAGGGCCCCTCACAGTACGGTGGTGTGTTTGCACGGCGGGGGCGCCTCCCACCGGCAGCGACACTTTTGCATACTATGAGGGGCCCTGTGCCAGTGACGTCGCCAATGAGTATGCCCCCCCACCTGATGAAGGAACCTGCACTTTCACCTGCACCTTCCTCTTTGTCCCCGTGTAAGGTGGTATAGTAAGCCGGAAGAGGAACCTGACTTTCAGCAGGGTCAGATTCTGGCTGTGTAGAGTGCAAGGGTAATGTAGTGGTCTGGGTCAATGTACCAGCGGACTCATCTAGCAGTGGCTGGGCAATGGGCAGGATGAGAAGGAAACACAGATCTAGGACCAAATAATAAAGTGGTCTAAATGCAGTTCAAAATTGGTAACAGGACTAACCAGGTGGCATTGTTTTGTTCAGTGGAGGACAACTGTAATGAGAGGCTGACACAGTGAGTAGGGCCAAATAAGTAACTAGGCTAAATGCAGTTCTAAATTGGTAACAGTAGGAAACAGGCGGCACTGCTTTGTTCAGTGGAGGAGAACACCAAGCAGCGGCAGACACCGTTACTAGGCCCCAACCAAACTAGTAGGCCAACTGCAGTGTTACATTAACAACTACCTAATAAGAGCCTGAAGGTTGAAGCTCAAGAAAAACAAACAGGAGGAAACCCAGGAGCGGCAGACACCGTTAGAAGGCCCCAACAAAAGTAGTAGGGCAACTGCTGTCTTATATAAACAACTACTTAATGAGAGCCTGAAGGTTGAAGCTCAGACAAGGAAACCTGGAGGAGAACACCAAGGAGCGGCAGACACCATTACTAGGCCCCAACCAAAGTAGTAGGGCAACAGCAGTGTTCCATTAAAAACTACTTAATGAGAGCCTGAAGGTTGAAGCTCAGACAAGGAAACCTGGAGGAGAACACCAAGGAGCGGCAGACACCATTACTAGGCCCCAACCAAAGTAGTAGGGCAACAGCAGTGTTCCATTAAAAACTACTTAATGAGAGCCTGAAGGTTGAAGCTCAGACAAGGAAACCTGGAGGAGAACACCAAGGAGCGGCAGACACCGTTACTAGGCCCCAACCAAAGTAGTAGGGCAACAGCAGTGTTCCATTAAAAACTACTTAATGAGAGCCTGAAGGTTGAAGCTCAGACAAGGAAACCTGGGGGAGAACACCAAGGAGTGGCAGACACAGTTACTAGGCCCCAACCAAAGTAGTAGGGCAACAGCAGTGTTCCATTAAAAACTACTTAATGAGAGCCTGAAGGTTGAAGCTCAGCTTTTTCAGTGGAGGACCGCGTGATTGAGTGGCGCAGACAGACAAAGGTAGTATGTGGTAACTCAAAAAGTTGGCTCTATGCAGTTTTAAATTGGTTACAGGGGTACACAGGCAACATTGGTGTGGTCAGCGGAGGACAATTGGAAGGAGGGACCGCAGACAGACTTCCTAGGCCTAAAATAATAAAATAGGCTCTATGCAGCTTCCATTATGTTGCAGGGGTACACAGGCAGCATTGGTGTGGTCAGCGGAGGACAATTGGAAGGAGGGACCGCAGACAGACTTCCTAGGCCTAAAATAATAAAATAGGCTCTATGCAGCTTCCATTATGTGGCAGGGGTACACAGGCAGCATTGGTGTGGTCAGCGGAGGACAATTGGAAGGAGGGCCCGCAGACAGACTTCCTAGGCCTAAAATAGTAAAATAGGCTCTATGCAGCTTCCATTATGTGGCAGGGGTACACAGGCAGCATTGGTGTGGTCAGCAGAGGAAAATTGGAAGGAGGGACCGCAGACAGACTTCCTAGGCCTAAAATAATAAAATAGGCTCTATGCAGCTTCTATTATGTGGCAGGGGTACACAGGCAGAATTGGTGTGGTCAGCGGAGGACAATTGGAAGGAGGGCCCGCAGACAGACTTCCTAGGCCTAAAATAATAAAATAGGCTCTATGCAGCTTCCATTATGTGGCAGGGGTACACAGGCAGCATTGGTGTGGTCAGCGGAGGACAATTGGAAGGAGGGACCGCAGACAGACTTCCTAGGCCTGAAATAATAAAATAGGCTCTATGCAGCTTCTATTATGTGGCAGGGGTACACAGGCAGCATTGGTGTGGTCAGCGGAGGACAATTGGAAGGAGGGCCCGCAGACAGACTTCCTAGGCCTAAAATAATAAAATAGGCTCTATGCAGATTCCATTATGTGGCAGGGGTACACATGCAGCATTGGTGTGGTCAGCGGAGGACAATTGGAGGGAGGGACCGCAGACAGACTTCCTAGACCTAAAATAATAAAATAGGCTCTATGCAGCTTAAATTTGGCTACAGGGGTACACAGGCAACATTGGTGTGGTCAGCGGAGGACAATTGGAAGGAGGGACCGCAGACAGACTTCCTAGGCCTGAAATAATAAAATAGGCTCTATGCAGCTTCCATTATGTGGCAGGGGTACACAGGCAGCATTGGTGTGGTCAGCGGAGGACAATTGGAAGGAGTGTCTGACACAGTAAGTACTCCCAAAAACTAAATAGACGTTAATGTCTCCCAAAAAAAAAAAAAAAAAAAAAAAAAAAAGGTTGGCATACTTAGGTACAGGAGTGTGCTCCTATGCTGACTTTCAGACATTGTAATTTGGCGCAAAGTATTTACTGGTGTAAATGTAGGACAGGGCCCCTGACTATTTTAACTAGCATCATACATGTCAACAAACTGTTATTGTCTGTGCCAGGCATTGAAGGATTTCGGCGCATAGACTAAACAGTGGTGGAGCAGCGACAGATAATTTTGCAAGTGGTAGAGCACTGTTTGACCTTGGGGGGGACACTCTCTCCTGGCCGGCGGTACAAGCCCAGGGCCCCTCATGTTACAACGGTGTGTCTGACGTTGTGTGCGCGCCACCACCGCCAGAGACACTTCATTGTACCATGAGGGACCCAGTGCCAGTGCCGTCGACTAAAAGAGGGCACACCCACCTCTTCAGACAAACGGCACTCTGACGGGTGCTTGCGACAAGTGGCGAGACCACGGCCCCGTGGGGGGATTTAGGCCATTTAGGGAGGTGTAAACAACTAAACATGTCGTATGCTGGACAAACAGCAGCTGCAAATTAAGAGATTGAAACAGTCAGTAACACCAGTCCCAAAGCAAGACCTTTTGATAGGAAAGCTAGGTGTCAGCCGGGAAAGGTGGGGCAAAATAATTTGAAATCCATGAGTGGTTCATTTTAATGAAGGTTAGATCATCAACATTTTGGGTAGCCAGACGAGTCCTTTTTTCGGTCAGTATTGAACCAGCAGCACTGAATACTCTTTCTGATAGCACACTAGCTGCTGGGCAAGCAAGCTCCTGCAATGCATATTTGGCCAATTCAGGCCAGGTGTCTAGTTTGGATGCCCAGTAATCAAAGGGGAATGACGGTTGAGGGAGAACATCGGTAATGGAGGAAAAATAGTTAGTAACCATACTGGACAAATGTTGTCTCCTGTCACTTTGAATGGATGCTGCTGTACCTGTCGTGTCTGCGGTCATTGCAAAATCACTCCACAACCTGGTCAGAAAACCCCTCTGTCCTACGCCACTTCTGATTTGTGCACCTCTAACACCTCTGCCCTGTTGCCACCTGCAGCTTATGTGAGAACCATCACCGGCGCTGTGTGCTGGGAATGCCTGAATCAAACGATCTACAAGAGTAGCTTGTTTGGTTGCCAATATCTGTTCGAGGTTCTCATGTGGCATGATATTTTGCAATTTGCCTTTATAGCGAGGATCAAGGAGGCAGGCCAACCAGTAATCGTCATCGGTCATCATTTTTATAATGCGTGGGTCCCTTTTGAGGATACGCAAGGCATAATCCACCATGTGGGCCAATGTTCCAGTTGTCTAGTCAGTGCATATGCTGGGTTGAGGAGCACTTTCTGGCAAATCAACGTCACTTGTCTCCCTCAAAAACCCTGAACCCGGCCTTGCACCGCCAACAGTTTCTATTGCCCCCTGAGAAGCTTCCTCATCCAAACATCCAAAAAATACTCATCCCCCTCCTCGCCCTCTTCCTCTTTGCCCGCCACCTCGTCCTGTAGACTTCCCTGAGCAGACAATGGCTGACTGTCATCAAGGCTTCCCTCGTCCTCGGCTGCAGACGCCTGCTCCTTTATGTGCGTCAAACTTTGCATCAGCAGACGCATTAGGGGGATGCTCATGCTTATTACGGCGTTGTCTGCACTAACCAGCCGTGTGCATTCCTCAAAACACTGAAGGACTTGACACAGGTCTTGGATCTTCGACCACTACACAGCTGACAACTCCATGTCTGCCATCCAACTGCCTGCCCGTGTATGTGTATCCTCCCACAAATACATAACAGCACGCCTCTGTTCGCACAGTCTATGAAGCATGTGCAGTGTGGAGTTCTACCTTGTTGCAACGTCGATGATTAGGCGATGCTGGGGAAGGTTCAAAGACCGCTTGTGCTTCTGCATACGGCTGGAGTGTACGGGTGAACGGCGGATGTGAGAGCAAAGTCTGCGCACTTTCAGCAGCAGGTCGGGTAACCCCGGATAACTTTTCAGGAAGCACTGCACCACCAGGTTTAAGATGTGAGCCAGGCAAGGAATGTGTTTCAGTTGTGAAAGGGCTATGGCAGCCATAAAATTCCTTCCGTTATCACTCACTACTAGTGTTGAGCGATACCTTCCAATACTCAAAGGTATCGGATGGTATCGGCTGATATCCAAAAAATATCCGATATTGCCGATACCGATACCCGATACCAATGCAAGTCAAAGGGACACAAGTATCGGAAGGTATTCTGGATGGTTCCCAGGGTCTGAAAGAGATGAAACTCTCCTTCAGGCCTTGGGATCCATATTCATGTAAAAAATAAAGAATTAAAATAAAAAATATGGATATACTCACCCATCCGGCGGCCCCTGGATCTTACCGATGTAACCGGCACCCTCCGTTCCTAAGAATGAGCAGTGAAGGACCTTCGATGACGTCGCGGCTTGTGATTGTTCGCGTGACCGCTCATGTGACCGCTCACGCGACCAATCACAAGCCGCGACTGTTGTGAACTCTATTTTTAGGCTCCCTCTAGTGGTCACAAGCGGTACTGTGTAGTGTTGTCTTTCTGCAGGTTGGCTGCATCAGCTGGTTCGTTATCCTTAGTTGGTTTCCTATTTAGCTCACCTGGATACTCAGTTCCTTGCCTGCTATCAATGTATTCAGTGCTCTTCAGATTCCTTGTGACTTCCTTGCTCCCAGTCTCTCCAAGACAAGCTAAGTTTTTGTTTGTTCATTTTTTGATTATCAGCATTCATCATGTTTCTTGTCCAGCTTGCTAAAATGTGATCTCCTCGCTTGCTGGTTGCTCTAGGGGACTGAGTTTCTCCCTCCACACCGTTAGTTGGTGCGGGGGTTCTTGAAATCTCAGTGTGGATATTTTGTAAGGATTTTTTACTGACCGCACAGACCCCTTTTCTATTTTCTGCTATCTAGTATTAGTGGGCCTCATTTGCTGAATCTGTTTTCACCCCTGTGTATGTGCCTTCCTTTTACCTCACCGTTATTACATGTTGGGGGCTTCTATATCTTTGGGGATTATTTCTCTGGAGGCAAGAGAGGTCTTTCTTTCTCTCTAGGGGTAGTTAGTTCCTCAGGCTGGCTCGAGACGTCTAGGATTTTTAGACACGTTCACCGGCTACTTCTAGTGTGTTTGGATAGGTTCAGTTTTGCGGTCAGTCCAGTTTACCACCTCCCTAGAGCTTGTCCTATGTTTGTTACTTAGCTGGATTAATTTGTGATCCTCAACCACTAAGGATCATAACACGCGACATCATCGCAGGTCCTAAACTCACTGCATTCTTAGGAACGGAGGCTGCCGGTTACATCGGTAAGGTCCAGGGGCCGCCGGACGGGTGAGTATATCCATATTTTTTATTTTTATTCTTTATTTTTTACATGAATATGGATCCCAGGGCCTGAAGGAGAGTCTCCTCTCCTCCAGACCCTGGGAACCATACACTAGGAACTTCCAATTCCGATTTCCGATATCACAAAAATATTGGAACTCGATATCGGAATTCCGATACAGCAAATATCGGCCGATACCCAATACTTGCGGTATCGGAATGCTCAACACTACTCACTACCTTGACTGCCTCAAGATGTACAGTTCCCAGCCATGACTGAGTTTCTTGCTGCAAGAACTTGGACAGAACTTCCGCGGTGTGTCTGTTGTCACCCAAACACTTCATTGCCAATACAGCCTGCTGACGCTTGCCACTAGCTGTTCCATAATTGGACACCTCGTGTGCAACAGTGGCAGCTGCGGATGGAGTGGCCGTGCGACTGCGGTCTGTGGACGAGCTCTTGCTTCTGCTGGAGGATGAGGAGGAGGAGGGGTGACGAACGCCTACAGCCAACTGTTTCCTAGACCGTGGGCTAGGCAGAACTGTCCCAATATTACTGTCCACTGTGGACCCTGCATCCACCACATTAACCCAGTGTGCCGTGATGGAGACGTAATGCTCCTGGCCATGCCTACTGGTCCATGCATCTGTTGTCAGGTGCACCTTTCTACTCACAGATTGCCTGAGCGCATGGACAATGCGGTCTTTTACATGCTGGTGGAGGGCTGGGATGGCTTTTCTTGAGTGTCGACTGGGTAGCTCGTAGCGTGGTAAAGCGTAGTCCATCAGGGCTTTGAAAGCTTCGCTTTCAACTAACCGGTAGGGCATCATCTCTAACGAGATTAGTCTAGCAATGTGGGCGTTCAAACCCTGTGTATGTGGATGTGAAGATGAGTACTTCCTTTTCCTATCGAAAGTCTCATATAGGGTGAGCTGGACTGGAGAGCTGCATAGGGTGGAACTAGCGGGGGTGGCGGTGGACATGGGTGACTGAGAGAGGGTTGGTGATGGTATTCTTGCTGTTGCCCTACATACAGTTTTTCCTACCACTAACCTGGTGATTCCCTGACTGCTTTGGCCTTGCGACGAAACCGCCACATTACCTGCAGGTGGTGTGGTAAACGGTTGGCTTACTGTGAGGGAAGGGATGTCGCGTTGCTGACTAGCTTCATTGTGAGAGGGTGCTACAACATTAAGGGACGTTTGGTAGTTTGTCCAGGCTTGCAAGTGCATGGTGGCTAAATGTCTACGCATGCAACTTGTATTAAGATTTTTAACATTCTGACCTCTGCTGAAGGTCCTTGAGCATTTCTTACAATGACTTTGCACTGATCATTGGGATCTTGGTTAAAAAAATTCCAGACTGCACTCTTCCTACTATCGGATACTTTTTCAGGCATTGCACACTGAGCTACTTTAACCGGATGGCCACGCTGTCCTACAACTGGTTTTGGTTTTGCCACATGTTTTTGGCCAGATACGGGCCTGCCAGATGGAACCTGTTGCAATATTGATGCCTGCTGCGGCTCCTCCTCCTCCGCTTCAGAGCTACTGCCGCCTGCACCCTGTTCCCCCAATGGCTGCCAATCGGGGTCAACAACTGGGTCATCTATGACCTCCTCTTCTATGTCCTGTGTACCTTCCTCTGGGTCACCGTGTAAGCCGGTACTATAGCATTCATGACGGGGCTCCATAGTCTCATCGGGGTCAGATTCTGGATCAGTACACTGCGAGGGCAATGTTCTGATCTGAGTCAAAGGAACAGCATCATAATCTGGCTGTGGCTGTGCATCTGTGCACTCCATGTCCGATTCATCTTGTAATGGGCATGGCCTGTTAACAATTTCCCTTTCTAACCCAGGCACGGTATGTGTAAAGAGCTCCATGGAGTAACCTGTTGTGTCGCCTGACGCATCCTTCACTGTTGTTCTGGGTGAAGGACACAAGGAAGCGGCTTGTTCCTGACTGGGAGCATCCACTGACGACGCACTGCTCTGACATTTGGCACTTTCCGAGGAGGAGGCGAAAGAGCTAGAGGCAGAGTCAGCAATGAAAGCCAAAACTTGTTCCTGCTGCTGCGGCTTCAAAAGCGGTTTTCCTACTCCCAGAAAAGGGAGCCTTCGAGGCCTTGTGTAGCCAGACGATGACGCTGGCTCAACAACTCGAGACTTAGGGGCTATATTGCTTTTTCCACGACCACCTGATGCTCCACGACCACCACCACTACCATCATTACCAGCTGGCAATGAACGCCCACTGCCACAACCTCTTCCACCAGACTTCCTCATTCTTGGAAAAATGTAACCAAACTAACAATCGTTATGTGGTCCTGTAAAACCAGGTAGAAGGTGTACGTGAACTTGTTGTGAATTTAAATCTCCCTTTTTTATGTGTGGGAGAATGCAGGGAAAAATCAGGCCCACTGTATTACACTACACTGTTTGATTGGCAGAAAGAGGCTGGCAGATATGACACTGACAGGACTGACGCAGATGCACACACTGGCAATAGAAATGTCCCTCTTTTTTATATAGGAGACAAGTGATTTAATCAGGCCCACTGTTATACTGTAGGTTTTCTGTGGCCGAAAAAGAAAGACAGATGCCACAACAGGACTGGCACTGATGCAGATTTGCCAATCTTAATCTCCCACTTTTTTTTTTTTCTGGGAGAATTGTGAAGGAATCAGGCCCACTGTTATACAGTAGGTTTTCTGTGGCAGAAAAATAAAGACAGATGCCACACACAGGACTGGCACTGATGCAGATTTGCCAATCTTAATCTGCCCCTTTTTTTTTTTCAGGGAGACTAGTGAATAAATCTGGGCCACTGTGTTAGAGTATATTTTCTGTGACAGAAAGTGGCTTGAAGAGATATAACAAAAAAAAAAAAAGGGACTGTACTACAATTACTATCTCCCTACAGTAATCTCAGAAAAGTATGGCAGGCAGCAATAAAAAGGACTGCTGCACACAAAAGTCAAAAGTGTGGACAAACAAACAAGATAGCTGTGCAGAAAGGAAGGAGCAACAGGATTTGTGCTTTGAAAAAAGCAGTTGGTTTGCACAGCGGGGGACACACAGCAACGCAGCTATCAGGGAGCCTTATAACCTACAGAGCTGTTGCACAGAAATCTAGCCTCCACTGTCCCTGCAAAGAAAAGGTGGTGTTGGACAGTGGAAATCGCTACAGCACAAGCGGTTTGGGGTTAATTTACCCTGCCTAACGCTATCCCTGCTTCTGACGAAGCGGCAGCATCCTCTCCCTATGCTCAGATCAGCAGCAGTAAGATGGCGGTCAGCGGGAACGCCCCTTTATAGCCCCTGTGAAGCCGCAGAAAGCAAGCCAATCACTGCCATGCCCTTCTCTAAGATGGTGGGGACCAGGACCTATGTCATCACGCTGTCCACACTCTGCGTGCACCTTCATTGGCTGAGAAATGGCGCTTTAAGTGTCATAGGAAACGCGACTTTGGCGCGAAGATCGTGTACCGCATGGCCGATCCCACGCTGGGATCGGATCGGGTTTCATGAAACCCGACTTTGCCAAAAGTCGGCAACTTATGAAAATGACCGATCCATTTCGCTCAACCCTAATAAGGATGAATGACCTCGGGGAGATCAAAACATCCAACACCGCGGAGACACCATCACGTGTCTCTCAACGCAGTGATCCAGAACACTGCCCCATCCCTAAGGGAAATATGCAAATGCATGTAGAAAAGCCGCGGAGACACCATCACGTGTTTCTCAATGCAAGCAATGGATGGATACCATGTTTTGGCATAGGTTGGTTTTCCTTTATTGGATGCTGCCCTTCCTGTGGTTGTTCCTTCCAGGTGAAAGACCTGGCTATTCATTGCTTGCGTTGACAAACACGCATTTTAATACAGACTCTAGGCAGGGCTTAGGGCTTTGCAGTCTTGCTAAATATAGAGCTGCAGTAGGTGACTTTTTTGTGTGAAAAAATTGACTGCATTGTCATTCATACAGTTTAACCTGCTTTGCATGAAATTACAGTGGTTTGAAATTATTAAAAACCACTTGGCCTGCTACAGATGACCAAATTTAGTTGTTTTAAAAATCGAATATTGTCATCCATACCATTTAATGTGCTTTGTGTGACATTACGGTGGTTTGAAATTTTTTAAAAACACTTGGTCTTCTACAGGTGAGCATCACTTTTTTTTGTTAAAGAAAATGTAGCTTCAATTAATCAAGAAAACTTGGTTTCCAGGGACCCAGCAATTAGAAAATGCATAAGGGATGGGGAAGTGCTGATGATGGTGCATGCAGACGGTGATGAGGTGGGACAGGTGTGACTGACCCTGTTGCTGGAGCATAAACAAAGACTAATCCACGACACGTAGCTTCCTTTCCCACTTTGCAGGGAGGCACGGGACACACTCCTGAAGCCACATCAGTGCGAACAGCTGGCAGATTGGATAGCAGATAATGCTTCCAACATGCTTGCCAGCACTACCCAGTTTTGCACACGGTCCAGTCTCACCAGCCAATAGTCTGGATCACTTAATCCTCACACTGATCCTTCTTCTTCCCACCATGTGGAGTTCCAGGAGACCAGTGATCCCATGCTAAGACACTCCGAAGAGCTCTTTACATCATAATTTCTTGTTTGTAGCTTCTCACTCTGCATGTTCTAAGAGGGACAAGAGAACATACTGTTTAGTTGCACACAAAACATAGAGCAGGCAAGGTCACAAGAAGATGATGGTGGGGAATAGCAAATTGTGTCTAAGGAGGTAGATGATGACACAGAGTTGCAGATAAGTCAGGTTGTTGTTAAGTTACCAAGTCTGAAGGACCAGGGTGAGGCAGTGGAAGAAGTGGTGGATGACAAAGTCAGTGACCCATCCTGGGTTGCTGGCATGCAGAGAGGCCAGCAACACTGAGGGGGAGGTATCAGCAGCACTGAAACAGGAAGGAAGAGGCAGTGAGGTGACCAGAAGAAGAAGGCGGGCAACAGTTTCGCACAGCACCAACACTGGTGAATTTCTCCGTCCAAGAATTAGGTGTTCCCC
Source organism: Ranitomeya variabilis (assembly GCF_051348905.1). NCBI lineage: Eukaryota > Metazoa > Chordata > Amphibia > Anura > Dendrobatidae > Ranitomeya > Ranitomeya variabilis. The sequence continues at coordinate 1,020,396,953 of NC_135232.1, read as the reverse complement.
AGTCTGGGACTTTTTTAAAGAGAGTTCTGAGACAAAAAAATTGTAATTTGCAATCTGTGCCATGCCAATATCAGTAAGGGCCTGACCGCTAAGAGCCTAATCACCACCAGCATGATCAGGAACCTGTCATCTAAGAATCGATGGGTCGAACATTTGGTTGATACCACTGCCCCTTTCACTGTGGTAGGTGCTTGCCAATCCCCTGTACATGACACTGGCACAGATGCCTCCAGTCATGCCACTGTCCTTGCACATTCTGAGGCACCATGATCAGGCACTTCCAAATCCTTGTCCCAACACAGAGTTCAGCTGTTCTTACCCCAGGTCTTGGAATGAAAAAGAACGTTCCCAGCCACCCACAGGACCAAACGCTAAATGGGCACATTTCCCGGCTGCTTTGCATGGAAATGTTGCTGTTTAGGCTTGTACACATGGAGGATTTCCACTGACTCATGGTGGCAGCCATCCCTCGGTACTAGATCCTCAGCACCACTATTTCTCCATGTGTGCTGTCCCCGCATTACTCAAGCATGTGTCCCATGACATCAGCCATACACTGACCAATGCTGTGACTAGGAAGATCCACTTAACCATGGACACTTGGACAAGTGCTTGTGGCCAGGGACATTTTATTTCCCTGATGGCACACTAGGTGAATATTGTGGAGGCTGGGTGTTGTGAACTCTGTTCTGGAACTCCCTCCTGTGGTCAGGAATGGTATTTCTGTGAGTTCTGTTCATGGATTCCCTCTGGTGGCTGAAAGTGGAGCTGCTGGTCTTGAGGTGGCTTCCTCAGCTGCATCGTTTAAAGACTGGGCTGGTTCCTCTATTTAACTCTGCTCAGATCGTTACCTGATGCCAGTTGTCAATGTATCTGCACTGGTTCAGGTCTCACTTGGATCTCCTGATGACCTGTCTACTTCAGCAGAAGCTAAGTCCCTGTTAAGCTCATTTGTTGTTCATTTGTGTGCTGAATATATTTCTGAGTACCTGCTAAGTTTTGTCCAGCTGGTTATCATGATATTGTCTCGCTAGCTGGAAGCTCTGGGTTGCAGAGTGGCACCTACCGCGCTGTGAGTCGGCACGGGGGGTTTCTTGCTCACTCTGCGTGGCTTTTTGTAGTTTTTTGTGCTGACCGCAAAGATCCCTTTATCTATCTTCTGTCTATTTAGTGAGTCGGGCCTCCTTTGCTGAAACCTGTCTCATTCCTATGTTTGTGCCTTCCTCTTAACTCACAGTCAATATATGTGGGGGGCTGCTCTTTTCCTTTGGGGAATTTCTCTGAGGCAAGGTGAGGCTATATTTCTCTTTAGGGGAAGTTACCTCTCAGGCTGTGAAGAGTCGTCTAGGCAGAGTCAGGTACGATCCACGGCTAATTCTAGTGTGTGTGATAATAGATTAGGGCTGCGGTCAGCAGAGCTCCCACTTCCCAGAGCTCGCTCTATTTTGCAGTTTTGACTATCAGGTCATTCCCGGTGCTCCTAACCACCAGGTCCAGCCATAACAGCTGGGGCCCAGTCCCACACTGGCACAGCACATGTGCTACTGATGCCAATGATTGCTGGCACTACTTCTATCATGGTGTCCTCCATGTCCTACACCAGTTCCTGCACCCCCTCCTGCTCCTCCTCATCCTCCATCTTTTATTTGATATCTCAGAGCATGTCGTCCACATCAAACGGAAGCTGGAAGCTCTACAGCAATGCCTCAGAAAAGTGGCCACAGGCTTTGCTGAAGCTAATTTGTCAATTTGGCTAGGAGATAAGCCGCACACCATGTCAGAGTTATTGAAAAGGAAAACAGGCATGAAAGATCTGTGTCTCTTGCCATTGAACCTACAACCAGACATGGTCATGTGTGATAATGTCCATAACCTGGTGGTGGCTGTGAAGCTTGGCAAGCTCACCCATGTACCATGCTTGGCCCATGTGCTCAACTTGGTAGTTCTGCGGTTTCTGGAAACCTATCCAAATTTGCCAGAACTTCTGGTCAAGGTACGCCACGTCAGTGCCCATTTTCGAAAGTCAGCTACAGCTGCCGATGCTTTGGTAGTGCTGCAGCAGTGCATGTAAGTGCCAGCTCAGCGACTGGTGTGCGAAGTCACCACGCTCTGGAACTCCACACTACACATGATGGCAATACTTTGTGAGCTGCAGAGGTCAGTTGTTGAATACCAGCTCCAACACGCCCATTGGTATTCTGGTCAGCCTCCACACATAGCAACTGAAGAATGGGCATAGATGTCAGTCATTTGTGTGGTTCTCCAAGACTTGGAGGTCTCCATAAAAATGGTGAGCAGCGATGATGACATAATCAGCGCAAGAATCCCTCTTCTGTGCCTACTTAAACAGTCAATATTCATAATTAAACATGAAGCTTTGCAAGAAGACTAGGTGTAGATGGAGGAAAACATAAGACAGGGAGATACTATGCAGTCCAGCCTTATCTCATCTGCTCAGCGCAGATTGGGTAACAATGAGAAGGTGGAGGCTGAGGAGATGGCTGATAGCGCAAAAGAGGCTAGTAGCACCACAAGCTTTGTTCCATCTTTCGTATGTGGATGGTTGAGGAAAGGAATGAAGAGGAAAAGAAGGAAGAGGAGGAGGAGAAGTGTTGTGAATTTATCTTTTTGGCTCCCTCTAGTGGTTACTAGTGATTTGACTCTGGGAATGTCTGCCATCCCTTGTATGCTCACCTGGGTCGTTAGGTCAGGGGTGTTGCTATATAAGCTCCCTGGACCTTCAGTTCAATGCCTGGCAACGTTGTAATCAGAGCTAATCTGTTGTGCTCTTGTCTACTGATCCTGGTTCCTGCTAAATTAAGCTAAGTCTGCTTTCTTGCTTTTTGCTATTTGTTTTTGTTTGCATTTTTGTCCAGCTTGCACATAATCTGTATCCTAACCTTGCTGGAAGCTCTAGGGAGGCTGGAGTTCTCCCCCCGGGCCGTTAGACGGTTCGGGGGTTCTTGAATCTCCAGTGTGGATTTTTGTTAGGGTTTTCGTTGACCATATAAGTTATCTTACTACATTCTGCTATTAGTAAGTGGGCCTCTCTGTGCTAAACCTAGTTCATCTCTGTGTTTGTCATTTCCTCTTACCTCACCGTTATTTGTGGGGGGCTTGTATCCTACTTTTGGGGTCTATTCTCTGGAGGCAAGAGAGGTCTTTGTTTTCCTCTTCTAGGGGTAGTTAGTCCTCCGGCTGGCGCGAGACATCTAGCGACCAACGTAGGCATGTTCCCCGGCTACTTCTAGTGTTGGCGTTAGGAGTAGATATATGGTCAACCCAGTTACCACTGCCCTATGAGCTGGATTTTTGTACGTCGCAGACTTACTTGTTTCTCTGAGACCCTCGCCATTGGGGTCATAACAGTTTGCCAGGCCAGTATTAAATGTTAAATGCATTGCAGAAGCGGGATTATAAGAAAGAAAGTTCTGAGTTTTTTTTTTCTCTCTCTCTTTCTTTTTTTTCTTTTCCCCTTTACCTCTGAGTGGCTTGTGTTTGCTGCAGACATGAATGTCCAGACCTTGATTACAAGTGTGGACCAGCTTGCTGCTCGTGTGCAGTGCATACAAGATTATGTTATCAGAAGTCCTATGTCAGAACCTAAGATACCGATTCCTGAACCGTTTTCTGGAGACCGATTTAAATTTAGAAATTTCAGGAATAATTGTAAATTGTTTTTGTCCCTGAAACCCTGTTCATCTGGAGACTCCGCGCAGCAAGTAAAAATTGTTATTTCTTTTTTACGGGGCGACCCTCAGGATTGGGCCTTCTTGCTGGCGCCAGGAGATCCGGCATTGGCTGACATTGATGTGTTTTTTCTGGCGCTCGGTTTGCTTTATGAGGAACCCAATCTTGAGATTCAGGCAGAAAAAGCCTTGCTGGCGATGTCTCAGGGCCAGGACGAGGCTGAAGTATATTGCCAAAAATTTCGGAAATGGTCCGTGCTGACCCAGTGGAACGAGTGTGCATTGGCTGCTAATTTTAGAAATGGCCTTTCTGAAGCCATTAAGAATGTGATGGTGGTTTTCCCATTCCCACAGGTCTGAATGATTCTATGGCCCTGGCTATTCAAATCGACCGGCGGTTGCGGGAGCGCAAAACCGCAAATTCCCTCATGGTGTTGTCTGAACAGGCACCTGATTTAATGCAATGTGATAGAATCCTGACTAGAAATGAGCGGAAAATTCATAGACGCCAGAATGGCTTGTGTTACTACTGTGGTGATTCTACACATGTTATCTCAGCATGCTCTAAACGTCTTACTAAGGTTGTTAGTCCGGTCGCCTTTGGTAATTTGCAACCTAAATTTATTCTATCTGTAACTTTGATTTGCTCACTGTCATCGTATCCTGTCATGGCGTTTGTGGACTCGGGTGCTGCCCTGAGCCTTATGGATCTGTCATTTGCCAAGCGCTGCGGATTTGTTCTTGAGCCATTGGAAAATCCTATCCCTCTTAGGGGTATTGATTCTACGCCATTGGCAAAAAATAAACCGCAGTTTTGGACACAGGTTACCATGTGCATGACTCCCGAACATCGGGAGGTAATACGTTTTCTTGTTCTGCATAAAATGCATGATTTGGTTGTTTTGGGTTTGCCATGGTTACAGACCCATAATCCAGTCTTGGACTGGAAGGCTATGTCAGTGTCAAGTTGGGGCTGCCATGGAATTCATGGAGATTCCCGGCCCTTGTCTATTGCTTCTTCTACGCCTTCGGAAGTTCCGGCGTATTTGTCTGATTATCAGGATGTCTTCAGCGAGTCTAAGTCCAGTGCACTGCCTCCTCATAGGGAATGTGACTGTGCAATAGATTTGATTCCTGGCAGTAAGTTTCCTAAGGGGAGACTGTTTAATCTGTCGGTACCTGAACATACCGCGATGCGTTCATATATCAAGGAGTCTCTTGAGAAGGGGCATATCCGTCCTTCTTCTTCCCCTCTTGGTGCGGGATTCTTTTTTGTGGCCAAAAAGGACGGATCTTTGAGGCCTTGTATTGACTATCGGCTTTTAAATAAGATCACTGTCAAATTTCAGTATCCTTTGCCGCTGTTGTCAGATTTGTTTGCCCGGATTAAAGGTGCCAAGTGGTTCACCAAGATAGACCTTCGTGGTGCGTACAACCTTGTGCGCATTAGGCAGGGCGATGAATGGAAAACCGCATTCAATACGCCCGAAGGTCATTTTGAGTACTTGGTGATGCCATTTGGGCTCTCTAATGCACCTTCAGTTTTTCAGTCCTTCATGCATGACATTTTCCGGAAGTATCTGGATAAATTTTTGATTGTTTATCTGGATGATATTCTGGTTTTTTCTGATGATTGGGACTCGCATGTGGAGCAGGTCAGGATGGTTTTTGAGATTCTGCATGAAAATTCTTTGTTTGTAAAAGGCTCAAAGTGTCTCTTTGGTGTACAGAAGGTTCCCTTTTTGGGGTTCATTTTTTCCCCTTCTGCTGTGGAGATGGATCCAGTCAAGGTCCGAGCTATTCATGATTGGACTCAACCCTCGTCAGTTAAGAGTCTTCAGAAGTTCTTGGGTTTTGCTAACTTCTACCGTCGTTTTATCGCAAATTTCTCTAGCGTTGTTAAACCGCTGACGGATATGACCAAGAAAGGCTCTGATGTAGCTAACTGGGCTCCTGCTGCCGTGGAGGCTTTCCAGGAGTTGAAACGCCGGTTTACTTCGGCGCCTGTTTTGTGCCAGCCTGACGTCTCCCTTCCCTTTCAGGTTGAGGTGGATGCTTCGGAGATTGGGGCAGGGGCCGTTTTGTCGCAGAGAGGCCCTGGTTGCTCTACTATGAGACCTTGTGCCTTTTTCTCTAGGAAGTTTTCGCCGGCAGAGCGAAATTATGATGTGGGCAATCGGGAGTTGTTGGCCATGAAGTGGGCATTTGAGGAGTGGCGTCATTGGCTCGAGGGTGCTAAGCATCGTGTGGTGGTCTTGACTGATCACAAAAATCTGATGTATCTCGAGTCTGCTAAACGCCTGAATCCTAGACAGGCCCGCTGGTCATTGTTTTTCTCCCGTTTTGACTTTGTGGTCTCGTATTTACCAGGTTCTAAGAATGTGAAGGCCGATGCTCTGTCTAGGAGCTTTGTGCCTGAAGCTCCTGGAGTCGCTGAACCTGTGGGTATTCTTAAGGAAGGAGTTATCGTGTCTGCTATTTCTCCAGATCTGCGACGTGTGTTGCAGAGATTTCAGGCTGGTAGGCCTGACTCTTGTCCACCTGACAGATTGTTTGTGCCTGCTAGATGGACCAGCAGAGTAATTTCCGAGGTTCATTCCTTGGTGTTGGCAGGGCACCCGGGAATTTTTGGCACCAGAGATCTGGTGGCCAGGTCCTTTTGGTGGCCTTCCTTGTCAAGAGATGTGCGGTCATTTGTGCAGTCCTGTGGTACTTGTGCTCGAGCTAAGCCTTGCTGTTCTCGTGCCAGCGGGTTGCTCTTGCCCTTGCCTGTCCCGAAGAGACCTTGGACACACATCTCTATGGATTTCATTTCTTATCTTCCGGTGTCTCAGGGCATGTCTGTCATCTGGGTGATATGTGATCGTTTCTCCAAGATGGTCCATTTGGTTCCTTTGCCTAAGCTGCCCTCCTTTTCTGATCTGGTTCCTGTGTTCTTCCAGAATGTGGTTCGTTTGCACGGCATTCCTGAGAATATTGTGTCGGACAGAGGATCCCAGTTTGTTTCCAGGTTCTGGCGATCCTTTTGTGGTAGGATGGGCATTGAGTTGTCGTTTTCATCCGCTTTCCATCCCCAGACTAACGGACAAACGGAGCGAACTAATCAGACTCTAGAGGCTTATTTGAGGTGTTTTGTCTCTTCTGATCAGGATGATTGGGTGACCTTCTTGCCGTTGGCTGAATTCGCCCTTAATAATCGGGCTAGTTCCGCCACCTTGGTTTCGCCATTTTTCTGCAACTCTGGTTTCCATCCTCGTTTTTCCTCGGGACATGTGGAGCCTTCTGACTGTCCTGGGTTGGATTCCGTGGTGGATAGGTTGCAGCGGATCTGGAGTCATGTGGTGGACAACTTGAAGTTGTCACAGGAGAAGGCTCAGCGTTTTGCCAACCGCCGCCGCGGTGTGGGTCCCCGACTTCGCGTTGGGGATTTGGTATGGCTGTCTTCTCGATTTGTTCCTATGAAGGTCTCCTCTCCCAAATTTAAGCCTCGCTTCATTGGTCCTTACAAGATATTGGAAATCATTAATCCTGTATCCTTTCGCCTGGATCTTCCGGTGTCGTTTGCCATCCACAACGTATTTCATAGGTCCTTGTTGCGGCGGTACGTTGTGCCTGTGGTTCCTTCTGCTGAGCCTCCTGCTCCGGTGTTGGTTGAGGGCGAGTTGGAGTACGTGGTAGAGAAGATCTTAGATTCTCGTCTCTCCAGGCGGAGGCTTCAGTACCTGGTCAAGTGGAAGGGCTATGGTCAGGAGGATAATTCCTGGGTGGTCGCCTCTGATGTGCATGCGGCCGATTTGGTTCGTGCCTTTCACACCGCTCATCCTGATCGCCCTGGTGGTCTTGGTGAGGGTTCGGTGACCCCTCACTAAGGGGGGGGTACTGTTGTGAATTTATCTTTTTGGCTCCCTCTAGTGGTTACTAGTGATTTGACTCTGGGAATGTCTGTCATCCCTTGTATGCTCACCTGGGTCGTTAGGTCAGGGGTGTTGCTATATAAGCTCCCTGGACCTTCAGTTCAATGCCTGGCAACGTTGTAATCAGAGCTAATCTGTTGTGCTCTTGTCTACTGATCCTGGTTCCTGCTAAATTAAGCTAAGTCTGCTTTCTTGCTTTTTGCTATTTGTTTTTGTTTGCATTTTTGTCCAGCTTGCACATAATCTGTATCCTAACCTTGCTGGAAGCTCTAGGGAGGCTGGAGTTCTCCCCCCGGGCCGTTAGACGGTTCGGGGGTTCTTGAATCTCCAGTGTGGATTTTTGTTAGGGTTTTCGTTGACCATATAAGTTATCTTACTACATTCTGCTATTAGTAAGTGGGCCTCTCTGTGCTAAACCTAGTTCATCTCTGTGTTTGTCATTTCCTCTTACCTCACCGTTATTATTTGTGGGGGGCTTGTATCCTACTTTTGGGGTCTATTCTCTGGAGGCAAGAGAGGTCTTTGTTTTCCTCTTCTAGGGGTAGTTAGTCCTCCGGCTGGCGCGAGACATCTAGCGACCAACGTAGGCATGTTCCCCGGCTACTTCTAGTGTTGGCGTTAGGAGTAGATATATGGTCAACCCAGTTACCACTGCCCTATGAGCTGGATTTTTGTACGTCGCAGACTTACTTGTTTCTCTGAGACCCTCGCCATTGGGGTCATAACAGAGGAGGAGATGGAGAGTAGTCATCATGGTGGAGACAGGGAATTGTTGGCTGTAGGGACCTTGACACATATGGCAGACTTTAAGTACAGTTGCTTTTCCCCTTGCATTACCCTTGACCCTTGCATTACATTCACCTTGGCCAAAAAAAGTACTGGTTATTCACACTGCTAAGCCCACACTACAAGGAGAACCTTGCATCTCTCCTTCCTGAGGCAGAGAGGTTTACTAACTTAGTGCTATACCAGAAGGCCATTGTGAAAAATATGTTGAAAAAATTCATCAGATAACGCAAGCGGCAGGGGGCAAGCTTCCTTGCCCAACGAAGGAGGAGAGGCGAGGGAGAAACACTCCAGGTATGGCAGAGGCAGGGGTACACTGTCATAGGCTTGGACCAATTTCATGAAACCCTCACAGCCTCCAGGCCCTGATGTCTGAATATTTTTGACAAGGAAGAAAAAGTTTTTAAAGATGGTCAAGCAATACCTGGCTGACAAAAACAGAGTATTTCCTGATTCCTATGCAACCTTCAACTAATGGATCTCAAAGCTGGCATGAGATGTCCCTCTATGACTTGGAAGTGTTGTGCTGCCCTGCCACTAACATATTGTCTGAGTGAATTTTTCATGCTGCACTGGGGTCATTACAGACAGGCGCTTTCACCAGTCAACAGAAAATGCTCACAGGCTCACTCTGATAAAAATGAACAAAGCCCTGACTTTTTCACACCAGCAGATGACAACAGCACATAGTGTTTTTAAACTTCAATATTTGAATGAGGCACTCCAGTTTATGTCTTCAAGAGAATATGGATGACCTTGCTTGTAATTTTTTTCGGCTTTGTACTTTGTGTAGAGCCTTTACTGTATGAGTGTAGAAGTACTACAACTACACTTTCTTAATATTTGAATGAGGCACCCCAGTTGGTGCTTTCAAGGGTGTATGGGAAGCCCTGCTTGTAATTTTTGGCAGGCTTCGCACTGTGTGCAGAGTTTTTATGAGTGTAGAAGTAACACAACTACAGTTTGTTTAAAATATTTGAATGAGGTACTATAGTTGATGCCTTGAGGGTCTTTAGATGGCGATGATTGTATATTTTGGAAGGCTGTGCACTGTGTGCAGAGCTTTTTTGAGCGCAAAAGTACCACAGCTACACTTTGTTCACAATATTTGAACAAGGCACTCTAGTTGGAGCCTTCAAGGTTGTTTGAATGACCCTGCTTATAATTTTTGGCAGGCTTTGCACTTAGTACATAGCCTTTATGAGTCTTGGAGTTCCACTACATGATAATTTGAACAGTATGTGTATGAGGCCCTCCTTTATTTCTAATACAGGGTGTATCTGAGTCCCTCTTCCATCTAATTTTTGGCAATTATTGCTTACTTCATAAATTATTCTGAAATTTCCAATTGTTTTAATAAAAATTTTAATTTTGGTTTACATATTTTTTTTTTATTCATTTAAAATTTTGCCTTATATATAAGTCATTATACAGGAAAGAATGTTTAACATGTTTTTTCCTGTAAACCCCAATTTCTCTTCTTTTTTTAATGCCTTATTGTCAGTATTTAAAATAGAGTAAAAGTGTGACACCATTGTTTTCAGCAGCAGTCTGGAAATCAGATATCCTTCTAGAGCTCTTCCCCATGCTGTTCTTCTTTACCTTTTCCATCCATTTCAACATTTTCACTGCCCCCAGACCTCCTTGTCTGCCAGAAAAATGCTTGGATTTCCTCTTGACTCCCATATCACTCTATACTCGAAACAAGCATTTTCCAGGATGGAGGACCAAGATGGGGGAACATATACCAGGATGGGGGAGCATATAGCAGGATGGGGGAGCATATAATAGGATGGGAGACCAGGATGAGGGAGCATATACCAGGATGGGGAAGCATATACCAGGATAGGGGAGCATATTCCAGGATGAAGGAGCATATACCAGGAAGGGGGACCAGGATGGTGGAGCGTATTCCAGGATGGGGGAGCATATTTCAGGATGGGGCACCAGGATGGGGAAGCATGTACCATGAAAAGGGAGCATTCAGTTCCAGTCATGGAGTCAGTAGCGGCACTGATCAGTCATCACGCTGAGAATAAAGAGCAGCCCCTGTGACCATGCCCCCAGTCCTGACTGAAAGCTGGCCTCAATGTAAAACCAGTCTCAGTCATGGCCAGGAGGCATGGTTACAGCGGCCGCTCTGTATACTCAGAGCACCACCCCGTCTCCATGACTGAAATTGAATGCTGGCGGGGAGAATTCATTTTCTCCCCTTTGCAGTTGGCTGCGTGCAGGCATAATAATGCTATCAAACTGCAGATTAACCACATATCTGCCTTTGACACAGTGGACCATTCCCTATTATTACAGACCCTCTCATCCCTTGGCATCACAGACTTGGCCCTATCCTGGATCTCATCATACCTAACAGACCGGACATTCAGCGTCTCCCACTCACACACCACCTCCGCACCTCGCCACCTATCTGTCGGAGTCCCACAAGGTTCAGTCCTAGGGCCCCTGCTCTTCTCCATTTACACCTTTGGCCTGGGACAGCTCATAGAATCTTATGGCTTTCAGTATCACTTCTACGCTGATGACACACAGATCTACATCTCTGGACCAAATATCACCTCCCTACTAACCAGAATCCCTCAATGTCTGTCCACTATTTCATCCTTCTTCTCCGCTAGATTTCTGAAACTTAACATGGACAAAACAGAATTCCTCATCTTTCCCCCATCTCACGCGACCCCCCCAAAGAACCTATCCATTACAGTAAATGGCTGCCCACTCTCCCCAGTCCCACAAGCTCGCTGCCTCGGGGTAAACCTTGACGCTGATCTCTCCTTCAAACCACATATCCAAGCCCTTTCCACTTCCTGCCGACTTCAACTCAAAAATATTTCACGAATCTGTACATTCCTAAACCAAGAATCTGCAAAAACCCTAGTCCATGCCCTCATCATCTTTCGCCTTGACTACTGCAACCTCCTGCTCTGTGGTCTCCCCTCTAAAACTCTTGCACCCCTCCAATCTATTCTAAACTCTGCTGCCCAACTAATCCACCTGTCCCCCCGCTATTCCCTGGCCTCTCCCCTCTGTCAATCCCTTCACTGGCTCCCCACTGCCCAGAGACTCCAGTACAAAACCCTAACCATGACGTACAAAGCCATCCACAACCTGTCTCCTCCATCCTCCATCTGTGAACTCGTCTCCCGGTACTTACCTACACGCAACCTTCGATCCTCACAAGATCTCCTTCTCTACTCCCCTCTTTTCTCCTCTTCCCACAATCGTATACAAGATTTCTCTCGTGTATTACCCCTACTCTGGAACCCTCTACCACAACACATCAGACTCTTGCCTACCATCGAAACCTTCAAAAAGAGCCTGAAGACCCACCTCTTCCGACAAGCCTACAACCTGCAGTAACCACCGATCGACCAAACTGCTGCATGACCAGCTCTATCCTTGCCTACTATATCCTCACCCATCCCTTGTAGATTGTGAGCCTTCGTGGGCAGGGTCCTCTCTCCTCCTGTACCAGTTATGACTTGTATTGTTTAAGATTATTGTACTTGTTTTTATTATGTATACCCCTCCTCACATGTAAAGCGCCATGGAATAAATGGCGCTATAGCAATAAATAATAATAATAATAATAGATTAACCGCATATCTGTAGGTTAATAGTGTTATTTCTGATGACATTTTGTAGTAACATACTTCAATGAAGTATTGCAATTGTATATTGCATATACAGTGTCTTCAATAAAATGTCGCTGGATAGTGCGGTATGAGCACACGCTGACTTCGGCTCCAATTTAAGTAATGTACTACAATGGCAACATAGCATTGCGCATGCACCGCCCATCACCATTATCCCTATGGCCGGCGCATGCACACTGCTATGTTTACGTTGTAGTACACTACTTCAATAAAATTGTATCAGAGTCAGCGCGCATACATACTGCGCTGTCCGACGCCATTTCATTGAAGACACTGTATGAGCAAATTCGCAGACACAGTCTTAAAAAAATGGCTCCGGAAATGCACCAATAAAAATGCTCGCCTGCCGGGCATAGAATGGGTTCAATAACTAGTACAGTATAAAACCACTCTAAAGTAGCTTCTCTGTATTATTAGAGAACCCATACAGTATAATATGTGGAAGGTATCTGTTTATGTATATATATTTTTGCTGATATTTTTATTGAGCTGTTTTTTTTTATTTTCATATAAGCTATATAAGTATTGATCATTGGATTACATACATTGCTACAGTTTCTTTAAACTGTGATAGAAAACACCTTTAATATGCAGGTATTATATTACAAAATATTACTTTTAAATGCTATATCTACCCTGTGAACATTTTTATTGCTGTAATGCATCTTTAATGAAGACCAATCCTTTAGTCATCAGCTATGTTATTCCTTTTCTGCGACCTCATCTCATACTGGCTTCAAGTTAGAACAGGGAACAGAGGCAGTGGAGTAACAAGACTGCTGGCTGGAGCCCCTAATCAAGACTATTAATTTGAGCAAGGACATACAGGGAGTGAACATACAAGGAATATCCCATAAAACCATGGCCTTCGCTGATGATTTATTAATTACTTTGACTTGCCCCCACAGAGGCATACCGGCCCTTATGCGGATCCTGGAGAGATGTGGCTCCCTTTCTAATTTAAAAAAAAACTTAACCAAATCCGAAGCGTTAGGAATAAATATACCTGCTAGCACTTTAAACGGCTTCAAATCACAATTTCCCTTTCACTGGCCTGGTAACTATATAAAGTGTCTTGGTCAGTAGCGTAGCTACCGGGGGGGGGGGGGGGTCAGAGAGTGAGGGGACCCACCCGGAGCTACGCTACTCTAACTGTATTGGCGCTGATACAGTTACATTCTGCGGCAGAGCAGGGAGAATCGATCTCCTTGCTCTGCCGCCCGGCCGCCATGGGGCCCCTGAGCAGGCGGGGGGGCCCGGTGCCAGCAGAGGGCCCCCCCACCATCATCAGAAGATCAGCTGTACCGGCATTTAGCCAATACAGCTGATCACAATAATGGGGGAAGGAGCGCTGCGCTCCTTCTCCCATCATCCCCCTGTCAGCATCGGCGTCTGACGTCATCGACACTGACAGCGGGCGCAATGACGTCACTGCCCAGAGCCCGCTGTCAGGAGATCTGCGGGAGCAGCGCAGGAACCAGGAAGAAGAGAGGTGAGTATTTAATTTTTTTTTTAATGGGTGCTGCAACCTTATTACAGGGTCTGCCTATGGGGGGGTCTGCCTATGGGGGGCTGCCTTATTACAGGGTCTGACTGTGTGGGGCTGCCTTATTACAGGGTCTGTCTACAGGGGTGCTGCCTCATTACAGGGTCTGACTATAGGGGCTGCCTTTTTACAGGGTCTGCCTATAGGGGTGTTGCCTTCTAATAGGGTCTGACTATAGGGCTGCTGCCTCATTACAGGGTCTGACTATGGGGGTGCTGCCTCATTAGAGGGTCTGACTATGGGGCTGCCTTATTACAGGGTCTGACTATGGGGGCTGCCTTATTAGAGGGTCTGCCTATGGGGGTGCTGCCTTATTACAGGGTCTGACTATAGAGGTGCTGCCTCATTACAGGGTCTGACCATGGGGATGCTGCCTCATTACAGGGTCTGACTATGGGGATGCTGCCTTATTACAGGGTCTGCCTATAGGAGTGCTGCCTTATTACAGGGTCTGACTAGGGGGGTGCTGCCTTATTACAGGGTCTGCCTATAGAGGTGCTGCCTTATTACAGGGTCTGACTATGGGGGTGATGCCTTATTACAGGGTCTGCCTATGGGGGTGCTGCCTTATTGCAGGGTCTGACTAAGGGGGCTGCCTTAATACAGGGTCTGACTATGGGGGGCTGCCTTATTACAGGGTCTATGGGGGCTGCCTTATTACAGGGTCTGACTATGGGGGTGCTGCCTTATTACAGGGTCTGACTATGGGGGTGCTGCCTTATTACAGGGTCTGACTATGGGGGTGCTGCCTCATTACAGGTTCTGACTATGGGGGGTGCTGCCTTATTACAGGGTCTGCCTATAGGGGTGCTGCCTTATTACAGAGTTTGACTATAGGGCTGCTGCCTCATTACAGGGTCTGACTATGGTGGTGCTGCCTCATTACAGGTTCTGACTGTGGTGGCTGCCTTATTACAGGGTCTGACTATGGCGGCTGCCTTATTACAGGGTCTGACTAAGAGGGCTGCCTTATTACAGGGTCTGACTATGGAGGCTGCCTTATTACAGGGTCTGACTATGGGGCTGCTGCCTTATTGCAGGGTCTGACTGTGGGGGTTACCTCATTACAGGGTCTGACTGTGGGGGCTACCTCATTACAGGGTCTGACTATGGGGGCTGCCTTATTACAGGGTCTGACTATGGGGGTGCTGCCTTATTAAAGGGTCTGACTAGGGGGGTGCTGCCTTAGTACAGGGTCTGACTGTGGGGGATGCCTTATTACAGGGTCTGCCTATAGGGGTGCTGCCTCATTACAGGGTCTGACCATGGGGGCTGCCTTACTAGAGGGTCTGACTATGGGGGCTGCCTTATTACAGGGTCTGACTATGGTGGTGCTGCCCCTTTACAGGTTCTGACTATGGTGGCTGCCTTATTACAGGGTCTGACTATGGGGGCTGCCTTATTACAGGGTCTGCCTATGGGGGTGCTGACTTATTACAGGGTCTGACTATAGGGGTGCTGCCTTATTACAGGGTCTGACTATGGGGGTGCTGCCTCGTTACAGGGTCTGACTATGAGGTTGCTGCCTTATTACAGGGTCTGCCTATAGGTGTGATGCCTTATTACAGGGTCTGACTAGGGGGGTGCTGCCTTATTACAGGGTCTGCCTATAGAGGTGCTGCCTTATTACAGGGTCTGCCTATGGGGGTGCTGCCTTATTACAGGGTCTGACTATAGGGGTGCTGCCTTATTACAGGGTCTGACTATGGGGGTGCTGCCTCATTACAGGGTCTGACTATGAGGTTGCTGCCTTATTACAGGGTCTGCCTATAGGTGTGATGCCTTATTACAGGGTCTGACTAGGGGGGTGCTGCCTTATTACAGGGTCTGCCTATAGAGGTGCTGCCTTATTACAGGGTCTGACTATGGGGGTGCTGCCTTATTACAGGGTCTGCCTATGGGGGTGCTGCCTTATTGCAGGGTCTGACTAAGGGGACTGCCTTATTACAGGGTCTGACTATATAGGCTGCCTTATTACAGGGTCTGACTATGGGGCTGCTGCCTTATTACAGGGTCTGACTGTGGGGGCTACCTCATTACAGGGTCTGACTATGGGGGCTGCCTTATTACAGGGTCTGACTATGGGGGTGCTGCCTTATTACAGGGTCTGACTATGGGGGCTGCCTTATTACAGGGTCTGACTATGGGGGCTGCCTTATTACAGGGTTTGCCTATGGGGGTGCTGCCTTATTACAGAGTTTGACTATGGGGGTGCTGCCTTATTACAGGGTCTGACTCTGGGGGCTACCTCATTACAGGGTCTGACTATAGGGGTGCTGCCTTATTACAGGGTCTGACTATGGGGGTGCTGCCTTATCACAGGGTCTGACTGTGGGGGATGCCTTATTACAGGGTCTGCCTATAGGGGTGCTGCCTCATTACAGGGTCTGACTATGGGGGCTGCCTTATTACAGGGTCTGGCTATGGGGGCTGCCTTATTACAGGGTCTGCCTATGGGGGTGCTGCCTTTTTACAGGGTCTGCCTATAGGAGTGCTGCCTTATTACAAGGTCCGACTATAGAGGTGCTGCCTCATTACAGGATCTGACTATGGAGGTGCTGCGTCATTACAGGGTCTGACTATGGTGGCTGCCTTATTACAGGGTCTGCCTATGGGGGTGCTGCCTTACTACAGGGTCTGACTATAGGGGTGCTGCCTCATTGCAGGGTCTGACTATGGGGGTGCTGTCTTATTACAAGGTCTGACTATGGGGGCTGCCTAATTACAGGGTCTGACTATAGGGGTGCTGCCTCATTACAGGGTCTGACTATGGGGGTGCTGCCTTATTACAGGGTCTGACAATGGGGGCTGCTTTATTACAGGGTCTGACTATGGGGGTGCTGCCTCATTAAAGGGTCTGACTATGGGGGTGCTGCCTCATTACAAGGTCTGCCTATAGGGGTTCTGCCTTATTACAGGGTCTGCCTATAGGGGTGCTGTCTTATTACAGGGTCTGACTATGGGGGTGCTGCCTTATTACATGGTCTGCCTATAGGGGTGCTGCCTTATTGCAGGTTCTGACTAAGGGGGCTGCCTTATTACAGGGTCTGACTATGGGGGCTGCCTTATTACAGGGTCTGACTCTGGGGGCTGCCTCATTACAGGGTCTGACTATAGGGGTGCTGCCTCATTACAGGGTCTGACTATGGGGGCTGCCTTATTACGGGGTCTGACTAAGGGGGGTGCTGCCTTATTACAGGGTCTGACTATGGGGGTGCTGCCTTATTACACTGTCTGCCTATGGGGGTGCTGCCTTATACTACAGAGTCTGCCTATGGGGTACTGCCTTATTACAGGGTCTGCCGCCTTACTACAGGGTCTGCCTATATGGGGGTGATGCCTTATTACAGTGTCTGCCTATGAGGGCTGCCGTATGCTATAGATTCTGCCTATGGGGAGTGCATTATACTATATTGTGGACTATTTGGTGCATTATGCTACTGTATATGGAGGCTATCTAGGGGCCCATTATACAGTATGGAGATTACAGTGTGAGGGTCATTATACATTGTAGGAGCAATCAAACAGTTTGAGGGCTACTAAGGAGTCAGTATACTGTGTGGGTGCATTATACTGTGTATAAGAGAGCATCATGCTGTGTAAAGGGGATCTGTACAGGGGGGAGACTCAGGACTTTATTAAATGTAAAGTGGGCACTTATTGTTATAGGGGAACTCAGGTTACTGCGGCTATCAAAGGGCACACAGGGCATTATTACTTTCTAGGGGCAAAATATGGGCACTGTTTTCTAAGGTACTTGCACTCGGCATTACTATATTGTAGAGAGTTGCTTTAGAATTTAGAGGGCACAGAGAATCACACAGCAGGTGCAGTAATAGGGACACATACGGCAGCAGTGGCTCAGTATTGGGGTATCACAGGCAGTAATAGGAACATATATGGCAGCAGCGGCTCAGTATTGAGGTATCAGGGGCAGTAATAGGGACATACGGCAGCAGCGGCTCAGTATTGGGGTATCAGGTGCAGTAATAGGGACACATACGGCAGCAGCGGATCAGTATTGGGGTATCAGGGGCAGTAATAGGGACACATACGGCAGCAGCGGCTCAGTATTGGGGTATCATTATTATTATTTATTTATATAGCACCATTAATTCCATGGTGCTGTACATGAGAATGGGTTACATCAAAATACAAATATCACTTGCAGTAAACAAAACTAACAATGACAGACTGGTACAGAGGGAAGAGGACCCTGCCCTTGCGGGCTTACATTCTACAGGATTATGGGGAAGGAGACAGTAGGTCGAGGGATGCGGTAGCTCCAATGGTGTTGAGGTGGCCGTGTGGTCTTTACAGGCTGTAAGCTTCTTTGAAGAGGTGGGTTTTCAGGCTTCTTTTGAAGGATCCAAAAGTAGTGGATAACCGAATTTGTTGGGGCACTGAATTCCAGAGGATGGGTGATGTTCGGGAGAAGTCTTGGAGGCCATTGGGTGATGAACGAATAAGCGTGGAGGAGAGGAGGAGATCTTGGGAGGAAAGGAGATTACATGAGGGAAGATATTGAGAGATTAGTGTGGAAATATACGGAGGAGAAAGATTATGGATGGCTTTGTAGGTCAGTGTTAGTAGTTTAGACTGGATACGCTGGAAAATTGGGAGCCAGTGAAGGGATTTGCAAAGAGGGGAAGCAGGAGTGGAGCGAGTAGAGAGATTAATTAGTCGGGCAGCAGAGTTAAGGATGGACTGGAGGGGTTTGAGAGTGTTAGAAGATAGGCCACAGAGGAGTAGGTTGCAATAGTCAAGGCGGAAAATGATTAGGGCATGCACGAACATTTTGGTAGAGTGTGGGTTGAGGAAAGGACGGATTCTGAAAATATTTTTGAGCTGGAGGCGACAGGAGGTGGCGAGAGCTTGGATGTGCGGTGTCACGATCCCTTAGCCGCGGCCAGCAGTTTGTCACAAAATCCCCAGGGACTCCTGACCACTGCCACCAATATGTCACGGATTGGGGAGACTTTAGACCAACAGACGGCTATCACATGTGCAGGGGGCTTATCTTAGTTATCCCTCCACTGCCACAATGTGATAAAAAAACACACAAGGCTATTGACCTCTTAGTTTACAGCAGTGGCTTATTTTAGGTATCCCACTGCTCTTCCGTATACCACGAACTGCAGGGATTTAGGTGTATCCCGCTTACAGTTCCACTTAAACCTTGCAGCTCTCTGGTGCCCCCCTTACTTTCAGGTCAGATTAGGTACTGCACCTAGGGTAATTAGTCGCCAGAAAGACTGCCTGCTATGTACTGGCTATTGGGCACGCTGCAGCGACGCGATAAACTACTCCCACTCAGGCAGGAACAATAATTATCAATGCCGCAGTCGCTGCAATGTCACCCAAAGGCCTGCACACGGTAGAGCCGCCACCAGCTTTGATTAAACGGGTCCGAAGCTAACCCAAAACAGTAGCGTAAATTCCCTTCAAGAGACAGGGTACCTTTAGAGCGTGGAGAATGAACTGGTATTAATATTGTACCCCGTGAAAATTAGGCAGTGCTTTATCAAAAATATTTTATAAAGATGTTACAAATGAGACAATTGCAAATATGTACAAAGTAATTATATAAAAAAACAAGGATTACATGAGAAATAACACTTACAGTTGTTCAAAGCATTGCAGGCAACCCGGCTAGTGAACTTTCCATCTATCCCAGTGCATCAGGGCGTGCACTCTGGGCTCTTCAGGTAAAAACTAGAATCTGACTCTCTTGGACGCCTGCCAGCACTTAAAACCTACAGCCTGTGACCTCACAGAAAGGGCTGGCTTTTCCAAACCCTCCTACCTCTTCAGTTTTACTAACTGGGCATTAAATATATCTGATGCCCGTAACTTCGCTACAGAACATGTCATAATCATACCCCACCCAGCATTCATCTCGTGTTATCGCTAGCATTCTAGGGAGATCAAATATGTCCTATTTGGGATGTATATTTACAGAGAAATCCCTACTTCTTTACCAGATGGAGTTAGAAACTCATCTTTAGAGTGATGGATTGCTCCACCGAGGGGAAGTAAGAATATATATTTTTTGTGTTCCTATCTTAAATGATTTGCCTAATATCTTACAAAAACAGAACAAAGGACTCTCATGATTCTGGAAGTTTCTCATCCAGTTAAAACTGGTCACTTTCCACTACAGGAAATGCCGGTCGTAAATACCTTGGCGAGGGGGGATGAGGGCTTGTGAGCTGAAAGTTAGGAATTTGCAGCTACAAGCTGTTGCCGAGTCACTCCAAGAAGGGGGCTTAGCCCACAGCATGCTAGCAAGAGAACTAAACTTATATGATATTTCATACCATATCGTGACACCTCCCCCTTTTGGCGTGCGCTACGGAGGTAGAACCCCACGGTATGCCTCCATGCGCACCTCAGTAGGTTCACCGTGATGGGACAGTCCATCTGCATTCCCATGCTCCCTGCCCGCTTTATGCTCAATGGTGAAGTCAAATTGCTGAAGGGCAAGGCTCCAGCGTAGCAACCTGCCGTTGGTTCCACACATGGCATTTTCCCAGCGCAGAGGGTTGTGGTCGGTCACCACAGTGAAGGTGCGACCGTACAAGTAGGGCTGCAAGCGCTGTAGGGCCCAGACTATGGCCAGGCACTCCTTCTCGATGGTGGAGTAGGCCACTTCCTTCGGCAAAGGTTTCCGGCTCAGGTACAACACGGGGTGCTCTTGGTCCTCCGAGTCAACCTGGCTGAGCACAGCACCGAGGCCAAACTCGCTGGCGTCAGTCTGTACCAAGAACGGTCGACTGCTGTCGACTGCTTTCAACACAGGGGCGTTGCACAGTGCAGTTTTCAACGCCTGGAAGGCCACCTCACAGCCATCTGTCCAGTTGACGATGTGGGGTAGCTTCTTCCTGGTGAGGTCCGTCAAAGGTTTTGCCAGGCTACTATAGTGCTGCACAAAGCGCCTATAGTACCCTGCAGTGCCCAGGAAGGACATCACCTGTTTCTTGGTCCCAGGAGTGGGCCAGTTCACGATCGCACCCACTTTGTCAGGCTCTGGCTTTAGGGTGCCTCCGCCTACCCGGTGCACCAGGTAGTGGACGTCTGTTATGACCTGGTGGTTACGGAGAAGCACTGATATGACCTGGTGGGTAAAACGAAACATGGGACAAGCTCTGAGGAGGTGGTAACTTTACTGACCGCAAACCCTACTCCTAACACCAACAGTAGAAATAGCCGTGGGACATTCCTAACTCTCCCTAGACGCCTCGTAACGGCCTAAGAACTAACTACCCCTTAAGATGGAAACAGAAAGCTATCTTGCCTCAGAGAAATTCCCAAAAGGAAAGATAGCCCCCCACATATATTGACTGTGAGTGGAGAGGGAAAAGACATACACAGAAATGAAAACAGATTTTAGCAAAGGAGGCTAATTTCTAATCTAGATAGACAGAAATAGGAAGGGATACTGTGCGGTCAGTATTAAAAACTAAAAATCCACGCAGAGTTTACAAAAATGATCTCCACGCCGACTCACGGTGTGGAGGGGCAAATCTGCTTCCCCAGAGCTTCTAGCTAGCCTGAATATATCATAATGACAAGCTGGACAAAAAGAAACACGACATGAGCTGAGCAATAAAGTCCAAAGCAGATGGACTAACAAAGAACTAGCAAGAACTTATCTTTTGCTGAAATGGACAGGCCATGAGAAATATCCAAGGAGAAAACTGAATCCACCCTGAGACATTGACAGCTGGCATGGACTACAGACCAGAGCCAAGTTAAATAGCAAGGCCAGTGGAGCCGATTAGTGAAAGCAGCTGCTGCAGAACCTCAAGGAGCAGCAGTTCCACTCGAAACCACCAGAGGGAGCCCAAGGGCAGAACTCACAAAAGTACCATTCATAACCACAGGAGGGAGCCCAAGAACGGAATTCACAACAGTACCCCCCCTTTGAGGAGGGGTCACAGAACCCTCACCAGAGCCCCCAGGCTGATCAGGATGAGCCAAATGAAAAGCACGAACCAAATCGGCAGCATGGACATCGGAGGCAAAAACCCAAGAATTATCCTCCTGGCCATAACCCTTCCACTTAACCAGATACTGAAGCTTCCGCCTCGAAAGACGAGAATCCAAAATCTTCTCCACCACATACTCCAACTCCCCCTCAACCAACACCGGAGCAGGAGGGTCAACGGAAGGGACCATGGGCACCACATATCTCCGCAACAAAGATCTATGGAACACATTATGAATGGAAAAAGAAGCTGGAAGGGCCAAACGAAAAGACACAGGATTGATAATTTCAGAAATCTTATAAGGACCAATAAAGCGAGGCTTGAACTTAGGGGAAGAAACCTTCATAAGAACATGACGAGAAGACAACCAGACCAAATCCCCAACCCGAAGCCGGGGACCAACGCACCGATGACGGTTAGCAAAACGCTGAGCCTTTTCCTGAGACAACGTTAAATTGTCCACCACATGAGTCCAAATCCGCTGCAACCTGTCTACCACAGAATCCACACCAGGACAGTCCGAAGGCTCAACCTGCCCCGAAGAAAAACGAGAATGAAAACCGAAGTTACAAAAAAAGGCGAAACCAAGGTAGCCGAACTAGCCCGATTATTAAGGGCAAACTCGGCCAACGGCAAGAAGGTCACCCAATCATCCTGATCAGCATACACAAAGCATCTCAAATAGGTTTCCAAGGTCTGATTGGTTCGCTCCGTTTGGCCATTTGTCTGAGGATGAAATGCTGACAAAAAAGACAAATCAATGCCCATTCTAGCACAAAAGGACCACCAAAACCTAGAAACGAACTGCGAACCTCTGTCAGACACAATATTCTCCGGAATGCCATGCAAACGAACCACATGCTGAATGAACAATGGAACCAAATCAGAGGAGGAAGGCAACTTAGACAAAGGTACCAAATGGACCATCTTAGAAAACCGGTCACAAACCACCCAGATGACAGACATCTTCTGAGAAACAGGCAGATCAGAAATAAAATCCATGGAAATATGCATCCAAGGCCTCCCAGGGACCGGCAAAGGCAAAAGCAACCCACTAGCACGGGAACAGCAGGGTTTGGCCCGGGCACAGGTCCCACAGGACTGCACGAAAGAACGCACATCCCGCGACAAGGAAGGCCACCAAAAGGACCTGGCAACCAAATCTCTGGTACCAAAAATCCCAGGATGACCAGCCAATACAGAACAATGAATCTCAGAAATTACCTTATTAGTCCATCTATCAGGAACAAACAGTTTCCCCACTGGACAGCGGTCAGGTTTATCAGCCTGAAACTCCTGAAGCACCCGCCGCAAATCAGGGGAGATTGCAGAAAGAATCACCCCCTCCTTGAGAATACCAGCCGGCTCAAGGACTCCCGGAGAATCAGGCAAAAAACTCCTAGAAAGGGCATCAGCCTTCACATTCTTAGATCCCGGAAGATACGAGACCACAAAATCAAAACGGGAGAAAAACAGAGACCATCAAGCTTGTCTAGGATTCAACCGCTTGGCAGACTCGAGGTAAATCAGATTCTTATGGTCGGTCAAGACCACAACGCGATGCTTAGCTCCCTCAAGCCAATGTCGCCACTTCTCAAATGTCCACTTCATAGCCAACAATTCCCGATTGCCGACATCATAATTACGCTCAGCAGGCGAAAACTTTCTGGAGAAGAAAGCACACGGTTTCATCAAAGAGCCATCAGAACTTCTCTGAGACAAAACGGCCCCTGCTCCAATCTCAGAAGCGTCAACCTCAACCTGAAAAGGGAGAGAAACATCTGGCTGACGCAGTACAGGGGCCGAAGTAAAGCGACGTTTAAGTTCCTGAAAGGCCTCCACAGCCGCAGAGGACCAATTCACCACATCAGCACCTTTCTTCGTTAAATCGGTCAGAGGTTTAACCACAGTAGAAAAATTAGCAATGAAGCGGCGATAAACATTAGCAAAGCCCAAAAATGTCTGAAGGCTCTTCACAGATGTGGGTTGAGTCCAATCATGAATGGCCTGGACCTTAACAGGGTCCATTTCAATAGCCGAGGGAGAAAAAATGAAACCCAAAAAAGAAACCTTCTGAACTCCAAAAAGGCACTTAGACCCCTTCACAAACAATGCATTAGCACGAAGGATCTGAAATACCATCCTGACCTGCTTCACATGAGACTCCCAATCATCGGAAAAAACCAAAATATCATCCAAATATACAATCATGAACTTATCCAGATAATCCCGGAAAATATCATGCATAAAGGACTGAAACACAGATGGAGCATTAGAGAGCCCGAAAGGCATCACAAGATATTCAAAATGGCCTTCGGGCATATTAAATGCTGTTTTCCATTCATCACCCTGTTTAATACGAACAAGATTATACGCCCCTCGAAGGTCGATCTTGGTAAACCAGCTAGCCCCCTTAATCCGAGCAAACAAATCAGAAAGCAAAGGTAAAGGGTACTGGAATTTGACCGTGATCTTATTGAGAAGGCGATAATTTATACAGGGCCTCAAGGAGCCATCCTTCTTGGCAACAAAAAAGAACCCCGCTCCCAACGGTGACAAAGATGGGCGAATATGCCCCTTCTCTAGGGACTCCTTTACATAACTCCACATAGCGGCATGCTCTGGCACAGACAGATTGAAGAGTCGACCCTTAGGGAACTTACAGCCTGGAATCAAGTTAATAGCACAATCACAGTCCCTATGAGGAGGTAGGGAACTGGACTTGGGCTCATCAAATATATCCTGCAAATCCGACAAAAACTCAGGAACTTCAGAAGAGGGGGAAGAGGAAATTGACATCAAAGGAATATCACAATGCATCCCTTGGCAACCCCAACTAGTCACAGACATAGATTTCCAATCCAGCACCGGATTATGTACAGTGGGGCAAAAAAGTATTTAGTCAGTCAGCAATAGTGCAACTTCCACCACTTAAAAAGATGAGAGGCATCTGTAATTTACATCATAGGTAGACCTCAACTATGGGAGACAAACTGAGAAAAAAAATCCAGAAAATCACATTGTCTGATTTTTTATCATTTTATTTGCATTTTATGGTGGAAAATAAGTATTTGGTCAGAAACAAAATTTCATCTCAATACTTTGTAATATAGCTTTTGTTGGCAATGACAGAGGTCAAACGTTTTCTGTAAGTCTTCACAAGGTTGCCACACACTGTTGTTGGTATTTTGGCCCATTCCTCCATGCAGATCTCCTCTAGAGCAGTGATGTTTTTGGCTTTTCGCTTGGCAACACGGACTTTCAACTCCCTCCAAAGGTTTTCTATAGGGTTGAGATCTGGAGACTGGCTAGGCCACTCCAGGACCTTGAAATGCTTCTTACGAAGCCACTCCTTCATTGCCCTGGCGGTGTGCTTTGGATCATTTTCATGTTGAAAGACCCAGCCACGTTTCAACTTCAATGCCCTTGCTGATGGAAGGAGGTTTGCACTCAAAATCTCACGATACATGGCCCCATTAATTCTTTCATGTACCCGGATCAGTCGTCCTGGCCCCTTTGCAGAGAAACAGCCCCAAAGCATGATGTTTCCACCACCATGCTTTACAGTAGGTATGGTGTTTGATGGATGCAACTCAGTATTCTTTTTCCTCCAAACACGACAAGTTGTGTTTCTACCAAACAGTTCCAGTTTGGTTTCATCAGACCATAGGACATTCTCCCAAAACTCCTCTGGATCATCCAAATGCTCTCTAGCAAACTTCAGACGGGCCCGGACATGTACTGGCTTAAGCAGTGGGACACGTCTGGCACTGCAGGATCTGAGTCCATGGTGGCGTAGTGTGTTACTTATGGTAGGCCTTGTTACATTGGTCCCAGCTCTCTGCAGTTCATTCACTAGGTCCCCCCGCGTGGTTCTGGGATTTTTGCTCACCGTTCTTGTGATCATTCTGACCCCACGGGGTGGGATTTTGCGTGGAGCCCCAGATCGAGGGAGATTATCAGTGGTCTTGTATGTCTTCCATTTTCTAATTATTGCTCCCACTGTTGATTTCTTCACTCCAAGCTGGTTGGCTATTGCAGATTCAGTCTTCCCAGCCTGGTGCAGGGCTACAATTTTGTTTCTGGTGTCCCTTGACAGCTCTTTGGTCTTCACCATAGTGGAGTTTGGAGTCAGACTGTTTGAGGGTGTGCACAGGTGTCTTTTATACTGATAACAAGTTTAAACAGGAGCCATTACTACAGGTAATGAGTGGAGGAAGGAGGAGACTCTTAAAGAAGAAGTTACAGGTCTGTGAGAGCCAGAAATCTTGATTGTTTGTTTCTGACCAAATACTTATTTTCCACCATAAAATGCAAATAAAATGATCAAAAAACAGACAATGTGATTTTCTGCATTTTTTTTTCTCAGTTTGTCTCCCATAGTTGAGGTCTACCTATGATGTAAATTACAGACGCCTCTCATCTTTTTAAGTGGTGGAACTTGCACTATTGCTGACTGACTAAATACTTTTTTGCCCCACTGTAGCTGCAACCATGGAAAACCCAGCACAACCACATCATGCAAATTATGCAACACCAAAAAACGAATATTTTCCTGATGTGCTGGAGCCATGTACATGGTCATCTGTGTCCAGTACTGAGGTTTATTCTTGGCCAATGGCGTAGCATCTATCCCCCTCAAGGGAATAGGACTCTGCAAAGGCTCCAAGGAAAAACCACAGCGCTTGGCAAATTCTA
Source organism: Ranitomeya variabilis (assembly GCF_051348905.1). Lineage (NCBI taxonomy): Eukaryota > Metazoa > Chordata > Amphibia > Anura > Dendrobatidae > Ranitomeya > Ranitomeya variabilis. Next base: position 1,020,370,658 of record NC_135232.1, on the reverse strand, counting down.
AGTCCATTAAGTTCAGGGCAGCGCCAGAATCCACAAATGCCATTACAGAAAAGGATGACAATGAGCAAATCAGGGTAACAGACAAGAGAAATTTAGGCTGTACAGTACTAATGGTAACAGACCTAGCGACCCTCTTAGTACGCTTCGGGCAATCAGAAATAGCATGAGTAGAGTCACCACAGTAAAAACACAGCCCATTCTGATGTCTGAATTCCTGCCATTCTGCTCTAGTCAAAATCCTATCACATTGCATAGGCTCAGGACTCAGCCCAGAGGACACCACCATATGGTGCACAACCTTACGCTCGCGCAGGCGCCGATCAATCTGAATGGCCAGAGACATTGATTCGTTCAAACCAGCAAGTATGGGGAACCCCACCATAACATCTTTAAGGGCTTCAGAAAGACCCTTTCTGAAAATAGCTGCTAGGGCATCCTCATTCCATTTTGTGAGCACAGACCACTTTCTAAATTTCTGGCGGTATACTTCTGCTGCTTCCTGACCCTGACACAGAGCCAGCAAATTTTTTTCTGCCTGATCCACAGAATTAGGTTCATCATACAGCAGTCCGAGTGCTTGAAAAAATGCGTCTACATTGAGCAATGCAGGATTCCCTGGCTCTAGGGAGAATGCCCAGTCCTGCGGGTCTCCACGCAGCAGAAAAATGACAATCTTCACCTGCTGAATGGGGTCACCAGAGGAACGGGGTCTCAAAGCAAAAAACAATCTGCAGTTATTTTTAAAGTTCAGAAACTTAGATCTATCCCCAGAAAACAAATCAGGAATAGGAATTCTAGGCTCTAGAAACGGAGTCTGAACAACATAATCCTGGATACTCTGTACCCTTGCAGCGAGCTGATCAACACGCGAGAACAGACCCTGAACCTCCATATCAGCACCAAAATCTGGAACCACCCAAAGATTAAGGGGAAAAAAAAGACAAAACAAGCTGCAAAGGAAAAAAAAATGGCTCATAACTTTCTTTTCCCTCTTTTGAGATGCATTCAACACATTGTGGGCCAGCTGTACTGTTATGACCTGGTGGTTACGGAGAAGCACTGATATGACCTGGTGGGTAAAACGAAACATGGGACAAGCTCTGAGGAGGTGGTAACTTTACTGACCGCAAACCCTACTCCTAACACCAACACTAGAAATAGCCGTGGGACGTTCCTAACTCTCCCTAGACGCCTCGTCACGGCCTAAGAACTAACTACCCCTTAAGATGGAAACAGAAAACTATCTTGCCTCAGAGAAATTCCCAAAAGGAAAGATAGCCCCCCACATATATTGACTGTGAGTGGAGAGGGAAAAGACATACACAGAAATGAAAACAGATTTTAGCAAAGGAGGCCAATTTCTAATCTAGATAGACAGAAATAGGAAAGGATACTGTGCGGTCAGTATTAAAAACTAAAAATCCACGCAGAGTTTACAAAAATGATCTCCACACCGACTCACGGTGTGGAGGGGCAAATCTGCTTCCCCAGAGCTTCCAGCTAGCCTGAATATATCATAATGACAAGCTGGACAAAAAGAAACACGACATGAGCTGAGCAATAAAGTCCAAAGCAGATGGACTAACAAAGAACTAGCAAGAACTTATCTTTTGCTGAAATGGACAGGCCATGAGAAATATCCAATGAGAAAACTGAATCCACCCTGAGACATTGACAGCTGGCATGGACTACAGACCAGAGCCAAGTTAAATAGCAAGGCCAGTGGAGCCGATTAGTGAAAGCAGCTGCTGCAGAACCTCAAGGAGCAGCAGTTCCACTCGAAATCACCAGAGGGAGCCCAAGAGCAGAACTCACAAAAGTACCATTCATAACCACAGGAGGGAGCCCAAAAACGGAATTCACAACAGACCTCCCTCATGCCCATCTGGCACTTTCCCGGCTTGATAGTCAGTCCTGCTCGGTGAATTCGCCTGAGCACCTCCTCGAGATGCTGCAGGTGTTCATCCCAGGAGGAACTAAAGATGGCAATGTCATCTAAGTACACCACTGCGTACTTCTCCAGTCCCTGAAGCAGGAGATTGACCATCTGCTGGAAAGTGGCAGGGGCATTCTTCATGCCAAAGGGCATGACCGTGGACTCGTACAGTCCGAAGGGTGTGATAAAGGCGGACTTCTCCTGTGCCTCGGGGCTCAGGGGAATCTGCCAGTATCCTCGACTCAGATCCATTATTGTTAGGTAATCTGCACCAGCTAACTTCACAAGCAGCTCATCGATGCGCAGCAATGGGTGCGCGTCAGTGGCTGTAATGGCGTCGAGCCCCCTGTAGTCCACGCAGAACCGGGTGGTCCGGTCCTTCTTTGGCACGAGAACTACAGGTGAGGCCCACGCGCTCTTTGACCGTCAAATCACCCCCAGCTGTAACATCTCATCGATCTCCTGGTGCATAATCTGCTGCACCTGGTCAGAGATTCGATAGGGTGTTCGCCGTAGTGGGGCGTGATTCCCGGTGTCCACCTCGTGGACGGCTAACTCAGTCCTTCCAGGCCGGTTGGAGAACACGACCTGGAAGGGTTCCAGTGTGGTTTGCAACTGCAACCGCTGTGGTTCATCCAGCGAGGCGCTTACCTCCACGTCCTCAATGGACCCACCGGCCTTGGCTTGGGCCAGCATGTCCAGGAGGGCGTCTTCCTCCCCGTCTTCGGGTGCGCTGCAGACCGGTAGGATGAAAGGTTCACGTTCATGATGAGCCTTCATCATGTTGACTTGAAAGGCCTTTTGCCTACCCCGAGCGTGGTCAAGCGTGACCACGTAGGTGACCGGGTTGAGCTGTTGGTGGACGACGTACGGGCCCTCCCAGGCTGCCTGAAGCTTATCCATTGGTACGGGGACCAGCACCCAAACCTTTTGAACCACGTGGTAGGTCCGCTCCCGGGCGTTCTGGTCGTATCAGTGCTTCTGATGAGCCTGAGCCTGCGTCATGTTGTCATGCACCAACTGCGTCAAGGTCTGCATCTTGTCACGGAAGCGCATGACATACTCCACTATGGACACTTCAGAAGGGTTCGGATCCTCTTCCCAGGATTCTCTTACCAACCCAAGGGGTCCCCGGACTCGCCTGCCGTACAGGAGCTCGAAGGGGGAGAACCCTGTCGAGGCCTGTGGAACCTCTCGGTAAGCGAACAGCAGGTGTGGGAGGTACCGCTTCCAGTCGCGCCCTTGTGTCTCAACCAGCATGCGAAGCATCTGTTTGAGGGTACCATTGAAGCGTTCACACAAGCCATTGGTCTGTGGGTGATACGCACTCGATACCAGGTGCTTCACCTGCATTCTCTTACAGAGAGCCTCCGTTAGACGAGACATGAATTGGGTTCCTTGATCGGTAAGCATCTCCCTGGGAAATCCTACACGTGCGAAGATAGCCAACAGGGCATCCACCACCTTATCTGCCCTAGTTGACGACAGAGCTACTGCCTCTGGGTACCGGTTAGCGTAATCTACCACAGTAAGGATGTATTGCTTTCCAGAGCTGCTGGGGACAGCCAGCGGGCCCACAATGTCCACCGCGATCCTCTGGAAAGGCTCCTCTATCACTGGCAAAGGGATCAGGGGAGCCTTAAGAGCAGGCCCCGCCTTCCCCACTCTTTGACAGGTGACACAGGAGCGGCAGTAATTTGACACATCTGTCCCCATCTTAGGCCAATAGAAGTGTTGAGACAGCCGGGCCTTAGTTTTGCTGATCCCCAAGTGTCCAGCTAGTGGGATCTCATGGGCAATCCGCAACAACTCACCCCGGAATTGCTGCGGGACGACCAGCTGTCTTTCCCTCAACCACTCCTTTTGTGATTCTCCGGGTACTGTCTCCCGGTACAAACTTCCTCCTTCCCAGAACACCTTCTCCTTATCAGTCTCGGAGAATAGCGTCCCGGCGAGTTGTCTCAAACTCTCTAGGCTCGCATCTGTGTGCAGAGCGGCCTGAAACTCCTGGCTGGGGGAAGCCAGAAGCGACGTCAGGGTCCCTTCCCCACGGGAGCCCTCTGGGACCTGCTCTGGGTCCACCTCTGGTTCAGTCATACTGATGACTGAGGAGGGTCCGGGAGGCAGACAGTTATCTGCGCAGTTATCTGCGTTCCGGGCACTTTGACTGCGGGTGACAGCAGCTACGTAGGCTGTCTCCCCGGGGGTTTCTACAGACCCATCAGCCGACGCTGCTATGGGCTCTACCTCCCCATCCACCCCCATTACCTCAGGAGCATTGCTACTTATGGGCCAGTTACCTTCCTCGGTGGCACTGGTCAATTGCATGGCATCACCTTCCTCACGGTTCCCATGTATCTCCCCATTTCCGGTAGCACCGACACTTGCCCCTGCTAGGGGTTCCTCAGCCGTCTCACTCCGCAGAGCGACGTGGCTGAGCACTCCTGTACCTATGGACACATCAACTTTCACAGAAACATCATTATCAGGTTCAGTTGGCACAGGTACAACATTTTCACCATCAATCCTAGGGAAAAAATGGTTATCAGATGCATCATTACAAGATAAAGCATGGTCAGGTAACACATGCGATCTCCCATCATCATCATCATCAACATCAGGCTTAACGTTACCATTATTAGCAGATTGGGGAGGGGTGTCAGTGACGTATTATGCAACCAACCTCCCCAAATCAGTCCCCAACAAAACATCAGTGGGCAAATTATCAGACAGCCCCATTTCCTTCACCCCGCTCCCAGCACCCCAATCAATATAAACCCGGGCCATCGGTAAGGGACAGCTGATGCCCCCAATCCCCGTGACAATTAGGGTTTTCCCCGGAATGATTTCTTCAGGGGCCGCCAGTTCGGGTCGGATGAGGGTTCTTTCAGCCCCGGTGTCCTTGAGGCCTGTAGCAACATGGCCTCCCACAGTGACGTGCTGTACGTTGTCACACACCCTCCCAACCACACCACCCACCAAAAGAACTGCTGCATTAGGCCCTGGGGCCTTGGCTGGGGGGTTCTTCTGCTTGCATGGACAGTTGGGACTGATATGACCAGGCTGCCTGCAGTGGTAACACTGGCGAAGTTCGGTAGTAGGTCTGGTGCTGTTGGCCACGGGGACAGGACCTCTGGAGTGTTGGCTGGCAGGGGTACTGGCGTTGGATGCAGGCTTACCTCCTCTCCAGCTGGTGGTGACTGGCTTCCGCATTTCCGATCTACGGTTGGCCTCATAGGCATCGACAATCTGCGCTGCTTTCGTCACGTCTTTGGGTTCTCTGTCCATCACGAACTGTCGCACCTCAGCTGGGCAAATATGAAAGAACTGGTCTTTGATCATCAGGTCTCGCAGCTGTGCAAAGGTGGTCACTGACAGTCCTTGGGTCCACTGGTCAAAGTGGGTCCCCAGTCCATGCTCCACATCACTGTAACTGTCGTGTGGGCCACGTTGGAGGGTCCGGAACTTTTTACGGTACACCTCAGGTGTAAGCTGGTACTTGGCTATCAGAGCCTGCTTGATGGCCTCATAATCACCATCTTGTTCTTGAGGGAGGGCAGCAAACGCCTCCAGAGCTTTTCCTCTCAGCCCTGGTGTCAGTTATCGTGCCCATTCTTGTGTAGGCAGCTGGTACTGTCTGCAGGCTTTCTCAAAGGCCCACAGAAAAGTGTCCAAGTCCCCGTCCTTTTCCATAACAGGGAAGTGATCAGGCCGGGGCTTCGGTATCTGAGCGCTGCTGGGCTCACGGCTGGACTGGGACGACCCCTGCATTTGCAGTCGGGCCATCTGCAGCTGGTACTCCCGCTGCACTTGGGCCTCTCGCTCGGCTCGCTGGGCCTCTCGCTCGGCTCGCTGGGCCTCTCGCTCAGCTTGGGCCTCGGCCTACTGCCGGTATTGCTGAATCAGCTGCCGACGTCCCTCATGGTCGTCAGTGGGGAATTCTTTCAAGGCCGCCTGCAGGTGGGGGTCCAATTTGCCCGGATTGCTAACAGGGCCAGCATTCAGTGGTTGGACCTGTGCTGCAGCACCATGTTCGCTGGTGCTGGCTTCTGCGGCCTCTGGGCTCTGTGAGTGGTCTAGAGCGGCTTCCCATTGCACCAGTTCAGCGAACATTTGAGTCTTGGTCTTGCCCTGGGAGTTCAGGCCATGGTACATGCATATCCCAGCAGGAGTGTCCCTCTTCTGCTGGGTGTACCAGGCTTCTCCTATCACAGCCATGGTTGCCAAATAAAAGATAGGATAGAAAAATGAAGAGAAAGGGAGGGGATAATTATCAGTACACAATTGTCTCACAACTAATAAACACTGAGTTCGTTCTCCAAACTTATTTGCGCAGAGTCCTCGCAAGAACTTTCTGCAAGTTTTTAGTGAGAGGAATTATTGCTCAAACCAAATCACTAATGCTCTAATATCCCACCGCATTGCCACCAATTGTCACGATCCCTTAGCCGCTGCCAGCAGTTTGTCACAAAATCCCCAGGGATTCCTGACCACTGCCACCAATATGTCACGGATTGGGGTGACTTTAGACCAACAAACGGCTATCACATGTGCAGAGGGCTTATCTTAGTTATCCCTCCACTGCCACAATGTGATAAAAAACACACACAAGGCTATTGACCTCTTAGTTTACAGCAGGGGCTTATTTTAGGTATCCCACTGCTCTTCCATATACCACGAACTGCAGGGATTTAGGTGTATGCCGCTTACAGTTCCACTTAAACCTTGCAGCTCTCTGGCGCCCCCCTTACTGTCAGGTCAGATTAGGTACTGCACCTAGGGTAATTAGTCGCCAGAAAGGCTGCCTGCTATGTACTGGCTATTGGGCATGCTGCAGCGACGCGATAAACTACTCCCACTCAGGCAGGAACAATAATTATCAATGCCGCAGTCGCTGCAATGTCACCCAAAGGCCTGCACACGGTAGTGCCGCCACCAGCTTCGATTAAATGGGTCCGAAGCTAACCTGTTATGACCTGGTGGTTACGGAGTGGTACTGAGATGACCTGGTGGGTAAAACCAATCATGGACAAGCTCAGAGGAGGTGGCAGCTCTACAGACAGTAATCACCTATATGACCTAGTGATAACGGAGCAGCACTGAAATGACCTAGTGGGTAAAACAAATAATGTACTAGCTCTGAGGAGGTGGTAACTTTACTGACCGCAATCCCCACTCCTAACACCAACACTAGAAATAGCCGTGGAGCGTTCCTATCTCTGCCTAGACGCCTCTTCACAGCCTAAGAACTAGCTACCCCTGAAGATGGAAAACGGAAAACTATCTCGCCTCAGAGAAACCCCCAAAGGAAAGATAGCCCCCCACAAATATTAACAGTGAGTGAAGAGGGAAATGACAAACTCAGAAATGAAACTAGATTTTAGCAAAGGAGGCCACTACTATCTAAATAGACAGAGAAAGAAAAGGCTACTGTGCGGTCAGTATAAAAACTAAATGTCCACGCAGAGTTTACAAAAATAACCTCCACACCGACTCACGGTGTGGAGGGGCAAATCTGCAACCCCAGAGCTTCCAACTAGCCAGAATATTTCATGATGACTAGCTGGACAAAAGAGACATAACTTAAACTGAACAAAAGGTCATAGGCAGGGAAACACCCAAAAACTAGCAGATTTTATCTTAAGCTGAAATGAACTGGCCAACAGAGAACTTCCAGTAAAGAACTGAATCCACAGGAAGGAACATTGACAGCTGGCATCCACTACAGCCCAAAGCCCAGGTAAATAACCAGGCCAAGGAACCGATAAGTGAAAGCAGCTGCTAAGTTCCACTTGAAACCACCAGAGGGAGCCCAAGAGCAGAACTCCCCAAAATACCATTTGCAACCACAGGATGGAGCCAAAGAACGGAACTCACAACAGTACCCTCCCTAGAGGAGGGGTCACCGAACCCTCACCAGAGCCCCCAGGCCGATCGGGACGAGCCAAATGAAAAGAACGTACCAAATCGGCAGCATGAACATCGGAGGCAAAAACCCAAGAGTTATCCTCCTGGCCATAACCCTTCCACTTGACCAGATACGGAAGTTTCCGCCTTGAAAGATGAGAATCCAAAATCTTCTCCACCACATACTCCAGCTCCCCCCCAACCAACACCGGAGCAGGAGGGTCAACGGAGGGAACCACGGGCACCACATATCTCCGCAACAAAGATCTATGGAACACATTATGAATGGAAAACGAAGCTGGAAGGGCCAAACGAAAAGACACCGGATTGATAATTTCCGAAATCCTATAAGGACCAATAAAACGAGGTTTGAACTTAGGGGAAGAGACCTTCATAGGAACATGACGAGAAGACAACCAGACCAAATCCCCAACCCGAAGCCGGGGACCAACGCACCGACGGCGGTTAGCAAAACGTTGAGCCTTTTCCTGAGACAATGTCAAATTCTCCACCACATGAGTCCAAATCCGCTGCAACCTGTCCACCACAGAATCTACCCCAGGACAGTCCGAAGGCTCAACCTGCCCTGAAGAAAAGCGAGGATGAAAAACAAAATTACAAAAAAAAGGCGAAACCAAGGTAGCAGAACTAGCCCGATTATTAAGGGCAAACTCGGCCAACGGCAAGAAGGTAACCCAATCATCCTGATCCGCTGACACAAAGCATCTCAAATAGGTTTCCAAGGTCTGATTGGTTCGCTCCGTCTGTCCATTAGTCTGAGGGTGAAATGCCGAAGAAACAGACAAATTAATGCCCATTCTACCACAAAAGGACCGCCAAAACCTAGAAACAAACTGGGTACCTCTGTCAGACACAATATTCTCTGGAATACCATGCAAACGAACCACATGCTGGAAAAACAAAGGAACCAAATCAGAGGAGGAAGGCAACTTAGGCAAAGGTACCAAATGGACCATTTTAGAAAACCGGTGACACACCACCCAGATGACAGACATCTTCTGAGAAACAGGAAGATCAGAAATAAAATCCATGGAAATATGTGTTCAGGGCCTCTCAGGGATAGGCAAAGGCAAAAGCAACCCACTAGCAGGAGAACAGCAGGGCTTAGCCCGGGCACAGATCCCACAGGACTGCACAAAGGAACGTACATCCCGTGACAAAGAAGGCCACCAAAAGGACCTGGCAACCAAATCTCTGGTACCAAAGATCCCAGGATGACCAGCCAACACTGAACAATGAATCTCAGAAATCACCTTACTAGTCCATCTATCAGGAACAAACAATTTCCCCACAGGACAGCGGTCGGGTCTATCAGCCTGAAACTCCTGAAGCACCCGCCGTAAATCAGGGGAGATAGCAGAAAGAATCACCCCCTCCTTGAGAATACCAGCCGGCTCACGGACTCCAGGAGAATCAGGCAAAAAACTCCTAGACAGGGCATCAGCCTTCACATTCTTAAATCCCGGAAGATACGAGACCACAAAATCAAAACGGGAGAAAAACAAAGACCACCGAGCCTGTCTAGGATTCAACCGCTTGGCCGATTCAAGGTAAATCAGATTCTTATGATCCGTCAAGACCACAACACGATGCTTGGCTCCCTCAATCCAATGTCGCCACTCCTCGAATGCCCACTTCATAGCCAACAACTCCCGATTGCCGACATCATAATTACGCTCAGCAGGCGAAAACTTTCTGGAGAAGAAAGCACACGGTTTCAAGACAGAGCCATCAGAACTTCTCTGAGACAGAACAGCTCCTGCCCCAATCTCAGAAGCGTCAACTTCAACCTGAAAAGGGAGAGAGACATCTGGCTGACGCAACACAGGGGCAGAAGTAAAACGACGCTTAAGCTCCTGAAAGGCCTCCACAGCCGCAGAGGACCAATTCACCACATCTGCACCTTTCTTGGTCAAATCGGTCAGAGGTTTAACCACAGTAGAAAAATTAGCAATGAAGCGGCGATAAAAATTAGCAAAGCCCAAAAACTTCTGAAGGCTCTTCACAGATGTGGGCTACGTCCAATCATAAATAGCCTGGACCTTAACAGGGTCCATTTCAATAGCCGAGGGAGAAAAAATGAACCCCAGAAAAGAAACCTTCTGAACTCCAAAAAGGCACTTAGACCCCTTCACAAACAGTGTATTAGCACGAAGAATCTGAAATACCATCCTGACCTGCTTCACATGAGACTCCCAATCATCGGAAAAAAACAAAATATCGTCCAAATATACAATCATAAATTTATCCAGATACTCCTGAAAAATATAATGCATAAAGGACTGAAACACAGATGGAGCATTAGAGAGCCCGAAAGGCATCACAAGATATTCAAAATGGCCTTCGGGCGTATTAAATGCTGTTTTCCATTCATCACCCTGTTTGATGCGGACCAGATTATACGCCCCTCGAAGGTCAATCTTGGTAAACCAGCTAGCCCCTTTAATCCGAGCAAACAAATCAGAGAGCAAAGGCAAAGGGTACTGGAATTTGACCGTGATCTTATTGAGAAGGCGATAATCTATACAGGGCCTCAAGGAGCCATCCTTCTTGGCAACAAAAAAGAATCCCGCTCCCAACGGTGACGAAGACGGGTGAATATGCCCCTTCTCCAAGGACTCCTTTACATAAGTCCGCATAGCGGCATGCTCTGGCACAGACAGATTGAAAAGTCGACCCTTAGGGAACTTACAGCCAGGAATCAAATTAATAGCGCAATCACAGTCCCTATGAGGAGGCAGAGGACTGGATTTAGGCTCCTCAAATATATCCTGGAAATCCGACAACAACTCAGGAACTTCAGAAGAAGGGGACGAGGAAATTGACATCAGAGGAATGTCACTATGTATCCCCTGACAACCCCAACTAGTCACAGACATAGATTTCCAATCCAGTACTGGATTATGTACCTGTATCCATGGAAACCCCAGCACAACCATATCAGGCAAATTATGCAACACCAAAAAACGAATATCTTCCTGATGTGCTGGAGCCATGTTCATGGCTAACTGTGTCCTGTACTGAGGTCTATTCTTGGCCAATGGCGTAGCATCAATCCCCCTCAAGGGAATAGGACTCTGCAAAGGATCCAAGGGAAAAACCACAGCGCTTGGCAAATTCTAGGTCCATTAAGTTCAGTGCAGCGCCAGAATCCACAAATGCCATTACAGAAAAGGACGACAATGAGCAAATCAGGGTAATAGACAAGAGAAATTTAGGCTGTACAGTACTGATGGTAACCGAACTAGCAACCCTCATAGTTCGCTTCGGGCAATCAGAGATAGCATGAGTAGCATCACCACAGTAAAAACACAGCCCATTCTGACGTCGGAACTCCTGCCGTTCTGCTCTTGTCAAAACTCTATCACATTGCATAGGCTCAGAACTCTGTCCAGAGGACACCGCCATATGGTGCACAACCTTACGTTCACGTAGGCGCCGATCAATCTGAATAGCCAGAGACATTGATTCGTTCAAACCAGCAGGCGTGGGAAACCCCACCATAACATCTTTAAGAGCTTCAGAAAGACCCTTTCTGAAAATAGCCGCCAGAGCATCCTCATTCCATTTTGTAAGCACAGACCACTTTCTAAATTTCTGACAATATATCTCTGCCGCTTCCTGACCCTGACACAGAGCCAGCAAAATTTTTTCTGCCTGATCCACAGAATTGGGTTCGTCATAAAACAATCCAAGTGCTTGAAAAAATGAATCTACATTGAGCAATGCAGGATTCCCTGGCTCAAGGGAGAATGCCCAATCCTGCGGGTCACCACGCAGCAGAGAAATAACAATCTTCACCTGCTGAATGGGGTCACCAGAGGAACAGGGTCTCAGAGCAAAAAACAATCTGCAATTATTTTTAAAATTCAAAAACCTAGATCTATCCCCAGAAAACAAATCAGGGATAGGAATTCTAGGCTCAGAAACAGGAGTTTGAACAACATAATCTTGGATACTCTGTACCCTTGCAGCGAGATGATCAACACGCGCAGACAGACCCTGAACCTCCATATCAGTACCAAGCTCCTGCACCATCCAAAAATCAAGGGGAAAAAAAAAAGACGAAACAAGCAACAAGAAAAAAAAAACTATGACTCAGAACTTTCTCTTCCCTCTTTTGAGATGCATTTAACACTTTGTGGGCCAGCTGTACTGTTATGACCTGGTGGTTACGGAGTGGTACTGAGATGACCTGGTGGGTAAAACCAATCATGGACAAGCTCAGAGGAGGTGGCAGCTCTACAGACAGTAATCACCTATATGACCTAGTGATAACGGAGCAGCACTGAAATGACCTAGTGGGTAAAACAAATAATGTACTAGCTCTGAGGAGGTGGTAACTTTACTGACCGCAATCCCTACTCCTAACACCAACACTAGAAATAGCCGTGGAGCGTTCCTATCTCTGCCTAGACGCCTCTTCACAGCCTAAGAACTAGCTACCCCTGAAGATGGAAAACGGAAAACTATCTCGCCTCAGAGAAACCCCCAAAGGAAAGATAGCCCCCCACAAATATTAACGGTGAGTGAAGAGGGAAATGACAAACTCAGAAATGAAACTAGATTTTAGCAAAGGAGGCCACTACTATCTAAATAGACAGAGAAAGAAAAGGCTACTGTGCGGTCAGTATAAAAACTAAATGTCCACGCAGAGTTTACAAAAATAACCTCCACACCGACTCACAGTGTGAAGGGGCAAATCTGCAACCCCAGAGCTTCCAACTAGCCGGAATATTTCATGATGACAAGCTGGACAAAAGAGACATAACTTAAACTGAACAAAAGGTCATAGGCAGGGAAACACCCAAAAACTAGCAGAACTTATCTTAAGCTGAAATGGACTGGCCAACAGAGAACTTCCAGGAAAGGACTGAATCCACAGGAAGGAACATTGACAGCTGGCATCCACTACAGCCCAAAGCCCAGTTAAATAACCAGGCCAAGGAACCGATTAGTGAAAGCAGCTGCTAAGTTCCACTTGAAACCACCAGAGGGAGCCCAAGAGCAGAATTCCCAAAAATACCATTTGCAACCACAGGATGGAGCCCAAGAACGGAACTCACAACACTAACCCAAAACAGTAGCGTAAATTCCCTTCAAGAGACAGGGTACATTTAGAGCGTGGAGAATGAACTGGTATTAATATTATACCCTGTGAAAATTAGGCAGTGCTTTATCAAAAATATTTTATAAAGATGTTACAAATGAGACAATTGCAAATATGTACAAAGTAATTATATAAAAAAAACAAGGATTACATGAGAAATAACACTTACAGTTGTTCAAAGCATTGCAGGCAACCCGGCTAGTGAACTTTCCATCTATCCCAGTGCACTCTGGGCTCTTCAGGTAAAAACTCAAATCTGACTCTCTTGGACGCCTGCCAGCACTTAAAACCTACAGCCTGTGACCTCACAGAAAGGGCTGGCTTTTCCAAACCCTCCTACCTCTTCAGTTTTACTAACTGGGCATTAAATATATCTGATGCCCGTAACTTCGCTACAGAACATGTCATAATCATACCCCACCCAGCATTCATCTTGTGTTATCGCTAGCATTCTAGGGAGATCAAATATGTCCTATTTGGGATGTATATTTACAGAGAAATCCCTACTTCTTTACCAGATGGAGTTAGAAACTCGTCTTTAGAGTGATGGATAGCTCCACCGAGGGGAAGTAAGAATATGTATTTTTTGTGTTCCTATCTTAAATGATTTGCCTAATATCTTACAAAAACAGAACAAAGGACTTTCATGATTCTGGAAGTTTCTCATCCAGTTAAAGCTGATCACTTTCCACTACAGGAAATGTCGGTCGTAAATACCTTGGCGAGGGGGGATGAGGGCTTGTGAGCTGAAAGTCAGGAATTTGCAGCTATAAGCTGTTGCCGAGTCACTCCAAGAAGGGGGCTTAGCCCACAGCATGCTAGCAAGTGAACTAAACTTATATGATATTTCATACCATATCGTGACATGCGGTTTGAAGGACAGGGCAGAGTCAAGGGTTACTTCGAGGCAGCAGATTTTGGGGACAGGGGAAAGTGTGATTTCATTTATTTTGATAGATAGATCAGGTAGGGAAGATATGCGTGATGGAGGAAAGATAATGAGTTCAGATTTGTCCACATTGAGCTTGAGGATGTGAGAGGAGAAGGAGGATATGGCTGATAGACACTCTGGGATTCTGGAGAGCAGAGAGGTGACATCTGGGCCAGAGAGGTAGATCTGAGTGTCATCGGCATATAGATGGTACTGGAAGCCATAAGACCTTATGAGTTGTCCCAGGCCGACTGTATAGATTGAGAAGAGTAAGGGTCCTAGGACAGAGCCTTGGGGGACTCCAACAGAGAGGGGGCGAGATGAAAAGGTAGTATGGGAGTAGGAAACGCTAAATGTGCGGTTGGCAAGGTATGAGGAGATCCAAGATAGGGCAAGGTCTTTGACCCCAAAGGAAGAGAGGATCTGTAGTAAGAGGCAGTGGTCAACTGTGTCGAAGGCATAGGACAGGTCTAGGAGGAGGAGTATAGAGAATTGTCTGTTAGCTTTGGCTGTAAGTCGTTAGTAATTTTGGTCAGGGCAGTCTCAGTGGAATGGTGGGGACGGAAGCCAGATTGTAGGTTGTCCAAGAGAGAGTTAGATGCAAAGTGAGAGGAAAGTTCAGAATGGACATGCTGCTCAAGGAGTGTGGAAGCAAATGGGAGCAAAGATATGGGGCGATAGCTGGACATACCGCTTGGGTCAAGGGATGGCTTTGGTGATATCAGGTGCAGTAATAGGGACATACGGCAGCAGTGGCTCAGTATTGGGGTATCAGGTGCAGTAATAGGGACATATGGCAGCAGTGGCTCAGTATTGGGGTATCAGGTGCAGTAATAGGGACATACGGCTGCAGCAGCTCAGTATTGAGGTATCAGGGGCAGTAATAGGGACACATACAGCAGCAGCGGCTCTGTATTGGGGTATCAGGGGCAGCAATAGGGACACATATGGCAGCAGCGGCTCAGTATTGGGGTATCAGGGTCAGTAATAGGGACACATATGACAGTAGCGGCTCAGTATTGGGGTATCAGGGGCAGTAATAGGGACACATATGACAGCAGCAGCTCAGTATTGGGGTATCAGGGGCAGTAATAGGGACACATACGGCATCAGCAGCTCAGTATTGGGGTATCAGGAGCAGTAATAGGGACACATACTGCAGCAGCGGCTCAGTATTGGGGTATCAGGGGCAGTAATAGGGTCGCATACGGCAGCAGCGGCTCAGTACTTGGGTATCAGGAGAAGTAATAGGGACACATACGGCAGCAGTGCCTCAGTATTGGGGTATCAGGGGCAGTAATAAGGTCACATACGGCAGCAGCGGCTCAGTACTGGGGCATCAGGAGCAGTAATAGGGACACATACGGCAGCAGTGGCTCAGTATTTGGGTATCAGGGTCGTAATAGGGCCACATATGGCAGCAGTGTCTCAGTATTGGGGTATCAGGAGCAGTAATAGGGACACATACGGCAGCAGCGGCTCAGTATTGGGGTATCAGCAGGATGAGGAGTTTGTGCAGGTTAGTAGTAGATGGTGATGTGGCTGGAATATGAGAAGTGAAATGTGTCTTTGTTGTATTCTCTGCAGACGAGTCCTGGCTGGAAGAAGTTGTCATGTCGGTCTGGGCCAGATGGAAAAGACGGGAAAAATGAATGATTCCATCAGAAAGGACGTCAGCGGTAAGACACTATCTGTAACTGTGCAGTGATCTCTTATATGTTCTGTAGGGCTGGTATCTACCACTGACCATGGCGGTAATATCCATATTGGTCTTTATATAGAGATTATCTTCAGTAACAGCACGGTCATCTGCTGAGGTTCTCCTCCACTATTAGGGTGCGTCACCGAGTTGTAATCAAGGTTACCTGGTTAGGGGCCCACTCAGAAGCTTTGCCCCCTTTGGACCAAAACCCTAGCTACGCCTCTGATCTTGGTATTAAGGTCAGCCCATCCTATAAGGACTTATTTAACTTAAATTATTAACCACTCCTTACCCTAATAGCAGACCATACAAAGAAGTGGAGGGCCCCATATCTTTCTTGGATGGGCAGAAAAAACCTAGTTAAAAGCATTCTCTTACCTAAACTAATTTATCTATTTCAAATACTGCCTATAGAGCTGTCCAAGGCATTCCTGACCCGAGTAAATTGCTCTTTCTTTAACTACATCTGGAATAAGCATGGTTCAAGGCTTAACTCCCACACGCTATCTTTACCCAGGAGAAATGGAGGCATGGGAGCCCCCAATATCCATTTCTACTTTTCAGCCGCTAAACTTTCAAGGATGATTGATTGGGTCAGGATGACTAGAGAGAAACCCTGGCTCACTATAGAAGAGCAGATGTCTCCGATTCAGTTGCGATCTATTTTCCTATCTCCCATTACACCACTCAAAGCTACCTTTCCAAACCTTCTTACTCGGGCAGCGGTCAGGTGCTGGAAATCTGTTGCACCCTACTTGTCTCCCTCTCCCTCCCCACTAACCAGGGTATCAGACATCATATATACTCAGCAAATCAAAAACCCAAACAATCTGCTCTGGATCAATCTGACCAATATATGTACGCAATACAGCATAGCCAGCTACTAAACTATTTAAAACTTATGTATACCTAAAAACCATTAACAGTCAAGAAATAAAGTGCTCGTGATTACCAAGTGCGCTTAATAAAATGGCACAATCTTACCCAATTGTCGTCTCCTGGTTCTCCAAGGGTTCATGTGGCGCCAGGATGTGTGAGACCAAAATATAGAGAGAAGGGGGACAGGGGGGGAGAATTTGGGGCCTACTTTCCCTGTCGTGCCCTCTGCAAAAGACTCCCGCCCTCACAAGGGCAGTGCCCAAGTATGAGCCTACTTTGTGGTGCCCATGATAAATGTCGATAATATGTCTTCCCTTCCCAACGCGTTTCCTCCCCTGTTCAGGGGGTTCATCAGGGGAAGTTGTCCAGGCTAATGGAGGTCTTCTGCAGTGGCAGATATGGCCTCCCTATGTGAAAGATTCCTCAATGTGAGGGTAAGAAAATCTCTCCCAGAGAGAATAATACTGTGAATATGTTATGTTGATGTTTTCTTGCAGTTTAAATGGACAGTGTTAACTGAAAACTGTATTATAAATAGTTTGGCACCTGTTCAGGTGCCCCTCATTGATATTGCCACGCGCTGGTAGTGTGAGAAAGACAGTGTGTTACCTGTTTTGCTTTTCAGATTTGGAGCAGAACTGCATGGCGTAGCGTAGCAGAGATAAGGACTGGTCAATGCGCTTTGCTACTCAAATGTTTGCACTTAACTTGTGTGCATTTTTAATAAATTGTTTTGTTATGTAACGTTCAAGAAATGGCACCTCCCATAAAGGGAAGCTCAAGTTTTACAAGTTTAACCTGTTGACATGCATGTCCAAAAATTGTCTTTAACCTGTATGCTTATGTTTTCTTTTCCCAGTCCGTGAGTACTGGAGTTAATGGGGGGGAGTGTAACACCCCAGGTAACCGGTTGTTACAGTGATATTGCCTTCCTTTTGGGGAGGGTAATATCATGCTTGGAGGCAAGGGGAATTCCCTTCACCAGGTAAGGCACCCACACACAACACATTCCAAATCCAGGCCAGAAGGGGGAGCTCAGGACCCGGATTCAGGGGAGCTTCCCTCAGATAGATGTATCCTGGTCTGGAGGAGGAGTTAAGGCAGTTGCTGAGAAACAGTGGACAGAGAAAGAAGTCTGGAACAGAGTGCAGACTATGGAGCCGTGCAGCCAGGACTGAGCTGCAGCTCCAGGAAAGAACGAAAAACCGAGGGGTGTTAAATGTTGTGGAGCTATTGAGGGAAGGAGCACAGTAGTGGAAAAGGGCTCAGAGGGGAACTGTGACCGGACACCCTCAGAGCCAGAGTGCAGGAACCGGGCACCGGGAGCCCGAGGCCGTGTTGTGCTCCAGGACACGCGACAGAACCAGTGGGCATTGAACTGTATGCAATTTGCCCACACCACACCTGAAGGCGAAGCAGCACCTGAAGGGCCCGGGTCATGATAGAGACCCTGTAAAATGGCTCAAGCTGCCTGCCATACAGGTACCTGTCCCAGGACAGGGGAAGGAAGGGGTACTTTGCCAGAAAGCTTCAGGCAGCAGGGACCTCGCACATCAGTGCAAGTAGGAAAGGCTTACAGACCTCACCTGGGAGAGGGATCTACCATTGCCTCCAGGCCGGCCAGGCCATACCATCACCTGTTTCTGGTACTCTGGACTGTGGGCTGCTACTGCCATTAAACTAGGTAAAGACTTTACCACTCTGTGTCCTCCATTTATTTACTGGCATACACCATCCTTACCATACACCTTGGGAGCCCTGGGGACCCAGCTTCACCTGTGGGAAGCATCACCATCTTGCTGCCACAATATCACCCCAGAAGACCCCTGGGGTCCCTATTGACTGAGAACCACAGGTGGCGTCACAAATAGACTTTCACAATTCCCTTAAAAGACCTTTCCCCTTTTATTGAGTCCCAGGGCCTCGGATCGGTTCGCTGCCACCGTGGCGACCAGACCCAGTACCGAATATCCCCATTGCCCTGGCGGGCGACTCACCTACAGCACAGTATTGGCACAAACAATTTAGATTCTGAAATGTGGACTTCTGCTTGCACCACAACAATATTAGCACAAACTATTTAGATTCTGAAATGTGGACTCCTGCCTGAACCACATTATTAGCACAAACTATTTAGATTTTGAAATGTGGACGCCTGCCTGCACCGCAGCATTTGCAGAAACTATCTAGATTCTGAAATGTGGACTCCTGCATCCACCACAGTATTAGCACAAACTAGATTCTGAAATGATGACACTTGCCTGAACCACAATATTAGCACAAATTATTAAGATTCTGAAATGTGAACTCCTGTCTACACCACAGTATTACCAAAAACAATTTAGATTATAAAATGTGGGCTCCTGCCTGCACCATACAGTTAGCACAAATAATTTACATGATGGAAGGTTAATTTGACACAATAAACCTCCTAACTATCTGACTACTTGCAGTAGTAGGAGCAGCCTCTATGCACTGTGACACTGACAAAATGGTGCAAAAACAACATGTCCACTTTTTATATGGAGAGGGACATGTGACTTCGACAGTTAATGGCAGAAGGCCTTGTGTCTGGACATTGTGGATAATTTCTGCGCCCTTATTAGCTGCTGGAATCTCCACAAAAATAAACACAGTCTGCCGCTACTCAGACTTGTCCCCATTCCCTCCCCTCACCAAACACTTCCCCCCTGCTCATCATACAGCACCACTATCCTAGCCAAAGTCCTAACAAAAGCATTATTGGAAACTCGATAATTTACCGAGCTTTGACTGAATTTTGCCAATTTTTAAGAAAAATACTTGGGAATCCAAACACAAATCCGAATATGCAACTTTCGTATCAAATTTGAGAGTGGTGAATGTTTTCTAAACATCTTTGCTCATCTCTAACTAAAAGTAGCCATCTCCATATATAACCAGCAAGTAAAGTAATACTCTGTAGTGCTATAACATGCAAACATGAAATATATGAAAAGGTCCAAAAGGTATTTTTGTACCATGTGATAATTCCAACACTATTACAGACCCATGATAGTTTTCAGCCATGTTAAGGATTTTGTATTTGGGCACACAAGATTCAAGATTCAAGTGGAAGGTAAACTCTAAAGAGTAAAGATTTTAGAGTCACAAGGAGTCTAAAATACTGATATTTTGGACCTTGTTGAAGAAGCCAAATGCTACACATAACTCAAAACCACTATGGCCAGTGATGCACGAACTGACCGTGGATATCCTGACCTGAACTTGACAGCCACATAGACATATATGAGGCTGTTGAGTTTGGGTCACTAGACTTATAGCCGTTTTATGCATTGCAGTCTGTATTTGGATCATAATGCACGAATGACTAAATTTGGCCTAAGAAATAGCCTCTTACAACAATATCAAATTTGAAATTGCTTAAATCTAACAGAGATGTGGTTTTCCATGATTTAAAAAAAACTGCAAAGTTGCTGAATTTACAATGAACAAAAAGGCCATAGGAAGAACTTAAAGGATTATTCCTAAAATCACAATGTTATCTTATTACAATCTCCACATATATTTATTCAATTGTGCCAATGTAACTCATTTTTAAATATGCCCTGATTTGGAAATATTACCCCCTCTCTCCCAAAGTATGCCCCTCTATGCTCTATTTACCCCTAGTTGCCAATGGAACGATCCTGGCGTAGTTCTAGTGCTCCTGGTCCATCATGCACAGTGCAGTCTTTCTCAGCAAGCTTCCTGACAACATAAATCTGCTCTGAGATGTGTCTTGAATGGAGCTGCTCTTGTGAGGGATGATGTCAAGGAAAGCACCCTTCATCATTACAGTTCAGAGAGAGCATGCCAGGAAGCAGCAGTGAGCCAGTGTGCCATTGAATAAGTGGAAAAATGTACTGCATTATGAGGATTTGTATAGTGGACTCAAGAGATATACTGCAGGACTGGCCTCTTTATAGAGGGGCTGAGAGGAGTGATATACTGTAGCATGGGACTGTATACAGCGGTTGAGATTAGTGGAGCTGTGTTTGTTGCCTGTTGCTGAGAGCTCAGTGATGTGAAACTGCAAATGCCTCTCTAATTGATGCATATGACAGATTATAATCTTCTGCCATATGCATCAACAGAGCAGCAATTCCAGTTTCAAAAAACTTATCTGTCAGCAGCAGACAAAAAATGGCCCGTGCACATACCTTCAAAGCATTTAATAACTCTGCTAGATTTCACTGTAGGGAGGACAAAATAAAGGAACTATATAGTGTAGTGTTATTTTAACCTCTTCATGACCTATGATGTATAGGTACGTCATAGGTTGTGTCCCTCCCTTTAATGTGGGCACCGGCCCTGAGCCTGCATCTTTCCCAGCACATTACAGCTGATTTGATCAGCTGATATGTGCCTCTAACAGCCGCAGGTGGAATTGTGATCCACCCGCTGCTGTTAACATGTTAAATGTCGCTGTCAATCTCTGACAGCAGCATTTAACTAAAGCAAACAAGATATGTGTCACAAACCCCACCCATCTGCACCCCTATCACATGATCACGGGGTGCCGATGGGCTGGACTGACAGCCAGGGGTCCGCAGAAGACCACCGTGCTTGCCATTTCAGATCTTCTACGAACTCCGGCCCATGGCTGGCATTCAAAGGAGATGATGATTTCTGCTACACATAAAGGACTAAAGCCTCACTATGTGTAGTACAATTGATCAGATGATTGCAGATTCCAGTCTCCTAAGGGGACTATTGAAGCAAGTAAAAAGTAGAAAAAAATGTTTTAAAAAATGTAAAAATAAGTATAAAAATTCAAATCACCCCTCCTTTTGCTCAATTCAAAATAAAGAAATAATAATAATAAAAAAATGATGCATGTTTGGTATCGCTGAGCTAAGAAATGTCAGATCTATCAAAATATAAAAACAATCCAATCGGTGAACAGCATAGTGAGATAAAAAGAAAAATGCCAGAATCAAGTTTTTGGTTCTCGCAACATTGCAATAACAGACAATCAAAACATCATATTAACCTCAAAAATGATATTAAAAAAAAGTCATCTCAGCGCGCAAAAAATAAGCCCTCACCCAACCCCAAAACCCAAAAAATGGAGATTCTACAGGTCTCGGAAAATAGCACGACTTTTTGTTTCTTTCAAACATTGGATTTTTTTTTCATCACTGTACATGTTTGGTATCTACAAACATGTAATGACCTGGCGAATCACAATGGCAGGTCAGTTTTAGCATTCAGTGAACATAGTAAAGAAAACGCAAAAACAAAACAACCACATTTGGAATTTTGTAGTTATTTTCCAGTACACTATATGGTAAATTCAATGTTGTTGTTCAAAAGTACAACTCATCCCACAAAAAATAAGCTGTCACACGGCAATATTGATGGAAAAATAAAAAAGTTATGGCTCTGGGAAGAAGGGGAGCAAAAAACAAAAACAGCAAGTTGTGAAGGGGTTAAATGAGTATATATTACTGTGCAATATATTTTTTTAGTATACCTTGAAATAGTTCTTTTTATATATTTTAATTTGTAATATTAAAGAATTGAAACTCCTAATGTTTCTATTGAAGAGTGCAGTTTAACACGTTTCAACATTTATAACTTAGTGTGAGAATTATATAGGGGAATCATAGCTTTGAGTATAATGCATATGGGTAATCTAGTTATACTTCAGTCCTTTTTTTGGAAGCCCAAGATCGTGCTCTCCACACGAGTGCGCTAAAAATAACAGTGACTAAAGGTGCCAGGGGTGGACACAGACAGCTTGAGGCCCCTGTGCAAGAAATGTATCTGGGCCCCTCTCCTTTCATGGTGACCAAGCTACAGATATGCATATTTTTTACAGTCTCCTCTCTTAATGTATATTGCTGGCCCTTATTACACAGTTCCTTCTCTTTATGTATAGCACCGTCTCCTATCACATCGTTCCCTCTTGTTACGTACAGCACCGTCCCTTACATATCAGATTCTCGTTATTTTTTTTTTTTATTTATACATCCCTGTTCATTATTACATATTGTCCACTCTTATTAGATTTAAACTGAAATTTTGGATGATGGGGCCTGGGAAAGCTTCTTTTGCGATGGATGGGGCTGATGGACTGGTCTTCTGGTCAGATGCTGCTCCATCAGCTGTCATTTTACAGGAGAGGACAGTGACAGTGCAGTGACTAACAAAAATAATGAGAATACTCAATGTAAGGGATGGTGCTGTAGATGGCCAGAGATGATACTGTGTAATAATGGACGGCGCTCCACATAACAGGACGCTATATAATAAAGGATGGCACCATGCATAAATTAAGCGGATGTTACGCAATAAGGGATGGGAGGGTACTGGTACCGTAGACATGATTTCAGGATACGGACACCACCGAAGCAGTCACAGGAAGCGAGCACTAATAATAGTACACAGGGTATGGGATATGGGATACTATATCAGACTAAGGATGGGGGACCTGGCAACATACAGTTGCATACACAACAACCACCTAATATACAGTGAGGAAATAAGTATTTGATCCCTTGCTGATTATGTAAGTTTGCCCACTTACAAAGACATGAACAGTCTATAATTTTAAGGGTAGGTTAATTTTAACATTGAGAGACAGAATATCAAAGATAAAATCCAGAAAATCAAATTGTATAAATTATATAAATGTATTTGCATTTTGCAGTGAGAAATAAGCATTTGATCCCTCTGGCAAACAATACATAATACTTGGTGGCAAAACCCTTGTTAGCAAGCACAGCAGTCAGACGTTTTTTGTAGTTGATGATGAGGTTTGTGCACATGTCAGGAGGAATTTTGGTTCATTCCTCTTTGCAGATCATCTCGAAATCATTAAGATTTTGAGGTTGTCGCTTGGCAACTCATAGCTTCAACTCCCTCCATAAGTTTTTTTTGAGCCACTTCTTTGTTGCCTTGGCTGTATGTTTTGGGTCATTGTCTTGCTTGAAGACCCAGCCATAACCAATTTTTAATGTCCTGGCATAGGGAAGGAGGTTGTCACTCAGGATTTTATGATACATGGCTCCATCCATTCTCCTATTGATGCGGTGAAGTAGTCCTGTGCCCTTAGCAGAGAAACACCCCGAAAACTTAATGTTTCCACCTCTCTGCTTAACAGTGGGGATGGTGTTCTTTGGGTCATAGGCAGCATATCTCTTCCTCCAAACAAAGCAAGTTGAGTTAATGCCAAAGACTTCAATTTTTGTCTCATCTTACCACAGCACCTTCTCCCAATTACTCGCAGAATCATCCAGGTGTTCATTGGCAAACTTCAGACGGACCTGCGCATGTGCCTTCTTGAGTAGGGGGACCTTGCATGTACTGCAGGATTTTAAACCTTTACAGCAAAATGTGTTACCAATGGTTTTTTTGGTTACTGTGGTCCTAGCTGCCTTGAGATCATGAACCAGTTCCCCAAGTGTAGTTTTAGGCTAATTTCTCACCTTCCTCATGATCAAGGATACCCCACAAGGTGAGATTTTGCATGGTGCTCCAGATTGATGTCGATTGACAGTCATTTTGTATTTCTTCCATTTTCTTACTATTGCACCAAAAGTTGTCTCCTTCTCACCCAGCATCTTACTTATGGTTTTGTAGCCCATTCTAGCTTTGTGCAGGTCTATGTTCTTGTCCCTGACATCCTTTTAAAGCTCTTTGGTCTTGCCCATGTTGAAGATTAGAGTCTGTCTGTGGACAGGAGTGTTTTATAAAGGTGACTATGTTTAACAGCTGTCTTTAATGCAGGTAATGAGTTGATTAGGAGTCTCTAACTAGTATGTAGGAGCCAGAACTCTTAATGGTTAGTAGGGGATCAAATACTTATTTCTCACTGTAAAATGAAAATACATATATATAATTTATACATTGTAACATAGTAACATAGTTATGAAGGTTGAAGGAAGACTTTAAGTCCATCTAGTTCAACCAATAGTCTAATCTAACATGCCCTAACATCCAGAGGGAGGCAAAAAAAAAACATGTGGCAAAGAGTAAGCTCCACACTGGGGAAAAAAATTCCTTCCCGACTCCAATACGGCAATCAGACTAGTTCCATGGATCAACACCCTAACAAGGAATCTAGTATATATACCCTGTAACATTATACTTTTCAAGAAAGGCATCCAGTCCCTTCTTAAATTGAAGTAATGAATCACTCATTACAACATCATACGGCAGAGAGTTCCATAGCCTCACTGCTCTTACAGTAAAGAATCTGCTTCTGTTATTATGCTTAAACCTTCTTTCCTCCAGACGTAGAGGATGCCCCCTTGTCCCTGTCTCAGGTCTATGATTAAAAACATCATCAAATCATCAATCATGTAATTTTCTGGATTTTATTTTTGATATTCTATCTCTCATTGTTAAAATTAACCTACCCTTAAAATTATAGACTGTTCATGTCATTGTCAGTGGGCAAACTTACAAAATCATCAAGGGATAAAATACTTATTTCCCCCACTGTAACTATATTGATTGCTCAGGCACCTCCCTATTGGGGAGGGTGCTTTTTATACAAGATGTCTCCAAGCTATTGGCTGGGAGACATGTTGCAAATGAATACACATTTAACTAAATGCCTACTAGCTATTGCTGGGAGCATTTACCATGTGCATGTCCTGCCCATTTTATAATGGAAGTGCACGCACACTCACCCTAGGCACACCATCGGGACTCAGTGCAGAGTGCATAGTGGAGGGAGAAGGCAGGAGCAGGTGTAGAAATCGCAGGAACATGGGATGTCGTCACTGACAGGAGGCAGATCAAGAGTTGAAAGTTGTATTTAACAATAAGTGTACTCCATGCAGGGAGTAATAGGTTGCACGGTAGTGATAGGGAATGGGACAGAACTGAGATAGTGGCAGGTTAGGACATGAATGAAAGATAGTTCCGTAATTAAAGAGGTGAAACTTATCAGACTGTAGTCTTCTTGTGTGCGGCGTCTCAGGGCTCCAACAGTGGCACAGACTACAGCGGCATGTGACGTCTCGATTAAGTCTGTGACGGACGAGGATCCAACGGTGGCACCGACAACAGTGGCGCGTGACGTCTTGACGTAGTCTTTGAGGAGAGAGTAACTTTCCTGTGCCCATGTGTGTCTGGCATGGTACTGAGTCCAATGTGTGAAGCCACCAGAATAAGACTTTGCTCCGTGGTGTGCACAACTCCAGGGTAGCAGAGCACTGGCCTAGCCCCCTGTCTCTAACGGTGTTGCACACCTGCTGCAGTCTCTGGCATCAAGTCTGAGTCACCTCCAGGCTCTGAGGATAGCGGGGGATTGCCGGTTAGTCATCCACCAGCAGTGGACCTGTATGCAGGGGTACTGTTGAGCCTGCGCAAACAGATCGATCTGCCCTCACAGCGGACACAGCACCCAACTCACCACTCAGCTTTCCCGCCCCTCCTCTGGCTCTTTTCCCGCTTCCAGCACTATTTATCTTGGCCCCGCCTACTACAGTCACATGCAAGGGTTCATCCTGGAATGAAAGTCTTCCCTCCTGCAACATGGGTGACAGCCCCAGCAGTTCCGAAGCTGGCATGAGAAAGGTACCCCAGTTTTGGTTCTTCCTCTTTCACAGGAGCATGCTAAGGACAGCGCCATGGGCCGGTGATTAAGCTGGCATCCCTGCATGGAGGGAGGAGGGGACACCATGACGGACATAGCGCTACATCTTTCTCTGCTCCCACACCACACAGCGTCCTCTTCTGCAACCGGCCAGCTGATTTTGGCATCCCCACCATTGCTCATGTCATCACTGCCATATGCCCCCGTTATGGACATACCTAGGTCAGATCCTGGATGCAAATTCGTCAGTGGCATGTTCTGCAGCGAAACTGGCAGATCACCTGCGCTGCATTATACTGTATTTCAGCTGAATGTGTGTCTGAGGATGCAGATCAAGCTGAAATATTCGCTGGTGTCAGTGGCCTCATTCCACTTCTGAGCCCAATGCAGCTACATTGGCAATTTGTCTGGCCCAGGAATGCCCTGTTAAAGTGAACCTGTCACCAGGTTTGGCCGATATATGATATGGCCACTGCCTTTCAGGGCTTATCTACAGTATTCTATAATGCTTTAGATAAGACCCGGATCCAACCTGAAAGATAAGAAAAATAAGTTTTGTTATACTCACCTGCAGGGCGGTCCAGTCCAATGGGCGATGCAGGTCTGGGTCCGGCGACCTCCATTTTCCATTGCTGCCCTCCTGTTGCTTCATGGCTCCCCTGCATTGCGCTCCTGTGCAAGCATACTTATCTGTCCTGTTGAGGGCAGAGGAAAGTACTGCAGTGCACAGGTGCCGGGAAAGGTCAGAGAGGCCCAGAACCTGCTCACTGCCGTACGATACTCTGCCCTCAACAGGCAGAGGATGCATTAGGAGGAACCCAGGGCCAACCGCACCAGCATATGGTCTCACAAGGGGACTGAAGATCTCATCTCGGTACCTAATGGCAGTCAGGCTACCTCTGGCGAGCTCATGGAGGGCTGTGCAGCTCTCCAAAGAAATGCCACCCCACATCATTACTTATCCACTGCCAAACTGGTCATGCTGAAGGATGTTGCAGGCAGCAGATCGCTCTCCACGGCGTCTCCAGACTCTGTCATGTCTGTCACATGTGCTCAGTGTGAACCTGAACCAGTGTGAGGAGCACAGGGCGCCAGTGACGAATTTGCCAATCCTGGTGTTCTGTGGCAAATAACAATCATCCTGCATGGTGTTGAGCTGTGAGCACAACCCCCATCTGTGGACATCGGGCACTCAGACCTTCTTCATGGAGTTGGTTTCAAATGGTTTGTGCATACACATGCACATTTGTGGCCTGCTGGAGGTCATTTTGAAGGGCTCTGGCAGTGCTCCTCCTGTTCCTCCTTGCACAAAGGCTGAGGTAGCGGTCCTGCTGCTGGGTTGTTGCCCTCCTACAGCCCCCTCCAAGTCTCCTGGTGTACTGGCCTGTTTCCTGGTAGCGCCTCCAGCCTCTGGACACTATGCTGGCAGACACAGCAAACCTTGCCACAGCTCACATTGATGTGCCATCCTGGATGAGCTACTTGTGTGGGTTGCAGAGTCCGTCTCATGCTACCACGAGTGTGAAAGCACAACCAACATTCAAAAGTGACTAAAACATCAGCCAGAATGCATTGGTACTGAGATGTGGTCTGTGGTCTCCATTTCCTGAGTGTGTCTTGATAATTGCCAATAATTTCCATCTGTTGTCTACTCTATTTGCACAACAGCATGTGAAATTGATTGTCAGTGTTGCTTCCTAAGTGGACAGTTTGATTTCACAGAGGCTTGATTTACTTGGAGTTATATTCTGTTGTTTAAGTGTTTCCCTTACTTTATGAGCAGTATATATATATATATATATATATATATAGTGCACTGTGATTATCTTTGTGTGTCCCACAGATAACCACAGTACACATTGATACACATAAACACTTTGCACAGGTATATATATATATATATATACTTCTACAAACAGGTGCACAGAAGTATGGTAATACACATAGATTATAGTAAGTCTGTACACATTTTATTACTTACATATGATGTCGCTCTGGCAGGTGCATTCTTCCATCTCCAGCAGCTCCATCCTGGTCTTCAGTCCTCCATCAGCACTTACTGACCAGATTTCCAGCTGTCGCCAGTCCTTCTGCCTCTTCATATCAGTACCTCAGATAGCTGCAGAGTATAGCCTCCATGCAGTCAGTACATCTGACTCTCCTCCTTCCTCCTGAGAAGTTGTGGCAGGTGTCTGACCTATGTGAACATCAGATATCACATCAACCTCCCCTCCCCCTGTAGCAATTTACCACCCCTGTAGTGAAGAGTCTTTATTGAGGAATGGCTGCACTGGTACACTCAGGCAGCATTCACACTGCAGCTCCTGCTTCTGAATGGGTCAGTGCAGTGGTTTTCCAATAAAGACCCCTCAGTACAGGAGGTGGAGTTAGCTACAGGGGGCAGAGGAGATTGATGTGATAGCTCATGTGAACATTGATCAGGCAGTTCAGTTATCAGAACTGCTCAGGAGGCAGGAGAGGTGTCAGATGTACTGACTAGGGTTGAGCGACTTTCATTTTTTTAAGATCGAGTCTGGTTTTGTGAAACCCGATTTAGTCCAGAGTCGAGTCGAGTGAAGTCGGCCGATTATCGCTAAAAGTCGGGGATCGACCGAAACACGAAACCCAATGCAAGTCAATGGGGAAGCATAGCCGGCAGTGAGTGGAGGCCAGGAAAACACCTACAGTGCACATTTTACTGCCAAAAACATCCATTCTTGTTTTCTGAAGCTTGTCAATCTTAATTAACTTTATAATAATAGTTGGGCACTGGAAATTGGGGGTCATTTGGCAAAAGTTGTGGGGGTAGGGCTGGTTCAAGGTTTTAGTGGGCCCAGGAAACATGGACTACGTC
Organism: Ranitomeya variabilis; assembly: GCF_051348905.1. NCBI lineage: Eukaryota > Metazoa > Chordata > Amphibia > Anura > Dendrobatidae > Ranitomeya > Ranitomeya variabilis. Next base: position 1,020,341,744 of record NC_135232.1, on the reverse strand, counting down.
ATGGCGGTGGAGCAGGGAGAGGTAAGTATTTCAACGTTGCAAGTGCTGTGATCCTGAGCAAGCAGGGGGGGCCTACTCGTTCGCATTGGCACTGGCACAGGGCCCCTCAAAGTACGGCGGTGTGTTTGCATGGCGGGGGCGCCTCCCACCAGCAGCGACACTTTTGCGTACTCTGAGTGGCCCTGTGCCAGTGACGTCGCCAACGAGTATGCCCCCCCACCTGATGAAGGAACCTGCACTTTCATCTGCACCTTCCTCTTTGTCCCTGTGTAAGGTGGTATAATATGCGGGAAGGGGAACCTTACTTTCAGCAGGGTCAGATTCTGGCTGTGTAGAGTACAAGGGGAATGTAGTGGTCTAGGTCAATGTACCAGCAGACTCATCTAGCAGTGGCTGGGCAATGGGCAGGATGAGGAGGAAACAGATATAGGGCCAAAGAATAAAGTAGGCTAAATGCAGATCAAAATTGGTAACAGGACTAAACAGGCGGCATTGCTTTGTTCAGTGGAGTAGCAAACCCAAGAGCAGCAGACACTGTTTCAAGGGCCTAACCACACTAGTAGGCCAAATGCAGTTTAATATCTGATAGTATAGGCCGAAAGCCAGAATGTGGAAGCTCAGCGTTGTTCAGTTGAGGACAACACCAGGGAGGGGCAGACACCGTTAGTAGGCCCTAACCACCATTTTGTTTTTTAAAAAACACTTAATGAGAGCCAGAAGGTTGAAGCTCAGCTTTATTCAGTTGAGGGCAACACCAGGGAGGGGCAGACACCGTTAGTAGGCCCTAAACACCATTTTGTTTTTTAAAAAACACTTAATGAGAGCCAGAAGGTTGAAGCTCAGCTTTATTCAGTTGAGGGCAACACCAGGCAGGGGCAGACACCGTTAGTAGGCCGGAATCACCATTTTGTTTTTTAAAAAACACTTAATGAGAGCCAGAAGGTTGAAGCTCAGCTTTATTCAGTTGAGGGCAACACCAGGCAGGGGCAGACACCGTTAGTAGGCCGGAACCAGCAATGTGTTTAAAAACAGCAGTTGATCAGAGCCGGAAGGTAGAAGCTCAGCTTTATTCAGTTGAGGGCAACACCAGGGAGGGGCAGAAGCCGTTAGTAGGCCCTAACCACCATTTTGTTTTTTAAAAAACACTTAATGAGAGCCAGAAGGTTGAAGCTCAGCTTTATTCAGTTGAGGGCAACACCAGGCAGGGGCAGACACCGTTAGTAGGCCGGAACCAGCAATGTGTTTAAAAACAGCAGTTAATCAGAGCCGGAAGGTAGAAGCTCAGCTTTATTCAGTTGAGGGCAACACCAGGGAGGGGCAGACACCGTTAGTAGGCCGGAACCAGCAATGTGTTTAAAAACAGCAGTTAATCAGAGCCGGAAGGTAGAAGCTCAGCTTTATTCAGTTGAGGGCAACACCAGGGAGGGGCAGAAGCCGTTAGTAGGCCCTAACCACCATTTTGTTTTTTAAAAAACACTTAATGAGAGCCAGAAGGTAGAAGCTCAGCTTTATTCAGTTGAGGACAACTTGAATTAGGGACTGCATACAGACTTAGCAGGCTGTCCCCTGTGTGGACCATGCATCCAATACATTAACCCATTGAGCCACAAAGGACACGTAACCTTCCGTGGCCATGCCTACAGGTCCATGTGTCTGTTGTCAGGTGTACCTTTGTCAGTGTAGGCCTATTGGAAGGAGGGACCGCAGACAGGCTTCGAAGGCCTAACACAATAAAATTGGCTGGCTGTAGGCACTTTAAAATTGGTTCCAGGGGTACACGGGCAGCAGTGGTCTGGTCAGTGGAGGCCTAGTGGAAGGAGTGACCGCAGACAGGCTTCGAAGGCCTAAAATAACAAACAATAGGCTCATGGCAGTTTTACAGCGGTTACATGGATACACGGGCAGGCAGCTTGGTGGTGAGTGGAGGAGTATTTAAAGTAGGGACCGCAGACAGGCTATCAAAGGCCTAAAATAACAAACAATAGGCTCATGGCAGTTTTACAGCGGTTACATGGATACACGGGCAGGCAGCTTGGTGGTGAGTGGAGGAGTATTTAAAGTAGGGACCGCAGACAGGCTTCAAAGGCCTAAAATAACAAACAATAGGCTCATGGCAGTTTTACAGCGGTTACATGGATACACGGGCAGGCAGCTTGGTGGTGAGTGGAGGAGTATTTAAAGTAGGGACCGCAGACAGGCTATCAAAGGCCTAAAATAACAAACAATAGGCTCATGGCAGTTTTACAGCGGTTACATGGATACACGGGCAGCTTGGTGGTGAGTGGAGGAGTAGTGCAAGGAGTGTCTGTCCCAGTACTCCCAAAATATAAATAGATGTTAATGTCTCGCAAAACAACCAAAACAAAAAAAAAGGTGGCATACTTAGGTACAGGGGTGGGCTCATCTGCTGAGTTTCTGACATAGTAATTTGGCAGTAACTATTTAATGGTGCCAATATAGGACACAGACACAGACTACTTTAAGTTGCATCATAGATGTCTACAAATTTGTATTGTCAGTGCCAGACATTGAATGATGTCAGCGAATAGACTAAAGATTGGTGGAGCTGTGCGACATAATTTTGCATGTGGTAGAGCACATTTTGAGCTGGGGTAGGGGGGAACTCTCTAGAGGCCGGCGGGACCGCCCCAGGGCCCCTCATGTTACAACGGTGTGTCTGACGTTGGGTGCGCACCACCACCGCCAGAGACACTACATTGTACTATGAGGGACCCAGTAGCAATGCCGTCAACCAAAAGCGAGCACACCCACCTCTTCAGACAAACAGCAGTCTCACGGGTGCTTGCGCCAAGTCACGATACCACGGCCCCGTGTGGGGAGTTTGGCCATTTAGGGAGGTGTAAACATGTCGTATGCTGTACAATCAGCTGCAGCAAATTAGACATTAGAAAAGTAATTCACAGGCAAGAGCCTTTCATAGGAAAGCTAGGTGTCGGCCGGGCAAGGTGGGGCAAAAGATTTCGAAATCCAGTTGTGGTTCATTTTAATGAATGTTAGATCGTCAACATTTTGGGTAGCCAGACGAGTCCTTTTTTCGGTTAATATTGAACCTGCAGCACTGAATACTCTTTCTGATAGGACACTTGCTGCCGGGCAAGCAAGCTCCTGCAATGCATATTCTGCCAATTCTGGCCAGGTGTCTAATTTGGAGGCCCAGTAATCAAATGGGAATGACGGTTGAGGGAGAACATCGATAAGGGATGAAAAATAGTTAGTAACCATACTGGACAAATGTTGTCTCCTGTCACTTTCAATTGATGCAGCAGTACCTGTCCTGTCTGCGGTCATAGCAAAATCACTCCACAACCTGGTCAGAAAACCCCTCTGTCCAACGCCACTTCTGATGTGTGCACCCCTAACACTCCTAGTCTGCTGCCCCCTGGAGCTCGTGTGAGAACGATCACGTGCGCTGTGTGCTGGGAATGCCTGAAGCAAACGGTCAACAAGAGTTGATTGTTTGGTTGCTAATATTAGTTCCAAGTTCTCATGTGGCATAATATTTTGCAATTTGCCTTTATAGCGTGGATCAAGGAGGCAGGCCAACCAGTAATCGTCATCGTTCATCATTTTCGTAATGCGTGTGTCCCTTTTTAGGATACGTAAGGCATAATCCGCCATGTGGGCCAAAGTTCCAGTTGTCAAATCTCCGGTTGTGATTGGTTGAGGGGCAGTTGCAGGCAAATCTACGTCACTTGTGTCCCTCAAAAAACCAGAACCCGGCCGTGACACGCAACCAATTTCCTGTGCCCCCGGGAAAGGTTCGGCATTAAAAATATACTCATCCCCATCATCCTCCTCGTCCTCCACCTCCTCTTCGCCCGCTACCTCGTCCTGTACACTGCCCTGACCAGACAATGGCTGACTGTCATCAAGGCTTTCCTCTTCCTCTGGTGCAGACGCCTGCTCCTTTATGTGCGTCAAACTTTGCATCAGCAGACGCATTAGGGGGATGCTCATGCTTATTACGGCGTTGTCTGCACTAACCAGCCGTGTGCATTCCTCAAAACACTGAAGGACTTGACACATGTCTTGTATCTTAGACCACTGCACACCTGACAACTCCATGTCTGCCATCCTACTGCCTGCCCGTGTATCCTCCCACAAATAAATAACAGCACGCCTCTGTTCGCACAGTCTCTGAAGCATGTGCAGTGTTGAGTTCCACCTTGTTGCAACGTCTATGATTAGGCGATGCTGGGGAAGGTTCAAAGACCGCTGATAGGTCTGCATACGGCTGGCGTGTACAGGCGAACGTCGGATATGTGAGCAAAGTGCACGCACTTTGAGGAGCAGGTCGGAGAACCCAGGATAAGTTTTCAATAAGCACTGCACCACCAGGTTTAAGGTGTGAGCCAGGCAAGGAATGTGTTTCAGTTGGGAAAGGGAGATGGCAGCCATGAAATTCCTTCCGTTATCACTCACTACCTTGCCTGCCTCAAGATCTACTGTGCCCAGCCACGACTGCGTTTCTTGTTGCAAGAACTCGGACAGAACTTCCGCGGTGTGTCTGTTGTCGCCCAAACACTTCATAGCCAATACAGCCTGCTGACGCTTGGCAGTAGCTGGCCCATAATGGGACAACTGGTGTGCAACAGTGTCATCTGCCGATGGAGTGGTTGGCAGACTGCGTTCTGTGGAAGAGCTGTAGCTTCTGCAGGAGGACGAGGAGGAGGAGGAGGAGGGGGTGCGAACGCCTTCAGCCAACTGTTTCCTAGACCGTGGGCTAGGCACAACTGTCCCTAAATTGATGTCGCCTGTGGACCCTGCATCCACCACATTCACCCAGTGTGCCGTGATGGACACATAACGTCCCTGGCCATGCCTACTGGTCCATGCATCTGTAGTCAGGTGCACCTTTGTACTCACAGATTGCCTGAGTGCATGGACGATGCGCTGTTTAACATGCTGGTGCAGGGCTGGGATGGCTTTTCTGGAAAAAAAGTGTCGACTGGGTAGCTCGTATCGTGGTTCAGCGTACTCCATCAGGGCTTTGAAAGCTTCGCTTTCAACTAACCGGTAGGGCATCATCTCTAACGAGATTAGTCTAGCTATGTGGGCGTTAAAACACTGTGTACGCGGATGCGAGGATAAGTACTTCCTTTTTCTAACCAGAGTCTCATGTAGGGTGAGCTGGACTGGAGAGCTGGAGATCGTGGAACTTTCGGGTGTGCCGGTGTACATGGCAGACTGAGAGACGGTTGGAGACGGTATTGTTTCCGCCGGTGCCCTAGATGCAATATTTCCTCCTACAAAACTGGTGATTCCCTGACCCTGACTGCTTTTGGCTGGCAAAGAAACCTGCACAGATACTGCCGGTGGTGCGGAAAATGGTGGCCTTACAGTGACGGAAGGGATGTTGCGTTGCTGACTAGCTTCATTGGCCGAGGGTGCTACAACCTTGAGGGACGTTTGGTAGTTAGTCCAGGCTTGAAAATGCATGGTGGTTAAGTGTCTATGCATGCAACTAGTATTTAGACTTTTCAGATTCTGACCTCTGCTTAAGCTAGTTGAACATTTTTGACAGATGACTTTGCGCTGATCAGTTGGATGTTGTTTAAAAAAATGCCAGACTGCACTCTTCCTAGACTCGGATCCCTTTTCAGGGATTGCAGACTGAGCTTTAACCGGATGGCAACGCTGTGCTCCAACAGGTTTTGGCTTTGACACGCGTTTTGGGCCAGATACGGGCCCGGCAGATGGAACCTGTTGCGATGTTGATGCCTGCTGTGGCCCCTCCTCCACCTCCGCTTCTGAACTACTGCCGCCTGCACCCTGTTCCCCCAATGGCTGCCAATCGGGGTCAATAACTGGGTCATCTATTACCTCCTCTTCGAGCTCGTGTGCAACTTCGTCTGTGTCACTGTGTCGGTCGGTGGTATAGCGTTCGTGGCGGGGCAACATAGTCTCATCAGGGTCTGATTGTGGATCTGTACCCTGAGAGGGCAATGTGGTGGTCTGAGTCAAAGGAGCAGCATAGTACTCTGGCTGTGGCTGTGCATCAGTGCACTCCATGTCAGAATCTACTTGTAATGGGCATGGCCTGTTAAATGTTTCACTTTCTAAGCCAGGGACGGTATGTGTAAAGAGCTCCATGGAGTGACCCGTTGTGTCGCCTGCTGCATCCTTCTCTCTTGTTGTAGTTTTTGCTGAGGAGGACAAGGAAGCGACTTGTCCCTGACCGTGAACATCCACAAGCGACGCGCTGCTTTTACATTTACCAGTTTCTGAAGAGGAGGCAAAAGAGCTAGAGGCTGAGTCTGCAATGTAAGCCAAAACTTGCTGTTGCTGCTCCGCCTTTAAAAGCGGTTTTCCTACTCCCAGAAAAGAGAGCGTTCGAGGCCTTGTGTAGCCTGACGACGAAACTGGCTCCACAGCTCCAGACTTAGGTGGAATATTTTTATCCCCACGACCACCTGATGCTCCACTACCACTACCATCATTACCAGCTGACAATGAACGCCCACGACGACCTCTTGCACCAGACTTCCTCATTGTTTTAAAATCTTAACCAAAGTAACTTTATTTGTTGCTGTCAAACAACTTACACGGTGAGCTATAACTTCAGTATGATTTCAATATCCCTTAACAGGTTGGTGAGACCACAAGGAAAATCAGGCACAATGTTACACACTCTGTTTTCTGTGGCACAAAATCACAGAGATGACACACACGCAGGACTGTCACTCAAGCACTAATGTCAATATTAATCTCCCACCTAATTTATTTATTTTTTTTCTCAGGGAGACTTTAGAAACCAAATAATATAAAAAAAAAAAAAAAAAAAAGGCTTTCTATGGCCCACAATTAGAGAGAGAGAGGTGGCACACCCAGGAGTCAAGACTGGCGCACAAGCTGAAAGGGCAATATTACTCTCCCACTGTTTTTTTAAGTTTTTTTTTTTTTTCAGGGAGACTTTAGAAACCAAATAATATTAAAAAAACCAAAAAAAAAAAATGCTTTCTATGGCCCACTGAATGAGAGAGAGGTGGCACACCCAGGAGTCAAGACTGGCACACAAGCTGAAAGGGCAATATTACTCTCCCACTGTTTTTTTATGTATTTTTTGTTTTTTAAGGGAGACTTTAGAAACCCAATAATATTTAAAAAAATAAATAAATAGGCTTTCTATGGCCCACTGAATGAGAGGGAGAGAGGTGGCACACCCAGGAGTCAAGACTGGCACACAAGCTGAAAGGGCAATATTACTCTCCCACTGTTTTTTTATGTTTTTTTTTTTTTTTCAGGGAGACTTTAGAAACCAAATAATATTAAAAAAACCAAAAAAAAAAATAGCCTTTCTATGGCCCACTGAATGAGAGAGAGAGGTGGCACACCCAGGAGTCAAGACTGGCACACAAGCTGAAAGGGCAATATTACTCTCCCACTGTTTTTTTATGTATTTTTTGTTTTTTAAGGGAGACTTTAGAAACCCAATAATATTTAAAAAAAAAAAAAAAAAAAAGGCTTTCTATGGCCCACTGAATGAGAGGGAGAGAGGTGGCACACCCAGGAGTCAAGACTGGCACACAAGCTGAAAGGGCAATATTACTCTCCCACTGTTTTTTTATTTATTTTTTATTTTTTTCAGGGAGACTTTAGAAACCAAATAATAAGAAAAAAAATAAATAAATAAATAGGCTTTCTATAGCCCACTGAATGAGAGATAGCACACACAGCAGTGGCACACAAGCCCTGACTGAGGCCAATATTTTTCTCCCACTGATTGATGTAGTGTTTTTGTGTTGAGGTAGATTTTAGAACACAAATCAAGGAAAAAAAAAAAAAAATGCTTTCTATGGCCCACTGAATGAGAGAGAGGTGGCACACCCAGGAGTCAAGACTGGCACACAAGCTGAAAGGGCAATATTACTCTCCCACTGTTTTTTTATGTATTTTTTGTTTTTTAAGGGAGACTTTAGAAACCCAATAATATTTAAAAAAAAAAATAAATAGGCTTTCTATGGCCCACTGAATGAGAGGGAGAGAGGTGGCACACCCAGGAGTCAAGACTGGCACACAAGCTGAAAGGGCAATATTACTCTCCCACTGTTTTTTTATGTTTTTTTTTTTTTTTTCAGGGAGACTTTAGAAACCAAATAATATTAAAAAAACCAAAAAAAAAATAGCCTTTCTATGGCCCACTGAATGAGAGAGAGAGGTGGCACACCCAGGAGTCAAGACTGGCACACAAGCTGAAAGGGCAATATTACTCTCCCACTGTTTTTTTAGGTATTTTTTTTTTTTCAGGGAGACTTTAGAAACCAAATAATATTAAAAAAAAATAAATAAATAAATAGGCTTTCTATAGCCCACTGAATGAGAGATAGCACACACAGCAGTGGCACACAAGCCCTGACTGAGGCCAATATTTTTCTCCCACTGATTGATGTAGTGTTTTTGTGTTGAGGTAGAATTTAGAACACAAATCACGGAAAAAATAAATAGGCTTTCTATGGCCCACTCAGTGAGAGATGGCACACACAGGGATGGCACTGTAGCAGAAATGCCAATCTTAATCTCCCACAAAAAAAAACAAAAAAAAAAACAGGGACTGTCCTACAATTACTATCTCCCTGCAGTAATCTCAGCCAGGTATGGCAGGCAGCAATAGGAGTGGACTGATGCACAAATTAAATAAAAAGTGTTGACAAACAAAAAAGATAGCTGTGCAGAAAGGAAGGAACAAGAGGATATGTGCTTTGAAAAAAGCAGTTGGTTTCCACAGTGGCGTACACACAGCAATACAGCTATCACGGAGCCTTCTAGGGCAGCCCAATGAGCTACAGCGCTGAGGGGAAAAAAAAAAAAAATAGCTTCCACAGTCCCTGCACACCGAAGGTGGTGTTGGACAGTGGAAATCGCTGCAGCACAAGCGGTTTGGTGGTTAGTGGACCCTGCCTAACGCTCTCCCTGCTTCTGACGAAGCGGCAGCAACCTGTCCCTAAGCTCAGATCAGCAGCAGTAAGATGGCGGTCGGCAGGAACGCCCCTTTATAGCCCCTGTGACGCCGCAGACAGCAAGCCAATCACTGCAATGCCCTTCTCTAAGATGGTGGGGACCAGGATCTATGTCATCACGCTGCCCACACTCTGCGTTCACCTTCATTGGCTGAGAAATGGCGCTTTTCGCGTCATTGAAACGCGACTTTGGCGCGAAAGTCGCGTACCGCATGGCCGACAAGCACAGGGGTCGGATCGGGTTTCATGAGACGCCGACTTAGCCAAAAGTCGGCGACTTTTGAAAATGATCGACCCGTTTCGCTCAACCCTAGTACTGACTTCTGGAAGACTGTTCCTAGGAGCAGTCAGAGGCAGTGAGGAGGCAAGAGACAGGATTGGCTGAGATCAGCCATACTTACCAGGCCTGTTCCTGTCTGCACAATGCCAGGGGCGTGTCCAGGGATTCCGGGAGGCATGTCCAGAAATCCCAGGGATGGGTCAAGGAATTCCAGGCTCCTGCATCATAGAGAGAGCAGGCAGCATCAACTCCGAGGAGAGGATGGGGGCCCCTCTCTGAGAGTAAAAGACTCAGGTATGGGCCCCTTCCTCTCCTCTTAGTGTAGGTGTTGCTGCTGGCTCTATCAGAGAACAAGATATTTCAGCAGCTGATTGGGCCCCCTGTCCTCCTGGGCCCCTGTGCAGCTGCACATGCGGAATGTCCGCCCATGAAAGGTGCCACAAAAAAGTGCACTTGGATGCTGGTCTCCTAAAACCATCTCCAACAGGAGAAGGGTCCCCAAAACCAATCCCCATCTCACTGAGCCACAATGCCACAGTGAGGTTCAGGAACTAAGTCATCTCCCTCAGCTGAAGCCAAGGGAGCCTCAGTCGCGCTCCCAGCTTCTGCCTAACAGAGAGAGAGAGCTGGAAACCTTCAACTGTTGACTCCCCTCCTGTAAGAGGAGAGTCAGGGGTCAGGGGGAACAGAACCGGATGGCCACACACTCCCCCTCTAGACCTATCAGAAGGGAACCGCATCTGATTAATCAAAGTGACGGACACACGTGAAAAAGTGAACACAAAACAGTGAAAAAAAAGTGAAGGTTTCCACAACATAATGTTGGCCGGACCTTCCACCGGGAATTTAAAAATTCCTCTATTCTTGCCAGAAGGCCCGGATTAAGGGTGTGTGTGCTTAAAAAAATAAGAAAAGTTGAAGTGAAGTGCAAAACATGCCAGAACTCGTGGGTTTCCCAAGTCCAGTGAGTTAAGGCACCCCGGGGTCGCCACTCCTGGGGCACTTCGGGCTTTAAAACTTACTCATCCTAATGGTGTTGATCCTGGGGGGCATGCTTTCCACCAGATGACTATATGAGCCACGTGGTGTAAAAACAAGCGCCAAACCCCAGTGTGCATTGGATCAATCTACTAGGGCAGCCCAGGCCAAAGCTGCCTTTTTGAATGATACTACACTTGATCTTAGACACAGGTGCAAAAAATACCAATTAAATAATCACTTTCAATCCAGTGTTGGCTGTTTGGCATTAGTGCACAAAAAGATAAGCGATAATAGTCTGTATGTGGCATTGTGGCTCTGTAAACTGTAGGCCTCTATTCACACAGCATGCATTTTGTAGCACTGGGCGGCCCGCCTGTATGTGCGTTAGTAATAGGCTGTAGACCAGATGCTCTGCATTGCCTGTGTGAACAATGCCACATACAGACTATTATCGCTTATCTCTTTGTGCACTAATGCCAAACAGCCAACACTGAATTGAAAGTGGTTGTTTCATCGGTATTTTTTGCACCTGTGTTCTTGCCATCATTTATCGGGTCTGCTGCACCCTGATAGTGCATTTGTTTGGAGGCTTCAGCAGGTAATCATCTCCGCTTTTTTCTCTGTGATTTTTTACACTTGATCTTAGCCAAAAAGGATCAGTCAATAGGACCCATTAAAATAAGCAACTTTGAAGATTTTGGGATCCAAGCGGTAACGTTTCTCCTTGTGAAGAGTGACATATCAAGCCGGCCATGCCAAGGTGAGGAGACTTTTAAGCCTTGCAATGCTCCTTTGGGAAATTAAATATGCAATTTGTCCTCTACCTTTCTGAAGTGACAATTTGCAAATTTGAAGCTATCGTTACAGAAATTTGCTCATGTCACCTTTTGCATTGATATTTCAAACTTAATTCATGGGTCAAACCTGTGCCATCTGTTTTCGGTGAAGACAGATTTTACCATTACAAAATTAGAATTTTAAAACCACAAGTAGCCATGTCCTACTTCAGTAATGGGTAAACCTGTGCACAGATTTTTATTGTGAATTGAGAATATTGAAAGTGAAAGTTCAATCAGTAGGCAAAAAAATATAGATTTCTCTAATAAAATATATTACAAAGTTTCTTATGTTCATGTGTACTATTGATTTATGAAAAAAAAATAAAACAACAGTTACTCTTTAATGATTCTCCTGACAACATGAAGCACCTGGCTGTTTTCAAAAGTCTGTAAGACTCTCCAACCCTCAAGGCTCTTTATGTTTTACAAGCACCCATCTCTTTATAATTCTTTCTGCCTCTCCCAGTAGCCAGACAGATTTTCACTGCTCCTCAGGCCCCTCTTTTGCAGCCCAATAGGGGCTCTTCAGTGGCTATCTAGGTCCATTCCTTTGCCCATAGTCTTCCTATCTGTCAGGTTCTTGCCGTGCACACACCAAAGGTATAAAAAAAACTATCATTTATGGACGTAACTCCAACACTACCTTCAGGCATTGCAGATCAGTGCTTCTTGCACCACAGCATCCATCATCAAGTCAAAGTTAACCAATAATGATTTTCTCTAACATCTCTTCCTTCCTGGAGTCATTAGCTAACACAGGAAGGGTGACTTGTTGAAACAGTGGTTTATCAGATTCTACTGTAAACACAATGAGTTTGCCCAAACTCTGTGAGTACATTGGTATATGTAATACCGGTTCAAAAATGATAACTTATCACTAGGGTTGAGCGAAACGGGTCGGCCATTTTCAGAAGTCGCCGACTTTTGGCAAAGTCGGGTTTCATGAAACCCGACCCGACCCCTGTGTGGGGTCGGCCATGAGGTCGGCGATCTTCTGAATCTGGGATCGGAATTCTGATACCGAGTTCCGATATGTTTGCGATATCAGGAATCGGTATCGGAATCCATATTTAAGTGTAAAATAAAGAATCAAAATAAAAAATATTGATATACTCACCCTCTGACGCGCCCTGGTACTAACCGGCAGCCTTCCTTCCTAAGAATCAGCGCGTGAATGACCTGCGGTGACGTCCGCGGCTTGTGATTGGTCGCGTGGCGGTCACATGGGCCGTCGCGACCAATCACAAGCCGTGACGTCATCTTAAGGTCCTTCACGCGTTGATTCTTAGGAAGGAAGGCTGCCGGAAAGAAGCCGAGGGTGAGTATATACCTAATAGGAATATACTCACCCTCGGACGCGCCCTGCTTCTTTCCGGCAGCCTTCCTTCCTAAGAATCAGCGCGTGAAGGACCTTAAGATGACGTCACGGCTTGTGATTGGTCGCGACGGCCCATGTGACCGCCACGCGACCAATCACAAGCCGCGGACATCATTCTCAGGTCCTAAATTCCTAGAATTTAGAATTCTAGGAATTTAGGACCTGAGAATGATGTCTGCGGCTTGTGATTGGTCGCGTGGCGGTCACATGGGCCGTCGCGACCAATCACAAGCCGTGACGTCACGGAAGGCCCTGGACGTGCTCATTTTAACCAAAGCAGGCCGCCGGTTCCCTCGGTAAGTTGCAGGGGCCGCCGGACAGGTGAGTATATCAATATTTTTTATTTTAATTCTTTATTTTACACTTAAATATGGATCCCAGGGCCTGAAGGAGAGTTTCCTCTCCTTCAGACCCTGGGAACCATAGTATCCCATTGCAGTGCATTGGGTTTCGGGTTTCGGCCGACCCCGACCCCGACTTTTTTATAGGATCGGCCGATTTCACTCGACCCGACTTTTGAGAAAGTCGGGTTTCGTGAAACCCGACCCGATCCTATAAAAGTTAAAGTCGCTCAACCCTACTTATCACAATCAACAAAAGGTATTTGCAATTCTTCCCCTCATACACACTCTGACACCAATGCACATACAGTGGGTATGGAAAGTATTCATACCCCTTTAACCCCTTTCTGACATTAGACATACTATCCCGACGAGGTGGTATGGGCCTGTATGACCACCGACGGGATAGTACATCATATGCGATCGGCCGCGCTCACACCTGGATATGGGGATCCTCTGCCATTCTTTCTTGCAGATCCTCTCCAGTTCCGTCAGGTCGGAAGGTGAACGTTAGTGGACAGCCATTTTCAGGTCTCTCCAGAGATGCTCAATTGGGTTTAAATGAAGGCTCTGAGCCAGTCAAAAATCATCACAGAGTTGTTCGGAAGCCACTTGTTATTTTAGCTGTGTGCCTAGGGTCATTGTCCTGTTTAAAGGTGAACCTTCGGCCAAGTCTGAGGTCCAGAGTACTCTGGAAGAGATTTTCATCCAGGATATCTCTGTACTTGGCCGCATTCATGTTTCCTTCAATGACAACCAGTCGTACTGTCCCTGCAGCTGAAAAACACCCAAATAGCATGATGCTGCCACCACCATATTTAACTGTTGGGATTGTATTGGGCAGGTAATGAACAGTGCCTAGTTTTCTCCACACATACCACTTAGAATTATCACCAAAAAGGTCTATCTTCATCTCATCAGACCAGAGAATATTATTTCTCACAGTCTGGTAGTTCTTCTTTTATAGCAAACTCTTTGTGGGTTTTCACATGTCTTGCAATGAGGAGAGGCTTCCGTCAGGCCACTCTGCTATGAAGGTCTGACTGGTGGAGGGCTACAGTGATAGCTGACTTTGTGGAACTTTCTTCCATCTCCCTACTGCATCTCTGGAGCTCAGCCACAATGATTTTGGGGTTCTTCTTTATCTCTCTCACCAAAGCTCCTCTCCCCCGATTGCTCAGTTTGGCTGGATGGCCAGGACTAGGAAGACTTCTGGGGGTCCCAAACTTCTTCCATTTAAGGATTATGGAAGCCACTATGCTCTTAGGAACGTTGAGTACTGCAGAAATTCTTTTGTAACCTTCGCCTGATCTGTGCCTTGCCACAATTCTGTCTCTGAGCTTCTTGACCAGTTCCTTTGGCCTCATGATTCTCATTTGGTCTGACATGTACTGTGAGCTGTGAGGTCTTATATAGACAGGTGTGCGCCTTTCCAAATCAAGTCTTATCAGTTTAATTAAACACAGCTGGACTTCAATGAAGGAGTAGAACCATCTCAAGGAGGATCACAAGGAAATGGACAGTATGTGACTTAAATATGAGTGTCTGAGCAAAGGGTCTGAATACTTATGACCATGTGATATTTCAGTTTTTTTTTTTAATACATTTGTAAAAATTCTACATTTCTGTTTTTCTCAGTCAAGATGGGTTGTAGAGTGTACATTAATGTGAAAGAAATGAACTTTTTTTAATTTACCAAATGGCTGGAATGAAACAGTGAAAAATTTAAAGGGGTCTGAATACTTTCGGTACCCACTGTATACATGCTGACACATATACTTACCATCTTTGTTAGTAAAAAGGGGTATAAGCACATAGGACATACTTGCTCCCCTTTAAAAATGGTGTTTATGTTATAAAAACAGTAAAGGGGTGGGAACACTTCCACAAACTTTATGTGCATGAGTTTTTATATGTAAATGTACATGACTTGTGTAATATGGCATTATGCCTGATTAAAAAGTGGTTTATACTTATGCCTTTACTCACTTTTATTCATTTCAGGGTATGTGCACACGTTCAGGATTTCTAGCAGAAATTTCCTGAAGAAAACCGGAAATTTTCTGCAAGAAATCCGCATTTTTTTTTTGCGTTTTTTTCCGTTTTTTTCGCTTTTTTTAGCATTCTGCAAGCGTAATTAGCTTGCAGAATGCTAAAGTTTTCCAAGCGATCTGTAGCATCGCTTGGAAAACTGACTGACAGGTTGGTCACACTTGTCAAACATAGCGTTTGACAAGTGTGACCAACTTTTTACTATAGATGCAGCCTATGCAGCATCTATAGTAAAAGATAGAATGTTTAAAAATAATAAAAAAAATAAAAAAATGCTTATACTCACCCAGACATCTCCTCACCGGCGTCCGGCTCCTCTTCCTATAGCTGGTCTGTGCGCACAGGACCTTCCGTGACGTCACGGTCACGTGAGCGGTCACATGACCGCTCATGATGACCAATCACAGGACAGTGACGTCATCGGCAGGTCTTTCGCCGCACACCAGCTACAGGAACCGAACGGCAGCGTGCAGTGGAGGCGGGAAGACATCGAGGGTGAGTATAGGACTGTTTTTTATTTTAATTCTTATTTTTTGACCACTTATATGGTGCCCAGTCCGTGGAGGAGAGTCTCCTCTCCTCCACCCTGGGTACCAACCGCACATAATCTGCTTACTTCCCGCATGGTGTGCACAGCCCCGTGCGGGAAGTAAGCAGATCAATGGACCCCTAGGTGTGCGGAATCCCCTGCAATTCCGCATTTTAATGAACATGTTGCTTTTTTTTCCGCGATGCGATTTTTTCGCAGAAAAAAAGGCTACATTTGCACAAAAAATGCGGAATACACTTAAAATAATAGGAGGCATATGTTAGCGTTTTTTTCGCGTTTTTATCACGTTTTTATAGCGAAAAAACGCGAAAAAAACGCAAAAAATACTGAACGTGTGCACATGGCCTCACAGTTCCATAGGGCAGCATAAAATGTAAAAAATGGGTTTGTCCAGTTTAACAAACAAATATAAAAAAAGGGAAGAGATGAGTCTAGAACAATAGACGGATCTTAAGAACAGCAAATACATCTTACTTGACCTGACTTACTATTTATCTTTTGCCTTGGAAGAAATGATTACACTACCGTTTGCTTAGCATTTCCTAAGGTCTTATTTTATTTCCCAATTCTGGACTTTTAGAGCTCATAAAGTCTGAAGGTAGAGATATAAATCAGAAAAAAAGAAGATATAAACTCCTTAATACAAACTTGAAGACCAAGATTGTTTACTAACACCCTAAAGTAATTTCACCATTATGCCAATGAGCAAAATAATAAGGTTGTAATTCAATCGCTTTCCCCGGAACCAGTCAAAATTACTGTATCCTAAACCTCCTATCTAAAGTTCAATATCTGCCAAGGATTTCAAAGCTGTGTGCCTGCTTGCCTATCTGCTTTCTCAAGTGGTTGTTTCCCTAGAGATTAAAGGGGAAAAAAGGCTGAATGCTTTTAAGTAGGAAGCCATTTCAAAGTGCAGAAGTAGTTTAGGCTTTGCTAAAAGGTTTATGTTCTCAGTGTTTGTGATGTTAAGGATCCCATAACCAATAAAAAATCATTGCTACAAATAAATCATTCTGTAACAGCTGTCAGGTGCATAACAGCAAATGTAACTCATGCTTTTCCCAATTGCATTCCCTCCTCATTACATTTCCACCATAAGTAAGAGATGATTTATCCTTGTAATATACATAAAGGTCTTCTCTTGGAAACTGGATGTTTTCACAGACTCAAAATTGTATTCTCGATGAACTTAGGCAGTAATTACTGGGAAGTGCTGAATTAACACTGGAGATTCACCCGGAATTATCTGGACTTTAGAAATTAAAACATTTGTCTTTTTCCCCCTTTTTTATTGCACTTAGAGTACAATGTTATATCCAGGATTAGTTTCTATTTACAGTATACACATATCTTGTCTAAAAAGTTGAAAATGATAGTGATGACATAGTGTGAGGCCTAATGTACTCATGGACCTTGTACCACGTTTTGACTAGAGTTGAGCGGACCTGTGGCAGTTTGGGTTCTGGTACCTGAACCGAACTTTCCCCAAAGTTTAGTTCAGGTACCAGAATCATACCTGAACTTGAACCTGAACATGAACCCCATTGAAAACAATGGGGACCCGAACTTTGGAGCTGAAAAATTCTCTCTCTCTCTATCTTTCATTCCTCCCGGACTTCCGGGAAAAATTCGTCTTCAGAGTCTAACACTGGACGCTAACTGTCTGGTATGAACCATGAACGTTTAAGTTCAGGAACTCTCATCTGAAGCTTGAAAATAAAGGCTTATTCACAAATCTGTATTTTTCAGCAGTGTTTATATGCCAATTTTTGTTTTGCCCATTCTGCAAATTCAGCTCGCCGATCTGGCATCAGTGGAACATCCCTTCGGAGAATATTAGCTACTCACAAATGGCACCCTTACAAAATCCAGCTGCTGCAGCATCTCAATGAGGATGACTTAGATCGGCGCGCTGAATTTGCAGAATGGTCAAAACAAAAATTGGAACAGAACCCTTAGTTTACACAGAACATTATGTTCAGTGATGAGGCAAACTTTTTGGGTGGGCCATTTATATGAATACACCTAAATAACATGGGAATGGTGACAGTTTTCTTGCGTAGGGTGTCTTGCATTGAAATCTGCTGCAATGACTCGGGTACTGCATTCACCAGACATCAACAGAATTTCTATCCAAGCAATAATTTTTTTAATTTTTTTTCTGACAAAGAAAAATGGTTAAAGTAAAAAAAAAAAACCACAGTGCTTTCAGACCTCAAATAATGTAAAGAAAACAAGTTCATAATCATTTAGAAACAACAATACTGTTTTAGAAGAGTTTAGAAATCAATATTTTGTGGAATAACCATGATTTTTAATCACAGCTTTCATGCATCTTGGCATGCTTTCCACCAGTCTTTCACACTGCTTCTGGCGCAAAAATGTAAACAGTTCTTCTTTGTTTAATGGCTTGTGTCTATCCATCATCCTCTTGATTACAGAGATTTTCAATGGGGTTCAGGTCTGAAGATTGGGCTGCCCATGATAGGGTTTTGATTTGGTGGTCTCTTTTTTCCAGAGTTAGCTGTCTGTCTATCTATCTATCTATCTATCTATCTATCTATCTATCTATCTATCTATCTATCTATCTATCTTGTGAGGTAGTGAGGGGGATCATATGATAGATATATATATCCTCCAGGTTGCGCATAGAAGTGTATTGAGGCCCCTGGAGCGCATTGTAGTCAAAGGCATTGCTGTGGTTGCAGTGCAAAATAAAGGTAAGCGTGGACCTGGTCAAGTTATTGGCCAAGGCAATGTTTAGGAAAACCCATTAAGGGCTTTTATTTTTGGAGCAAACTACAGGATGGTAGTGGGGCGGTTTGCTCCCTCCAGCCGGGACTTTCAAGTGGCCCATAGCCACAGATTCCATTTAAAAACCCTGCATCAAAGGGCTGGGGGTGTCAGTGTTGGTTTGAAAGCTGCAGAGCAGGTGGCACTGCAACATCCGGTTTGTGTGAAGTCCTTCATTTTGTCGGCACGAGAAAGGGTGATAGAAATAAATGGGGTGGCTCAGCAACCAAGTACAGAGTCAGTTTTCCCCCACATAGCTGTCCACCATGATTTGTTATGCAGGGTGGATAAAATCTGGGCTGAAGTGGTGGAACAGCTAGTAGACGTACCGTCAAGCAGTGCTAGAGATGGTGCAGGCACACATGCTGGGGGGGCACTTAGGGGTAAACAAAACCCAAGAACGTATTCTGCAGCGGTTCTTTTGGCCTGGGATCTATGCAGAGGTGCTGAGGTATTGTGAGTCATGTCCCGAGTGTCAACTGACAACACCCACTACCCATTTCTGGAGTCCATTGGTACCGCTGCCTATTATAGAGGTACTATTTAAGCAGATAGCAATGGATTTGGTGGAACCTATAATGAAATCCGCCCCTGGCCATCAACATAACAGTGGATTACGACACGCAGCACCCAGAGGTGATAACACTTTGCCACACCTCAGCAAAACTAATAGCACGCGATCTGTTTACAATGTTTTGTTGCCCTGGGCTACCAAAAGAGATCCATATATATATATATATATATATATATATATATATATATATATACTAGATTGTGGCCTGATTCTAGCGCCTGGCGGCCTCGACCAATCAGAGACGCGGAATTTCCAGGACAGACAGACAGACAGCAAAACCCTCAGACAATTATATATATAGATATATATATATATATAGATATATATATATACTAGACTAGACTGTGGCCCGATTCTAACGCATCGGGTATTCTAGAATATGCATGTCCCCATAGTATATGGACAATGATGATTCCAGAATTCGCGGCAGACTGTGACCGTCGCTGATTGGTCGAGGCAACCTTTATGACATCACCGTCGCCATGGCAACCATTATGACATCTACGTCGATACTGTGCCCGTTGCTGATTGGTCAAGGCGAATTCGCGGCAGACTGTGCCCGTCGCTGATTGGTCGAGGCAACCTTTATGACATCATCGTCGCCATGCTGTGCCCATCGCTGATTGGTCGAGGCCTGGCGGCCTCGACCAATCAGAGACGCGGAAATTCCAGGACAGACAGACAGACAGCAAAACCCTCAGACAATTATATATATAGATATATATATATATATATAGATATATATATATACTAGACTAGACTGTGGCCCGATTCTAACGCATCGGGTATTCTAGAATATGCATGTCCCCATAGTATATGGACAATGATGATTCCAGAATTCGCGGCAGACTGTGACCGTCGCTGATTGGTCGAGGCAACCTTTATGACATCATCATCGCCATGGCAACCATTATGACATCTTCATCGATACTGTGCCCGTCGTGGCCCGATTCTAATGCATCGGGTATTCTACAATATGCATGTCCCCGTAGTATATGGACAATGATGATTCCAGAATTCGCGGCAGACTGTGCCCGTCGCTGATTGGTCGACCTTTATGACATCACCGTCGCCATGGCAACCATTATGACATCTACGTCGATACTGTGCCCGTCGCTGATTGGTCGAGGCGAATTCGCAGCAGACTGTGCCCGTCGCTGATTGGTCGAGGCAACCTTTATGACATCATCGTCTCCATGCTGTGCCCGTCGCTGATTGGTCGAGGCCTTGCGGCCTTGACCCATCAGAGATGCGGGATTTCCAGGACAGACAGACAGATGGAAAAACCCTTAGACAATTATATATATAGATTGTGGCCCGATACTAATGCATCGGGTATTCTAGAATATACATGTCCCCGTAGTATATGGACAATGATGATTCCAGAATTCGCGGCAGACTGTGCCCGTCGCTGATTGGTCGAGGCAACCATTATGACATCATCGTCGCCATGGCAACCATTATGACATCTACGTCGATACTGTGCCCGTCGCTGATTGGTCGAGGCCCTTACGGCCTCGACCAATCAGAGACGCGGGATTTCCATTATGACATCATCGTCGCCATGCTGTGCCCGTCGCTGATAGGTCAAGGCCTGGCGGCCTCGACCAATCAGAGACGCGGGATTTCCAGGACAGACAGACAGGCAGACAGAAAAACCCTTAGACAATTATATATATATAGATATATACAGTATATACGTACTGTATATAGATGTGTAGATAGATAGATAGATAGATAGATAGATAGATAGACCTGAAGAGATGCAATGTATGCTGTACCTAATCTATCTCACATAGCATATTGTGCAATTCTTCTTTCGGCCTGCCTGTGTTGGAAGATAGACGCATTGCCATAGAGAATTAGTTATGCTGTGGAAGGATGCACTGGGTCAACTCACATTATATTGACTGCGATTACAGAATTCTGCATCAGTGGACACATATTTTTAACTGTATGATACTGAGTCGTTTTTATCATGAAAATAAATCACTGGCGAGTGGCAATGCTTTCATACCAAGTGTGCACAGCCACAGAATATAATCAACAGTGGAACATTTTGACAATATATTACAATTTCAGAAGGACAATACACAATATGTTGAAAACTACCTATCAATTCAATGGCAGTCTTGTAGTCTTCTTCTTTTATGTGCTCCATTTATTTTGTGTATTGAAAATGTAATTAAAAGGAGAAAAATGACTATTACCAGTCATGTATCAAAGACAACTTTTTTGCTGACTGTCAACTTAAAAGTTAGCATCTCTGCTCACAAGTAGAAAAGGTTGAGAAAATGAGAATTTGCATCTTGAAATGTAATATGTTTAATCCTTTGATCCCTTTGATATGCCACTATAAACATAGCTGAACTGGGTAGCCACTACCATCTCACTTTCCATATCTATAGGCCAATGTATAGTACATGTATAATGCCTTTGACTTTTATTTTTGCAGCCAGATTTCTTCACCACCCCAAAATACAGGGTGGGCCATGTATATGGATACACCTAAATACAATGGGAATGGTTGGTGATATCAACTTCCTGTTTGTGGCACATTAGTATATGGGAGGGGGAAAACTTTTCAAGATGGGTGGTGACCATGGCGGCCATTTTGAAGTCGGCCATTTTGGATCCAACTTTATTTTTTCCAATGGGAAGAGGGTCATGTGACACATCAAACTTATTGAGAATTTAACAAGAAAAACAATGGTGTGCTTGGTTTTAACGTAACTTTATTCTTTTATGAGTTATTTACAAGTTTCTCTTTGTTTACAGCCATTGACATGTTGCAGAGGTTAACACGTGAGGAGAGCATAGAAATTGTGTTGATGTCTGGTGAACGCAGTACCCGGGTCATTGCAGCAGATTTCAATGCAAGACACCCTACACAAGAAAACTGTCACCATTCCCATTTTATTTGGGTGCATCCACATAAATGGCCCACCCCAAAAAGTTTGCCTCATCACTAAACATAATGTTCTGTGTAATCTGAGAGTCCTGTTCCAATTTTTGTTTTGACCATTCTGCAAATTCAGCGGGCATCAGTTGAATATCCATTTGGCGGATATTAGCTACTCACAAATGGCACCCTTACAAAATCCATCTGCTGCAGCATCTCAATGAGGACCCAGATCAGCGCACAAAATTTGCAGAATTGGCAAAACAAAAATTGGAACAGAATCCTCAGTTTACACAGAACATTATGTTCAGCGATGAGACAAACTTTATTGGGTGGGCCATTTATATGGATACATCTAAATAGGGTTGAGCGAAACGGATCGGACCAATTCAAAAATCGTCGACTTTCGGCGAAGTCGGGTTTCATGAAACCCGACCCGATCCTTGTGTGGGATCGGCCATGCGGTCGGCGATCTTCGCGCCAAAGTCGCGTTTCATATGACGCGTTCAGCGCCATTTCTCAGCCAATGAAGAAGGACGCAGAGTGTGGGCAGCGTGATGACATAGGACTCGGTCCCCACCATCTTAGAGAAGGGCATGACAGTGATTGGCTTGCTGTCTGCGGCATCACAGGGGGTATAAAGGGGTGTGCACGCCGACTGCCTTCTTACTTCTGCCGATCTTAGCATAGGGAGAGATTGCTGCAGCTTCGTCAGAAGAAGGGATATAGTTAGGGAGGAAAGATTAACCCCCAAACTGCTTGTGCTGTAGCGATTTCCACTGTCCAACACCTCCTTTTTTTGCAGGGACAGTGGAGGCTATATCTTTGTGCATCAGCTCTGTAGCTTATTAGGCTGCTTTATAAGGCTCCCTGATAGCTGCATTGGTGTTTGCACGCTGCTGTGCAAACCAACTGCTTTTTTAAAAGCAAAAATCCTGTTGCTCCTTTCTGCAGTTATCTTGTTTATTTGTCCACACTTTTGTGTGCAGCAGTCCTTTTTTGTTGCTGCCATACTTGTCCTGAGATCATTGTAGGGAGACTGAAATTGTACTACAGTCCTTGGATTTTTTCAGATATCTTCCAGCCACTTTTTGCCACTTACATTGTGTTGTGTTACACACTGGGCCTGAGTTGTGGTGCTGTTTCCCCCCCAAAAAAGGGAGATTCAAATTGTCACAAAGTGGATATACGTCAGTTCTGTTAGTTTGTCGTATATCAGCCAGCCAAGTTCTGCCACTTACATTGTGTTGTAAAATACACTGGGCCTGAGTTTGGGTTCAGTCTCCCCCCAAAAAAGTGAGATTCAAATTCTCACAAAGTGGATATACCTCAGTCCTCTTAGCTTGTCGTGTATCAGCCAGCCACTTGCTGCCACTCACATTGCGTTGTAAAATACACTGGGCCTGAGTTTGGGTTCAGTTTCCCCCCTAAAAAAATGAGATTCAAATTCTCACAAAGTGGATATACCTCAGTCCTTTTAGTTTGTCGTGTATCAGCCAGCCACTTGCTGACACTCACATTGCAATGTAAAATACACTGGGCCTGAGTTTCGGTTCAGTCTCCCCCCCAAAAAAGTGAGATTCAAATTCTCACAAAGTGGATATACCTCAGTCCTCTTAGTTTGTTGTGTATCAGCCAGCCACTTGCTGCCATTTACATTGCGTTGTAAAATACACTGGGCCTGAGTTGTGGTTCAGTCTCCCCCCCAAAAAAGTGAGATTCAAATTCCCACAAAGTGGATATACTAGAGTCCTGTTAGTTTGTGGTATATCAGCCAGCCACTTTCTGCCATGTACATTGTGGTGTTTTATGCACAGGGCCTTTTTTTTGGTGCAGTCTCCCCCCAAAAAAAGGGAGATTCAAATTCTCACAAAGTGGATATACTAGAGTCCAGTTAGTTTGTGGTATATCAGCCAGCCACTTTCTGCCACGTACATTGTGTAGTGTAATATACTGGGCCTGAGTTTTGGTGCAGTCTCCCCCCAAAAACAGGGAGATTTAAATTGCCACTAAGTGCATCTACGTCAGTTCTGTTAGTTTGTCGTATATCTTCCAGCCACGTTCTGCCCCTTACATTGTGTAGTGTAATACAGTGGGCCTGGTTTTTGCAGCAGTCTCCCCCCCAAAAAAGGGAGATTTAAATTCCCAACAAGTTTATATACCCCTTCTACCTTGTTTTACAGTACCATATAACGGTTGTTATTTTGGTTACATTTTCCCAAAAATGAGGAAGTCTGGTGGAAGAGGCCGTGGGCGGTCGTTGCCAGCTGGTAATGATGGTGGTGGTGGTGGAGCATCTGGTGGTAGTGGGAAAAGCAAAATAGCACCTAAGTCTTGAGGTGTTGAGCCAGAGTCATCGTCTGGCCACACAAGGCCTCGAAGGCTTCCTTATCTTGTAGTAGGAAAACCGCTTTTAAAGCCAGAGCAGCAGGAAAAAGTTTTGGCTTTCCTTGCTGATTCAGCCTCTAGCTCTTTCGCCTCCTCTTCAGAATGTTCGAAATATAAAAGCAGTGAGTCGTCAGTGGATGCTCCTGGTCAGGAACAAGTCGCTTCCTAGTGTCCTTCACCCAAACCAAAAGTGAAGGATGCGGCAGGCGACACTACAGTTTACTCCATGGGGCTCTTTACATATACCGTGCCTGGGTTAGAAAGGGAAATTGTTAACAGCCCATTACAAGATGAATCGGACATGGAGTGCACAGATGCATAGCCACAGCTAGATTATTATGCTGTTCCATTGACTCAGATCACTACATTGCCCTCGCAGTGTACTGAGCCAGAATCTGACCCTGATGAGACTATGGTGCCCCGTCCCGAACGCTATAGCACCTTACACGGTGACACAGAGGAAGGTGAACATGACATTGAAGAGGAGGTGATAGATGACCCAGTTGTTGACCCAGATTGGCAGCCATTGGGGGAAGAGGGTGCCGCTGCCAGTAGCTCAGAAGCAGAGGAGGATGATCCGCAGCAGCCATCTACATCGCAACAGCTGTCATCTGGCAGGCCCGTATCAGACCAAACATGTTTGTCAAAAACAAAAACAATTTTAGGACAGTGTGGCCATCCAGTGAAAGAAGCACAGCGTGCAATGCCTGAAAATGTTATCCATAGTAGGAAGAGTGCAGTGTGGCAATTTTTTAACCAAGATCCGAATGATCAGTGCAAAGTTATCTGTAAGAAATGCTCAAAGACCATTAGCAGAGGGAAGAATCTCCAAAATTTAAATACAACGTGCATTCGTAGACATTTAACCAGCTTGCACTTGCAAGCCTGGACTAACTACAAAACGTCCCGTACCGTTCATGCACCCACTCAGAATGAAGGTAGTCAGCAACGCTACATTGCTTCCCTCACTGTAAGCCCACCGGTTAGGACACCACCAGCAGCAAATGTGGAGGTATCGTCGCAAGGCAAAAGCAGTCAGGGAATCACAAGGTTCTTGGTAGGAAACACTGTATGTAGGCCAACATCAAGAATACCATCACCAATCCTCTCTCAATCTGCCATGTCCACCACCACCCCCGCTAGTTCCACCATATGTAGCTCTCCATTCCAGCTCACCCTACAAGAGACTCTCGTTAGGAAAAGGAAGTACTCATCCTCTCATCCGCGTACACAGGGTTTGAACGCCCACATTGCTAGACTAATCTCATTAGAGATGATGCCCTACCGGTTGGTGAAAGCAAAGCTTTCAAAGCCCTGATGGCCTACGCAGTACCACGCTATGACCTACCCAGTCGACACTTCTTTGCGAGAAAAGCCATCCCAGCCCTTCACCAGCATGCCAAAGACCGCATTGTCCATGCACTGAGGCAATCAGTCAGTAGAAAGGTGCACCTCACAACAGATGCATAGACCAGTAGTCATGGCCAGGGATGTTACGTGTCCATCACGGCGCACTGGGTTAATGTGGTGGATGCAGGGTCCACAGGGGACAGCCATAGTGGGACAGTTCTGCCTAGCCCACGGTCTAGGAAACAGTTGGCTGTAGGCGTTCGCCACCCCTCCTCCTCCTCCAGAAGTGAAAGCTCGTCCACAGAGCGCAGTCGCACGACCACTCCATCCGCAGCTGCCAGTGTTGCACACGAGGTGTCCCATTATAGAACAGCTAGTGGTAAGCGTCAGCAGGCTGTGTTGGAAATGAAGTGTTTGGGTGACAACAGACACACCGCGGAAGTACTTGCAGCAAGAAACTCAGTCATGGCTGGGCAGTGTACATCTTGAGGCAGGCAAGGTAGTCAGTGATAACGGAAGAAATTTTATGGCTGCCATAGCCCTTTCAGAACTGAAACACATACCTTGTCTGGCTCACACCTTGAACCTGGTGGTGCAGTGCTTCCTGAAAAATTATCCGGGGTTACCAGCCCTGCTCCTGAAGGTGCGAAGACTTTGTTTACACATCCGCCGGTCGCCCGTACACTCCAGCCGTATGCTGAACCATCAGCGATCGTTCAATCTTCCCCAGCACCGCCTAATAATCGACGTTGCAACAAGGTGGAACTCCACACTGCACATGCTTCAGAGGCTGTACGAACAGAGGCGTGCTGCAATTTATTTGTGGGAGGATACACATACACGGGCAGGCATTTGGATGGCAGACATGGAGTTGTCTGGTGTGCAGTGGTTGAAGCTAGAAGACCTCTGTCAAGTCCTTCAGTGTTTTGAGGAATGCACACGGCTGGTAAGTGCAGACGACGCCATCATAAGCATGAGCATCCCACTAATGCGTCTGCTGATGCAAAGTTTGATGCACATTAAGGAGCAGGCGTCTGCAGCCGAGGAGGAGGGAAGCCTTGATGACAGTCAGCCATTGTCTGCTCAGGGAACTCTCCTGGACGAGGTGGCGGATGAAGAGGAGGAGGAAGATGATGGGGATGAATATTTATGGGAGGAGGATGCTTCTCAGGGGGCAATAGGAACTGGTGGTGTTGCAAGGTCAGGTACAGGGTTTTTGCGGGACACAAGTGATGTTGATTTGCAAGAAAGTGCTCCTCAACCCAGCACAAGCAGTGAATTGACACCTGGAACATTGGCCCACATGGCTGAGTATGCCTTGCGTATCCTAAAAAGGGACCCCCGCATTATCAAAATGATGACCGATGACGATTACTGGTTGGCCTGCCTCCTGGATCCACGATATAAAGGAAAATTACAAAATATCATGACACATGAGAACCTAGAGCAAATATTGGCTACCAAACAAGCAACTCTTGTAGACCGTTTGGTTCAGGCATTCCCAGCACACTGCGGCTGTGATGGTTCTCACACGAGCCGTAGGGGGCAACATGGCAGAGGTGTTAGAGGTGCACAAATACAAAGTGGCGTTGGACAGAGGGGTTTTATGACCAGGTTGTGGAGTGATTTCGCAATGACCGCAGACACGACAGGCACTGCTGCATCGATTCAAAGTGACAGGAGACAGCATTTGTCCAATATGGTTACAAACTATTTTTCCTCCCTTATTGATGTTCTCCCTCACAGGTCATTCCCCTTTGATTATTGGGCATCTAAAATAGACACCTGGCCTGAATTGTCAGAATATGCATTACAGGAGCTCGCTTGCCCAGCTGTTAGTGTGCTATCAGAAGGAGTCTTCAGTGCTGCTGGTTCAATACTGACCGAAAAAAGGACATGTCTAGCTACCCGAAATGTTGATGAGCTAACCTTCATTAAAATGAACCAATCATGGATTTCAAATTATTTTGCCCCACCTTCCCCTGCTGACACGTAGCTTGCCTGAAAAATATCTTGCTTTTGGCCTCCTTTTACTGACTGCTCCAATTCCTCCATTTTCAGCTGCTGAATGTCAACCATAGGCCATTTTTATACCTCCCTAAATGGGCTGACTCCCCCCACAGGGCCGTGGTCACCACTTGGCGCAAGCACCCGTGCGAGTGCCGTTTGCCTGGACAGGTGGGTGTGCCCACTCTTGGGCGACGGCACTGGCACAGGGTCCCTCATAGTACAATGAAGTGTCTCTGACGGTGGTGGTGCACAACCAACGTCAGACACACCGTCGTAATATGAGTGGCCCTGTGCCAGTACCGACGCCCAAGAGAGAGTGTTCCCCCCCAGCTCGAACAGTGCTCTACCACTTGCAAAACTTACCTCTCCCTGCTCCACCACTGTGTAGTCTGTGCAGTTAAATCCTTCAATGGCACTGCCAATACAAATTTGTTGAAATGATAGATGATAGTAAAAATATACTCTCGGCAGGGCGACTTGCACCGATTTTTCATATGTTAAGTGTGACACCAGACTTATCGTGTTATCTGAGCATGCTCTGGTGTTATCTGAGTATGTTTGGTGTGCATGGATAATATGTTCCAGTGCCTGCGGATGCATTGCATGATACAGGGCTGTTGGACAGTTGCAACACATATAGGGATTTCCTGATTGTTAGTCAATCCCCCATGCGTTATGGCTGTCTAACAGCCGCAAATCAGGCAGCTGCAGGGACTCGAACCTATCATTCGAACACGCCCAAGATGCTCGGATAACACCTTATCCGAGCACGTTCGCTCATCACTAATTATGACTATTAATTTTCATAACCAAATATTTACATGATTTTATTATGCCAGCTGCAAACAGGCTTGGATGAACTGTTCCTTTAAACGTATTCAGATGCACATATTGACATGCACAGACATCCGACTAACTAGCGTACTTTATATATGTTCCCGGCCATCTAAGAGGACAGAGTAATATGCTTGTCACGATCCAAAAATGTAATTCAAGAAACTGCTAAAAGGATTCACAGCAGTCTGGTAAATATTGCCCATGTCCACCTAGTAAATTTCAGACATGCTTTAGTCATTTTCAAGTAGCGTAATAAAACTCAGCAAAGTACTAAGTGCTTGGGTGGTATTTTTGGAAGAGGCATAGTGTTACTACAAGTGAACTTCATTATCAGGTTAAGTATGAGGCCCATCTTGGCTACAGTCCACATCTGCAGGCTCCACCATCTGCCGCAGAGCTGTACAGGTGTGTTTTCTACAGAAGAGTGCAGTATTCATTGTGCCGATGCTTAAACAGAGGGTCGAAATGCTACAACGCTTCATTTGTGAGCACCAGGAACACTGCACAAGACGTATTTTCAGCTGTTGGATGGTGGTGGGTCAAAATGTTTTATAATAAAACTTCCATGGATTCAGGAAGAAAACAGGATCTACTCATTCATCAATCATAGTACTGAGACGTTCCCTCCTGAGATAATTAAAGAATATTTTATTGCAATTTTGTTGATAAATAATGCTTTCCTATTTTTCCTGCCTTGATGGTAATTAAGACATGTCGAACATATATCCATTAACCGATTAATGACGGGACCCATTTGGGCATGAGGCTACGTTCACACGTTGCAGTATTTTTTACCCCATATTCTAAAATTAAGGCAAAATGAAAAAAGAATAAAAGAAAAAAGGAGGGAGACAAGCGCATATAGGGTGATATTGAAAGGTATAGATGAAAAGGGAGTTGTGGAGTTGCTCACCTGAATAATTGCCCATGAATATTACAACTGCTGCAGTCCCGACGGTAAATGAAGGTGAACCCACTTTTGCATAGCGATTAGTAGAAAAAGAAGACTGACGCTTCAGAGTGGCCCGCACTGCTGTATGAAGGACGCAGTTCCACAATGGAACAGCAATTCAGTGGTTTTCATTTTTACACATTTCATGCTCACACCAAACTCTTTTTCAAAAACAAACTACTCTGTATATAACACATTTGTAATATAAATTACATAGTACCTTTCAAAAATAAACTATGTAACACCTAGCGCTGTGTAGTTTGTTTCTGAAATAGAGCTCGGTGCGAGCACGAAATACGTAAAAATAAAAACCACCAAATTGCTGTTCCACTGCGGAACTGCTTCCTTCATATAGCAGCGCGGTCTACTCTGAAACGTCAATCTTCTTTATCTACTAAGCAAAATGAAAAGGCGATTTTTTTATTATTTTGTTCAGAATGGGCCACCTAACAGGCTAAGGCCAAGTTTTACCATCAATAACCAATTCTAGGATGCACAATCCCACTTCTAAACATCATATCAACATAATCAGTGGCTTAACTTGAAGCTTGGGGCCCAAATGCAAAATTTCCAACTAACTCAGGTCTTTAGGGTATGTGCACACATTGCGGAATTTGCTGCGGATCCGCAGCGGATTGGCTGTTGCGGATTCGCAGCAGTTTTCCATGAGTTTACAGTACCATGTAAACCTATGGAAAACAAAATCTGCAGTGCACATGCTGCGGAAAAAAGCGCGCAGAAACATAGCGTTATTTATTCCGCAGCATGTCAATTCTTTGTGCGGATTCCTCAGCGGTTTACACCTGCTCCTCAATAGGAAACCGCAGGTGTAAAACCGCAAGTGGAATACACACAAGAACAGCAAAACAATCACGGTAAATCCGCAGTAATTCCGCAGGAAATCCGCAGTGAGGTTTACCTGCGGATTTACCAAAATCAATCTGGAAATATCCGCACCACTTTCCGCAACGTGTGCACGTGGCCTTAATAGTAATAGTCTTTTCATATAAGGCAAAGGAACCTTTCATCCCTTTTCACCTATTATAGTAAAATAGCTAAAGGCTGGTTCAGACGCGTGCATTAAATGTCAGTGTTCTGTCTGTGAGCAAAATAAATAGAATACAGACGGCACACTGACCAATGCCAGTCAATGTAGTGGTTCACATGAACATTTTTACATATGATCGATTTGTGTAAAAAAAAAATAAAATAAATCACAGCATGCACTACTATAATCCATACGTTAGATCAGACTCGCTCATTATAACTCAATGGCTGCTCAAAGAACACATCACATACATGCTACTGTCAATATATTATGCATTTTTCATGGATCCATTCCAATTGTAATCAAAGGAAACTGTATTTTTTCCTTTTAGTATTAAAATTGCTCAAGTAAAAACTGGGTGCCAAATGCATGTGAAAAACTGACATATTGATGATATGGATGAAAAATCATCAGTTTTTTCTTGATGAAAAACTGGTGATTTTGCATACGCTCATTTGAACCTTGCCTTAAGAACATGTATTGATGCACAAAATCCTACAACGACTCTTTAGAAAACATATATTATAATGAATATATAAACATCATTAATTTAAGTAGTATAAACTTTATTAAACACAAAAAGATTATCATAGAATCATTGAATGTTAGAGCTGCATGGGACCTCCAGGGTCATCGAGCCCAATCCCCTGCTTAATGCAGGATTCACTAAACCATCTCAGGCAGATGTCTGTCCAGTCTCTGTTTGAAGATTTCCATTGAAGGAGAACTCACCACTTCCCATGGCAGCCTGTTCCACTCATTGATCACCCTCATTGTGAAAAGGTTTTTTCTAATATCTAAGTGTGACATCCCTTCAGATATTTGTAGACAGTTATTAAGTGTCCTCTTAGCCTTCCTTTTTCCAAGCTAAACATTCCCAGATCCATTAACAATTCCTCCTAGGACATACTTTTCAGTCCAGTCACCAACTTGGTAGCTCTTCTCTGAACTTGCTCCACTTTTTAATGTCTTTTTTAAAAAGTGGTGTCCAGAAAAGGACACAGTATTCCAGATGGGGCCTGACCAAGGAGGCGTAGAGGGGGATAATTACTTCATGTGATCTAGACTCTATGCTACTCGTAATATATCCCAGAACTGTGTTTGTCTTTTTTGCTCCTGCATCACACTGTTAATTCATGTGCAGTTTGTGATCTATTAGTATACACAACTCTTTTTCACAAGAGCTGTTGCTTAGTTCTATACCTCACATTCTGTAGATATAATTTTTGTTTTTCTTGCCTAGATGTAGAATCTTGCATTTCTCCCTGTTAAATACCATTCTATTTGTCACTTCCCATTGTTTAAGCTTATATATAGCCTTCTGAATCCTTTCTCTGTCTTCTCTAGTGTTAGCTATCCCTCCTAGCTTTGCATTGTCTGCAAATTTGATTATTTTACCTTCAATTCTCTTATATAGATCATATATAAAAATGTTGAACAGCACTGGGGCCATGACAGAGCATGGTGGTACCCCACTTGTAGCACTCTTCCATTCATATGTGCATCCATTTATTACCACTCTTTGAGTATGATCACAGAGCCACTTATGAATCCACCTAACCATAGCTTTATTAATCCCATAAATCTACAAAACAATTGCTAAGAATATTCTTAAAAACATCCCATTAAAATCATCCTATTTATTATTTATTATTCTTTGTTTATATTCCACAGTGCATTACATACATTATCATCGCTGTCCCCGATGGGGCCCACAATCTAAATTCCCTATCAGTTTGTCTTTGGAATGTGGGAGGAAACTGGAGTACCCGGAGGAAACCCATGCACACACGGTGAGAAGATATAAAATCCTTGCAGGTGACAAACTGGGAGTGGGTGGGTAGGGAGAGCAAATGATGAATTGGGAGTGGGGGGGTTGAAGAGCAAATGATGAATTGGGAGTGAAGGGAGAGCAAATTATGAACTGGGAGCGATGGGGAGAGAAAATGACAAATTAGGATTGCGGAGAGCAACTGATGAATTAGGAGTGGAGGTGGGAAGAGCAAATCACGAAATGGAAGTGGGATGTGGGGAGAGCAAATGATGAATTGGGAATGGGGAGAGCAAACGATGAATTGGGAATGGGGTGTTGAGAGAGCAAATTATGAATTTGGAAGTGGGGGGGAGATCAAATGGTGAATTGGGAGTGGGGGGTGAGAGCAAATGGCCAATTGGGAGTGGGAGGAGGGCACAGCAAATGTCAAATTGCCAGTGGGGGAGAGGGAATGATGAATTAGGAGTGGGGATGGAGAGAGCAAATGATGAATTTGGGAGTGAAGTTGGAAAGAGTAGATGATGAATTTGGAAGTGAGGGAGAGCAAATGAAGAATTGGAAGTGGGGGGGAGAGAAAATGATGAATTGGGATTGGGGGGAGAGAAAATGATGACTTGGGAGTGGGGGAGAGCAAATGATGAATTGGGAGTGGTTGATGGAGAAAGCAAACTATGAATTGGGAGTAGGGGTGGGGAGAGTCAATGACAAATTGGGAGTGGGGAAGAGCAAATGATGAATGGGAGTGGGTAGAGAGCATATGACGAATTGGGAGTGGGGGAAAGAAAATGATGAATCGGGTGTGGGGGAAAAGCAAATGACGAATTGGGAGTGGGGGGCAAATGACAAATTGGGAGTTGGGGGGCAAAATTGGGTGAGTGGGTGGGTGAAGAGAGCAAAAGATGAATTGAGGGTGGGTGATAGGGAGAGCAAATGATGAATTGAGGGTTGGGGATGGGGACAGCAAATTATGAATTGATGGTGTGAGGACAGCAAATGATGACTTGAGGGTGAAGGGAGAGAGCAAACTAAAATAAATTGAGGGTGGAGGGAGAGCACATGATAAATTGAGGTTGGAGGACAGCAAATAATGAGTTGGGAGTGGGGGAGAGTAAATGATGATGAATAGAGGGTGGAGGTTGGCGAGAGTAAGGACATTATATAATGAATAGGGGCAGAGAAGTGCATGTAAAATGCATGTAAATATAAGGAATTGGGGGGAGTACAAAATGGGGCATTGAGGATGACAGAGTGTGACTGGTAATGAATTGGAGGAAAGCGTACAAGTGCTAATTAATTTATATATTTATTGGTTGGGGAAAGTGGCTATGTGTAGCTAGTGGGGGCACAGTGGTGGACTACAATTTATAATTGTAATGTTGGGTTTCATAATAACTAATTAAGTATTAATGGAGGGTGCACATCTGTTCTTTAATCAGCTGCATAGTGTAGAAGTTTGGGAATGTACTCTGGAAGCAGTGTTCTAGAAAACAGTGTTTTTTTTAATGTATCGATGAGTTCTGGCTTGAAATGATGGCGGTCTGCATTGAATGAAGGACTAAAGCGAAGATGAATGACTTCAACTAGAGACTGCACAGTTGAGTCAGTGTGTTATCTGTACACTGACACTATACACTATATTCTGCATACAGAGCTCCTGTGTATGGTGTCACTGGTGATCCCTGTATTACCTGTACACTGACACTATATACAGAGCTCCTGGGTATAATGTCACTGGTGATCACTGTATTATCTGAACATTGACACTATATACAGAGCTCCTGTGTATAATGTCACTGATGGTCACTGTATTACCTGTACACTGACACTATGTACAGAGCTCCTGTATATAAGGTCACTGGTGATCACTGTATTACCTGTATACTATACACTATATACAAAGCTCTGGTTTATAATGTAACTGGTGATCACTGCATTACCTGTACATTGACACTATATACAGAGCTCCAGTATATTATATCACTGGTGATTATTGTGTTATCTGTACACTGACACTATATACAGAGAGTCTGTGCATAATGTCACTGGTGAGCACTGTATTGCATGTACATTTTCACTATAAACTCTATACTATGTAAAGAGCTCCTGTGTATAATGACAATTATTGTAATATCAATATTTTGCTTTTCTTTATTAATGATCACTATTGTAATGTTCGATCACTATATGGTGTTAATATGTGGTCTGGTCACGGTGTGGCGGTATATTTTCCTTGGATGTGGTATTAATTGATATCTATGCGGTGGTAATATATGGTCCTGTCATGGTGTGGTGATATTCATCCCTTGGTTGCAGTATTATTTGGTCACTAAGTGATGGTAATATGTGGTCTGGCCATGGTGTGACGGTATTTGTCCCTTGTATGTGGTATTATTCAGTCACTATTTGGTGATAATATGTGGTCTGGCCATGGTGTGACGGTATTTGACCCTTGTATGTGGTAATTTTGAAAAATGTACAGTATGTGACAAATTCCCTTAAAGAAAAATAAATACAAAATATACCTAAAAGAGTATTGCATATTTTAAGAAATGTTTAATAGGTTAGAGTAGAGTAGGGCCCGGCCAAAAGAGTCTACCTTGTCATTGTGGTGGCTTAAAAAATCTTTTGTCCGCAACAAAAGCTGATACAGTAGCTATTTGTGTGATCTGGTGATCAATGGGAACTGTTAATGCGTGATTGGTGAGGATGGGGTGCAGAAGTGGAGTTTTTCCAAGAGAAGGCAGTGTATTTGTGGTATGTTCAAGGGGTGGAGGCGGAGCCAGGGTGGAGTCTTAAGGGAGCCCGAAAATTTTGCCAGTATGGGGCCCTGAAATTCCTAGTGGCAGCCCTGTGCACATGTTGCAACCTTGTCCCATTTTTCTATGCAGATTTGTCACCACACCTACAGAAATTCCTGATGCCAGCAAGAGGACTGAGAATCCTGAAGTCTCATGCATATGTTGCTAATTTTTGACATTCAGATTTGGTGCAGATTTAAATCTACAAGACAAAAATAAGCAATGTGTGCATGAGACCTCAGGATTCTCAGTCCTCTTGCTGGCATCAGGAAACCTGATTTTGGTTTTGTAACAAATCTGCGCAGAAAAAAGAGACAAATCTGCATCATGTTTGGGCAGTTTGGTCACATTAAACAGCAGGCCGATGTTAACATGAAGTACCAAAGCACAACTCAAATGTTCTTTTCAGCTGAATGGCCTGTTCAGATTATTCACATCAATTCTCTGGTTCTGGAAATTGTTCAGTAAGAGCCCTTTAGCTTTATGGGCCACCAGACAAATTTCGTTGAAAATACTTTTGACTCACGACAGTAATGCTTCAAGAGTATTAACCCAGTAAATGAAAAACAGTCAGTAGTAAAAAATGGTCTGTCAGCTGTCATTTTCTGTGATTGGGGAGTAGGAAGATTAAAACTGCATAACTAATCAGACAACTTAATGAGTTATATTTACAGGCAATTGTTATGATCTTATGGGAAAAGCTCTTCTATCGTTGAGTGCAAAACCACAACTTGTAATTAATCCAACTTGATTTTCTGTCAATGAATTTATTTTATTGGAATTTTCTTGGATTGGAGAAGTGCTTGAATGTTTACTTACTAATTACTTTTCAAGCCACTTGTTACAATTAAATACAAGTAATTACTTATACAGTAGTGGTACAAAAACATCTGTGGTAAACACTGATCTGTTCTGAGCAGATATTTATATTGTAGAAATGTATATTAGTAAAGCATTTTATCTTCATGTTAACTTACAATTTCATCCATCTTCCAGCTCAGCCAAATGTTTAGACACCTTTTGTTTCTAACTGGTGACCGATTAGATCTTTGATGCATTCTGCATACGGTGTCCTAGTGATAGCAGAGGTAGAGGCTCCGCTCCAGAGTGTTGCAAGGGGACAGACACATCAACGTATTGATGTCATAAATGAGACACTCCTTAAGGTACCTTCACACTAAACGATATCGCTAGCGATCCGTGACGTTGCAGCATCCTGGCTAGCGATATCGTTTAGTTTGACACGCAGCAGCGATCAGGATCCTGCTGTGATATTGCTGGTCGTTGAACAAAGTTCAGAACTTTATTTGGTCGTCAGACCGGCGTGTATCGTCGTGTTTGACACCAAAAGCAACGATACCAGCGATGTTTTACACTGGTAACCAGGGTAAACATCGGGTTACTAAGCGCAGGGCCACAATTAGTAACCCGATGTTTACCCTGGTTACCAGTGTAAAATGTAAAAAAACCAAACAGTACATACTCACCTTCACATCCCCCGGCGTCCGCTTCCCACACTGACTGAGCGCCGTAAAGTGAAAGTGAAAGCACAGCACAGCGGTGCCGGCGCTCAGTCAGTGCAGGAAGCGGACGCCGCAAATGTAAGTATGTACTGTTTGTTTTTTTTACATTTTACGTTGGTAACCAGGGTAAACATCGGGTTACTAAGCGCGGCCCTGCGCTTAGCAACCCGATGTTTACCCTGGTTACCCGGGGACCTCGGCATCGTTGGTCGCTGGAGAGCGGTCTGTGTGACAGCTCTCCAGCGATCAAACAGCGACGCTGCAGCGATCGGCATCGTTGTCGCTATCGCTGCAGCGTCGCTTAATGTGAAGGTTAGTGTTGAGCATTCCGATACCGCAAGTATCGGGTATCGGCCGATATTTGCTGTATCGGAATTCCGATACCGAGATCCGATACTTTTGTGGTATCGGGTATCGGTATCAAAACAACATTAATGTGTAAAAGAAAGAATTAAAATAAAAAATATTGCTATACTCACCTCTCCGACGCAGCCTGGACCTCACCGAGGGAACTGGCAGCGTTGTTAAAATGCGCGCTTTTCCTTCCTTCCGTGACGTCACGGCTTCTGATTGGTCGCGTGACGCGAATACTGAATGCCTAGAAGGACCTGAAAATTACGTCACGGCTTGCTGTGATTGGTCGCGTCGCGGCCACATGGGCGGCACGCGACCAATCAGAAGCCGTGACGTCACGGAAGGAAGGAAAAGCGCGCATTTTAAGCAAACAACGCTGCCGGTTCCCTCGGTGAGGTGAGTATAGCAATATTTTTTATTTTAATTCTTTATTTTACACATTAATATGGTTCCCAGGGCCTGAAGGAGAGTTTCCTCTCCTTCAGACCCTGGGAACCATCAGGGATACCGTCCGATACTTGAGTCCCATTGACTTGTATTGGTATCGGGTATCGGTATCGGATTAGATCCGATACTTTGCCGGTATCGGCCGATACTTTCCGATACCGATACTTTCAAGTATCGGACGGTATCGCTCAACACTAGTGAAGGTACCTTTAGTCTTGTCTGTATCTCCTGCTTCTATCTGCAGGGTTTGGACATGTAGGGCACAGTCAGACAACCGCATAAATCAGACTGAGATCGGACTGCAATGAATGGACCAGCCGACAAGTCTCCCAAGCCGAGTGTGTCAGCTTCATAGAATCCTTATTTTTTCTTTATTTTTTTTATATAGCGCTAACATATTCCGCAGCACTTTACAGTTTGCACACATTATCATCACTGTCCCCGATGGGGCTCACAATCTAAATTCCCTATCAGTATGTCTTTTTGAATATGGGACGAAACCCGGAGAACCCGGAGGAAACCCACGCAAACATGGAGAGAACATACAAACTCTTTGCAGATGTTGTCCTTGGTGGGGTTTGAACCATGGACTCCAGCGCTGCAAGGCTGCTGTGCTAACCACTGCGCCACCGTGCTGCCCCATAGAAATATAAAGCTGTCTTGTATAGCTCGGGAGACTCGCTAATCAGTCCATTCATTTCAGACCAATCTCAATCTGATTTATATGGTTATCTGATTGCGCCCTCGGACAAAATCCTAAAGAGATGGACTAAAATGTAAGTTGCCAAACCCTGCTTCTGATCAGCGGTAAAATCATTACTGCCAGTCAGACAGCTGCGGTTCCCATGCTGTCAAATGACGTGAGCCCGCAGCTGTAATCGGAGGTAAAAAGTTTACCTCCGGTCATGGGGGTTGGCTGATGGGACTACTTTTATTTGAAATAAAAACAAAATACAGTTTTCCTTTTTTGTTTAAAAATAACAAACACTGTTATACTCACCTAACATGCATTCCATTGAATCCCTTGTCTCCTGTAATAAAACTAAAATAAAAAAACAACAATATCCCTTACCTGTCCGACGTTCTGTCCCACACCGTAATTCATGTCTGGGGATAAATAGTTTTCAACCTGGACCTTGCCAAGATGTGTCCGTCCAGGATGAGAACCACTGATGACGAGCTGCTGCAAGCACAGCATCAATGAGCAGCGGTGACCTCATTGGGTCTCATGGTGTAGAGGAGAGTTCACCACAGTTCACCTGGAGAATTTCAGTGTGGTGAATTTGAACTGCGGTGAACTCGCCTCTGCACCATGAGACTTTTTCTCACTGTGCTAGTGGTGATCTAACCAGAGGGATGTCACCGCAGTTCATTGGCCCGGATGGGAACGCAGCCTCAGTGCCATGTGGTAACCTCAATGAGGTAACCGCTCCTCAGTGATGCTATGCTCGCAGTAGCTCATTCATCAGTGGTTCTTAGCCTGGACGGACACATCTTGGCACCGTCCAGATTGAAAACTATTTATCCCCAGACATAAATTACATTGTTGCATTACCACGAAGACTCATGGCTGTACTAGCTCAAAAGAGTGTTTCTACTCAATACTGAGCAAAGGGTCTGAGTACTTATAAGACCATGTGACATTTTAATTTTTCTTTTTCAATTAATTTGCAAAAATTTCTACATTTCTGTTTTTTCAGTCACGATGGGGCGCAGAGTGTACATTAATATGAAAAAATGAACTTTTTTGAATTTACCAAATGGCTGCAATGAAACAAAGAGTGAAAAATTTAAAGGGGTCTGAATACTTTCTGTACCCACTGTAGACAGCACATTCAAAATAAGGTGCCAAATAGGTGCAAGGTTTTGGTCCAAATTACCAGTATGGTCGGCATCGCAGAGGAAAACCTCAAAACTCCTTTTTCCCATCTAATGGCTTTCATTTGACGGTCCGCTGTAGCTGATTTAAAAAAATATATATTTTAAAGTTGTATAGTCAAACCACAGTACCATATGAGCAATCCTCTTTTTAATTTCCCTTGTGTCATTGGTAGTGTTGAGCGATACCGTCCGATACGTGAAAGTATCGGTATCGGATAGTATTGGCCGATACCCGAAAAGTATCGGATATCGCCGATACCGATACCCGATACCAATACAAGTCAATGGGACACCAAGTATCGGAAGGTATCCTGTATGGTTCCTAGGGTCTGAAGGAGAGGAAACTCTCCTTCAGGCCCTGGGATCCATATTAATGTGTAAAATAAAGAATAAAAATAAAAAATATTGATATACTCACCTCTCCGACGCAGCATGGACCTTACCGATGTAACCGGCAGCTTCCGTTCCTAAGAATGAGCGCTTGAAAGACCTTAGATGACGTCACGGCTTGTGATTGGTCGCGTGAGTGGTCACGTGACCGCTCACGTGACCAATCACAAGCCACCACGTCATCTAAGGTCTTTCAAGCGCTTGAAAGACCTTAGATGACGTCGCGGCTTGTGATTGGTCGCGTGGCGGTCACGTGACCGCTCACGCGACCAATCACAAGCCGCCACGTCATCTAAGGTCTTTCAAGCGCTCATTCTTAGGAACGGAAGCTGCCGGTTACATCGGTAAGGTCCAGGCTGCGTCGGAGAGGTGAGTATATCAATATTTTTTATTTTTATTCTTTATTTTACACATTAATATTGATCCCGATACCGATTCCCGATATCACAAAAGTATCGGATCTCGGTATCGGAATTCCGATACCGCAAATATCGGCCGATACCCGATACTTGCGGTATCGGAATGCTCAACACTAGTCATTGGATAAGACCCTATTTGCGCTAATATTTTTCCAGCATTTTCTACTTCAATACATGATGAGTGTTTGGTGAATTTTTGATGCTGCATATTTCCACTGAATTAAAGTGGGTGGGACTTATAGAAATCTCATGCTCACTGTGCTTTTTTTATTACTCAGGGTAAAGTGACCTGTGATGCGTGTTTCAAATTCACAACATGTCAATTTCTCTTGTGTGTTGAGTTTTACGTGCATTTAGTGGATTTTCAAAGCAGAAACAAATCAAGAATGCATGTGATCTGCACCTGACTCCATCAGTAAAGTTTTGTCAAAGCCAAATATCAGGCAGATCAAAACCAAATCGGCTTTGCTTAAACCATCACAAACCAAAGAGGAAAAAAACGCAGAATCAAAATTTTGATCACATTGCATGTAAAATACATACTTAAAAAAGCAATAAAAAAGCAAGAACCCTAATTTACTTAATAGGTTCAGAAATTCAGAAAAGCTCATTGTGGGAATGTAGCCATAAAGGGCTTGTTTCAAGATGCTTCTTCAGGAAATCACTGTTCCTGGCCTCAGGCTTCCAGCTTTGCTGGTCAGAACTGTGCTCTCTCTGAGGCTGATAGCATGCCACTGAAGTATGGAAGAATCATAAGGTAGAAGATTCTGGTCAGGTGCAGCGATCCGGCCAGCTCCAGAGCAACATGAGCAGGCCGCCAAGCAGAGTTTTCTCTTACCACACACTCCTTGCCTCAGTTAACGGTCAGAATTCTCACTTCTAAAGGACAATTCTTCACCTTCATGTTCATATTGAGCGCCTTCACTGCTGTCATATTAGTTCTCAGCTACATCCTCCTATAAATCCTAGTGCAGGATCTAAGCATGCTCTACCAAAAAAGTGATGTGAAACTACAGGTTCTAACCCTAGAAAGTGAATTATAGACATCACATTTTGGGCCACTAAGTGGTGAGTGATTTATATGGGAATTACTGAAAAATTTGATTAATTTATATTGAGAATTTTTACTTCATACCACATGCTTTCAATATGAGTCAAGTATCGTATATCAGAATAACCCTCTGATGACACATTTGTCTGTCTATAGCGTCAAGTGGTTCCTGCCTGTCTATTTTAACATTAATAGACAGATTTAAAAAACAAAATTATTGAAAGCTTGATGACATCCCCGATACCCCATTGGAACACTAATGGCATGTATTTTTTGGACTAGAAATAGCTATAACTATTATTTTGTATATTTTGCAAGGGGACATGTCACTGATTTATATTAACTAGGGATTTTTTTCTATTATGCGGGAAATCCTCTTTAAGTTGTGGTTTACATTTCATTTTATATTCCTTATAACGGCTTTATTTTTGCCCATTAAAAGTTTACAACTTATAATGAATGTAGATAATGCAGCAAATAAATGTCACTTGATGTAAAGTAGTATTCTCTGAGTGATCTGTGCTGGTTATAATTAGAACACAGTGATATATGTAGGACACTAGGATAAAAAATAGAGAATTGGAAACACATTTATCTTTTTGAGCTCTGCATTATTTTTAATAGGAATCATTTCACTAAAGAAAAGACCAAACATATATTATAAACATGTCTTAAAGATATTTAAGGTATTTGTTAAAGTTCCTGTTCCTGTTTTAAGGTACTTTATATAAGATTTTAGAGTACTACATGTCTCTAGTCATCA
Source organism: Ranitomeya variabilis (assembly GCF_051348905.1). Lineage (NCBI taxonomy): Eukaryota > Metazoa > Chordata > Amphibia > Anura > Dendrobatidae > Ranitomeya > Ranitomeya variabilis. The sequence goes on along the minus strand of NC_135232.1, from coordinate 1,020,300,091 downwards.
GGAATTAAAGGAATTGCTTTGTAATCACTGAATAAGTGTCAAGTAAACATGACTTCCTCTGCGAAAAATAGCACATGGGAAATGGACTGCCATTTAATTTATGAGTGCCTCGGGTCATTTTTAAAGAGAGACAATATTTGTAGCAACTCTCTGCTCAATTGAGTAACAAAATGGTATTTCTGATCTAGGATTCCTTTTTTGAATATGGTATATGACTGGTATAGGCTGAAGCCTCAGCCTTAATAGAGCCCAGCTCAAGCCCTGCCAAGAGCCAGCACTGTCACAACCTCTGTACAGACAACTCAACTCTTGTCTACATTTCATGAGATTGACATGTGAAAAAATTTAATCTGTGGCCACTTGCCAGATCATGAGGTCTCCTGAATCTTCATCATGAGGGATGCCTCCCATTATTTACAAATAACACAAAGACTGTGATGAGTGATGACTGAGTAGTGTTGAGCGATACCTTCCGATATCCAAAAGTATCGGTATCGGATTGGATCGGCCGATATTCAAAAAATATCGGATATAGCCGATACCGATACCCGATACCAATGCAAGTCAAGCGGTGTTGGAGCCCAGGGAATGCAGGAGGAGCAGAGTGTAGGCCGAAGCCTGCACTCGAGGCAGTTTAATATCTGTTATTGTGTCAGCGTGGCGGTCGCAGGACACATTGCACAGCTGGGGATCAGCTGACGTTACTGAAACCCAATAACACGGCAGCAAGTGTTGACTGTGTAAAAAACAATTCCAGGCAGCAACTGGCGGTGTTGGAGCCCAGGGACAGCAGGAAGAGCAGAGTGTAGGCTGAGGCCTAATTGGAGCAAATTGAAAGTGAACCTTTAACCCCCCCAGGCATTAGTAACTAGAAGAGCAACCTTGTGCAGCAGTAATGCTACACAAGGAAAAGGTGGCTCTTTTAAATATGCTCCTTGAACATGCTGAATGAAACACTTATAAAATTGTGCCCCTCATACCGTGAAACCGTCACGGAGGCGGGACTTTCCTTCTTAATGATAGCTGCGGAGACACCATCACGTGTTTCTCAACGCAAGCAATGAATAGCCAGACCTTTCCCTGGGAAGGAACAACCACGGGAAGGGCAGCATCCAATAAAGGAAAACATCCAATACAGGAAAACCACCTATGCCAAGCATGGTATCCATCCACAGACAGCTGTTTCGGGGTGTTTGCCCCTCATCAGTGTGGAGTAGGAATCTGGATATTAGGAGCAGTGCCTAGTAAAAGGCTGTAAAGGCACAGATGATTGGCCTCGGGGAGACCAAAACTTCCGAACACCGCGGAGACACCATCACGTGTTTCTCAACGCAGTGATCCAGAAAACTGCCCCCATCCCTTATGGGAAATATGCAAATGCATGTAGGATAGCTGTGGAGACACCATCACGTGTTTCTCAACGCAAGCAATGAATAGCCAGACCTTTCCCCGGGAAGGAACAACCACGGGAAGGGCAGCATCCAATAAAGGAAAACATCCAATACAGGAAAACCACCTATGCCAAGCATGGTAGCCATCCACAGACAGCTGTTTCGGAGTGTTTGCCCCTCATCAGTGTGGAGTAGGAATCTGGCTATTAGGAGCAGTGCCTAGTAAAAGGCTGTAAAGGCACAGATGATAACTAAACAGTTATAAAATATGTCCCCTGATACCGTGAAACTGTCCCGGAGGTGGGACTTTCCTTCGTAATGGGACGCAGAACAGCCACCATTCTTACCCCCTTGGCACCGTGCGCCGCCTCAGCGTTGTTTGAATCTGTCCCGTAGCCTGCGCTGTTATGTTATCCCTTGGCCATGCGCAGTTAGCGCTGCCCGTCTTCTGACATAATTTGTTGTCAGGCTGGCTGCGCCTGTGCAGCCGCGCTCCCCGAGATCCCGCCTCGCAGAGTCGTCTAATGTAATCACACTGCGGGCCTGGGATCCATGGGCATGCGCAGTGCATATCTTCACCTGTCACTCACCTCCTTCCGGCTTCTTCAGACTATGCGGCCTCACGGCCGTGGAATGCTATTAGGGATCAGCTGACGGCTCACAGTCTGAAGAAGGTGGAGGGAGATGAGTGAGAGCCTGAGGTGAAGATATGCACTGCGCATGCCCATGAATCCCAGGCCCACAGTGTGATTAAATCAGAAGACACTGCGAGGCGGGAACTCGGGCAGTGCGGCCGCACAGGCACAGTCCACCTGACACCAAATGATGTCAGAAGAAGGACAGCGGTAACTGCGCATGGCCAAGGTTGAACATAACAGCACAGGCTACGGGACAGATTCAAACAACGCTGAGGAGGCGGTGCACGGCGCCAAGGGGTGTTATGGTTCTCAATGGCAAGAGAACATAGCCCAGCAAACATAAGTACTAGCTCTTGGAAGGATGGAAACTAAACTGACCATGAACTAAACCTGCCGCACAACTAACAGTAGCCGGGTAGCGTTGCCTACGTTTTTTATCCCTAGACGCCCAGCGCCGGCCGGAGGACTAACTAATCCTGGCAGAGGAAAATATAGTCCTGGCTCACCTCTAGAGAAATTTCCCCGATAGGCAGACAGAGGCCCCTACATATATTGGCGGTGATTTTAGATGAAATGACAAACGTAGTATGAAAATAGGTTTAGCAAAATTGAGGTCCGCTTACTAGATAGCAGGAAGACAGAAAGGGCACTTTCATGGTCAGCTGAAAACCCTATCAAAACGCCATCCTGAAATTACTTTAAGACTCTAGTATTAACTCATAACATCAGAGTGGCAATTTCAGATCACAAGAGCTTTCCAGACACAGAAACGAAACTACAGCTGTGAACTGGAACAAAATGCAAAAACAAACGAGGACTAAAGTCCAACTTAGCTGGGAGTTGTCTAGCAGCAGGAACATGCACAGAAAGGCTTCTGATCACAATGTTGACCGGCATGGAAGTGACAGAGGAGCAAGGTTAAATAGCGACTCCCACATCCTGATGGAAACAGGTGAACAGAGGGGATGATGCACACCAGTTCAATTCCACCAGTGGCCACCGGGGGAGCCCAAAATCCAATTTCACAACAGTACCCCCCCTCAAGGAGGGGGCACCGAACCCTCACCAGAACCACCAGGGCGATCAGGATGAGCCCTATGAAAGGCACGGACCAGATCGGAGGCATGAACATCAGAGGCAGTCACCCAAGAATTATCCTCCTGACCGTATCCCTTCCATTTGACCAGATACTGGAGTTTCCGTCTGGAAACCCGGGAGTCCAAGATTTTTTCCACAACGTACTCCAACTCGCCCTCAACCAACACCGGAGCAGGAGGCTCAACGGAAGGCACAACCGGTACCTCATACCTGCGCAACAATGACCGATGAAAAACATTATGAATAGAAAAAGATGCAGGGAGGTCCAAACGGAAGGACACAGGGTTAAGAATCTCCAATATCTTGTACGGGCCGATGAACCGAGGCTTAAACTTAGGAGAAGAAACCCTCATAGGGACAAAACGAGAAGACAACCACACCAAGTCCCCAACACAAAGCCGAGGACCAACCCGACGCCGGCGGTTGGCAAAAAGCTGAGTCTTCTCCTGGGACAACTTCAAATTGTCCACTACCTGCCCCCAAATCTGATGCAACCTCTCCACCACAGCATCCACTCCAGGACAGTCCGAAGATTCCACCTGACCAGAAGAAAATCGAGGATGAAACCCCGAATTACAGAAAAAAGGAGACACCAAGGTGGCAGAGCTGGCCCGATTATTGAGGGCAAACTCCGCTAAAGGCAAAAAAGCAACCCAATCATCCTGATCTGCAGACACAAAACACCTCAAATATGTCTCCAAGGTCTGATTCGTCCGCTCGGTCTGGCCATTAGTCTGAGGATGGAAAGCAGACGAGAAAGACAAATCTATGCCCATCCTAGCACAGAATGCTCGCCAAAATCTAGACACGAATTGGGTTCCTCTGTCAGAAACGATATTCTCCGGAATACCATGCAAACGGACCACATTTTGAAAAAACAGAGGAACCAACTCGGAAGAAGAAGGCAACTTAGGCAGGGGAACCAAATGGACCATCTTAGAGAAACGGTCACACACCACCCAGATGACAGACATCTTCTGAGAAACAGGAAGATCCGAAATAAAATCCATCGAGATGTGCGTCCAGGGCCTCTTCGGGATAGGCAAGGGCAACAACAATCCACTAGCCCGAGAACAACAAGGCTTGGCCCGAGCACAAACGTCACAAGACTGCACAAAGCCTCGCACATCTTGAGACAGGGAAGGCCACCAGAAGGACCTTGCCACCAAATCCCTGGTACCAAAGATTCCAGGATGACCTGTCAACGCAGAAGAATGAACCTCAGAAATGACTTTACTGGTCCAATCATCAGGAACAAACAGTCTACCAGGTGGGCAACGATCAGGTCTATCCGCCTGAAACTCCTGCAAGGCCCGCCGCAGGTCTGGAGAAACGGCAGACAATATCACTCCATCCTTAAGGATACCTGTAGGTTCAGAGTTACCAGGGGAGTCAGGCTCAAAACTCCTAGAAAGGGCATCCGCCTTAACATTCTTAGAACCCGGCAGGTAGGACACCACAAAATTAAACCGAGAGAAAAACAACGACCAGCGCGCCTGTCTAGGATTCAGGCATCTGGCGGACTCAAGATAAATTAGATTTTTGTGGTCAGTCAATACCACCACCTGATGTCTAGCCCCCTCAAGCCAATGACGCCACTCCTCAAAAGCCCACTTCATGGCCAAAAGCTCCCGATTCCCAACATCATAATTCCGCTCGGCGGGCGAAAATTTACGCGAGAAAAAGGCACAAGGTCTCATCACGGAACAATCGGAACTTCTCTGCGACAAAACCGCCCCAGCTCCGATTTCAGAAGCGTCGACCTCAACCTGAAAAGGAAGAGCAACATCAGGCTGACGCAACACAGGGGCGGAAGAAAAGCGGCGCTTAAGCTCCCGAAAGGCCTCCACAGCAGCAGGGGACCAATCAGCAACATCAGCACCCTTCTTAGTCAAATCAGTCAATGGTTTAACAACATCAGAAAAACCAGCAATAAATCGACGATAAAAGTTAGCAAAGCCCAAAAACTTCTGAAGACTCTTAAGAGAAGAAGGTTGCGTCCAATCACAAATAGCCTGAACCTTGACAGGATCCATCTCGATGGAAGAGGGGGAAAAAATATATCCCCAAAAGGAAATCTTTTGAACCCCAAAAACGCACTTAGAACCCTTCACACACAAGGAATTAGACCGCAAAACCTGAAAAACCCTCCTGACCTGCTGGACATGAGAGTCCCAGTCATCCGAAAAAATCAAAATATCATCCAGATACACAATCATAAATTTATCCAAATAATCACGGAAAATGTCATGCATAAAGGACTGAAAGACTGAAGGGGCATTTGAAAGACCAAAAGGCATCACCAAATACTCAAAGTGGCCCTCGGGCGTATTAAATGCGGTCTTCCACTCATCCCCCTGCTTAATTCGCACCAAATTATACGCCCCACGGAGATCTATCTTAGAGAACCACTTGGCCCCCTTTATGCGAGCAAACAAATCAGTCAGCAGTGGCAACGGATATTGATATTTAACCGTGATTTTATTCAAAAGCCGATAATCAATACACGGCCTCAAAGAGCCATCTTTCTTAGCCACAAAGAAAAAACCGGCTCCTAAGGGAGATGACGAAGGACGAATATGTCCCTTTTCCAAGGACTCCTTTATATATTCTCGCATAGCAGCATGTTCAGGCACAGACAGATTAAATAAACGACCCTTAGGGTATTTACTACCCGGAATCAAATCTATGGCACAATCGCACTCCCGGTGCGGAGGTAATGAACCAAGCTTAGGTTCTTCAAAAACGTCACGATATTCAGTCAAGAATTCAGGAATCTCAGAGGGAATAGATGATGAAATGGAAACCACAGGTACGTCCCCATGCGTCCCCTTACATCCCCAGCTTAACACAGACATAGCTTTCCAGTCAAGGACTGGGTTATGAGATTGCAGCCATGGCAATCCAAGCACCAACACATCATGTAGGTTATACAGCACAAGAAAGCGAATAATCTCCTGATGATCCGGATTAATCCGCATAGTTACTTGTGTCCAGTATTGTGGTTTATTACTAGCCAATGGGGTGGAGTCAATCCCCTTCAGGGGTATAGGAGTTTCAAGAGGCTCCAAATCATACCCACAGCGTTTGGCAAAGGACCAATCCATAAGACTCAAAGCGGCGCCAGAGTCGACATAGGCATCCGCGGTAATAGATGATAAAGAACAAATCAGGGTCACAGATAGAATAAACTTAGACTGTAAAGTGCCAATTGAAACAGACTTATCAAGCTTCTTAGTACACTTAGAGCATGCTGATATAACATGAGTTGAATCACCGCAATAGAAGCACAACCCATTTTTTCGTCTTAAATTCTGCCGTTCACTTCTGGACAGAATTCTATCACATTGCATATTCTCTGGCGTCTTCTCAGTAGACACCGCCAAATGGTGCACAGGTTTGCGCTCCCGCAGACGCCTATCGATCTGGATAGCCATTGTCATGGACTCATTCAGACCCGCAGGCACAGGGAACCCCACCATAACATCCTTAATGGCATCAGAGAGACCCTCTCTGAAATTCGCCGCCAGGGCGCACTCATTCCACTGAGTAAGCACAGCCCATTTACGGAATTTCTGGCAGTATATTTCAGCTTCGTCTTGCCCCTGAGATAGGGACAACAAGGCCTTTTCCGCCTGAAGCTCTAACTGAGGTTCCTCATAAAGCAACCCCAAGGCCAGAAAAAACGCATCCACATTGAGCAACGCAGGATCCCCTGGAGCCAATGCAAAAGCCCAATCCTGAGGGTCGCCCCGGAGCAAGGAAATCACAATCCTGACCTGCTGAGCAGGATCTCCAGCAGAGCGAGATTTCAGGGACAAAAACAACTTGCAATTATTTTTGAAATTTTGAAAGCAAGATCTATTCCCCGAGAAAAATTCAGGCAAAGGAATTCTAGGTTCAGATATAGGAACATGAACAACAAAATCTTGTAAATTTTGAACTTTCGTGGTGAGATTATTCAAACCTGCAGCTAAACTCTGAATATCCATTTTAAACAGGTGAACACAGAGCCATTCCAGGATTAGAAGGAGAGAGAGAGAGAGAAAGGCTGCAATATAGGCAGACTTGCAAGAGATTCAATTACAAGCACACTCAGAACTGAAGGGAAGGGAAAAAAAAAAAAAAAAATCTTCAGCAGACTTCTCTTTTCTCTCCTTTCTCTGTCAATTAATTTAACCCTTTGTGGCCGGTCAAACTGTTATGGTTCTCAATGGCAAGAGAACATAGCCCAGCAAACATAAGTACTAGCTCTTGGAAGGATGGAAACTAAACTGACCATGAACTAAACCTGCCGCACAACTAACAGTAGCCGGGTAGCGTTGCCTACGTTTTTTATCCCTAGACGCCCAGCGCCGGCCGGAGGACTAACTAATCCTGGCAGAGGAAAATATAGTCCTGGCTCACCTCTAGAGAAATTTCCCCGATAGGCAGACAGAGGCCCCCACATATATTGGCGGTGATTTTAGATGAAATGACAAACGTAGTATGAAAATAGGTTTAGCAAAATTGAGGTCCGCTTACTAGATAGCAGGAAGACAGAAAGGGCACTTTCATGGTCAGCTGAAAACCCTATCAAAACGCCATCCTGAAATTACTTTAAGACTCTAGTATTAACTCATAACATCAGAGTGGCAATTTCAGATCACAAGAGCTTTCCAGACACACAAACGAAACTACAGCTGTGAACTGGAACAAAATGCAAAAACAAACGAGGACTAAAGTCCAACTTAGCTGGGAGTTGTCTAGCAGCAGGAACATGCACAGAAAGGCTTCTGATTACAATGTTGACCGGCATGGAAGTGACAGAGGAGCAAGGTTAAATAGCGACTCCCACATCCTGATGGAAACAGGTGAACAGAGGGGATGATGCACACCAGTTCAATTCCACCAGTGGCCACCGGGGGAGCCCAAAATCCAATTTCACAACAAAGGGGATAGGAATGATGTCTGCGTTGCGTCTCATTAGGAAGGAAAGTTCCAACTCCGGGCCGTTTTCACGGTGTGAGGGGACACAGTGTTAAGTTCAGCGTGTGCAAGGAGCATAACTAAAAGAGCAACCTTTTCCTTGTTCAGCATTACTGCTGCACAAGGTGGCTCTTTCAGTAACAAATGCCTGGGGGGGACAGGTTGCCTTAAATTTCAGATGTCGTGTCAGCATGGAGGTAGCAGGACACATTGCCGGATACACAGCTGGGGATCAGCTGACGTTACTGAAATCCAATAACACCGGGTCATTTGTTTTGACTGTGCAGACGGCACTTCTGAGCAGCAACTGGCGGTGTTGGAGCCCAGGAATTACAGTTCAGTTGGTAGAAACATGAACCAACAGGAGACCTGGATACTGTAGCCAGCCAATTTTTTAATCTGGAAGAGGAGTTGCAAATTCCTGCGAGATCCAGGCCTTGTTCATTTTCAGAAAAGTAAGCCGGTCAAAGTTATCGGAGGATAGTCGCATGCGACGGTCTGTTAGTACACCACCTGCGGCACTAAAGACGCGTTCCGATAATACACTAGCAGCAAGGCAAGCCAGCACCTCCAATGCATACTGGCTTAGCTCTGGCCATGTATCCAGCTTAGAGACCCAAAATGTGAAGGGGGAAGAGCCGTCTGGGAGTACAGTAAGAGGGCAAGACATGTAGTCTGTCACCATCTGATGGAAACGTTGCCTCCTGCTGACTGGAGCCATCTTTGATGGTGTAGACATGTGTGGCGGGCACACAAAACTGTGCCACATTTGGGCCACACTGCTTTTGACCTGTGCTGAGGCACTGATTCTGCTCCCTCTTTGTGCAGGAAGTGCAAGAAATCCTGAACATGCAAGTGAGCACAGTCTAGGCGGACCTTGTGCAGCAGTGCATCAAGATCCGAAGAGTCCCTCAAAAAACTCTGCATGACCAAGTTGAGCACATGTGCCAGACATGGGATGTGAGTGAGGTTGCCTAGGCCCAGAGCTGCCACCAGATTTCGGCCATTGTCACACACTACCATTCCTGGCTGGAGATTCGCTGGCACAAACCACACGTTGCTCTCCTGCTTGATGGCATTCCAGAGCTCCTGCGCTGTGTGGCTTCGATTCCCCAAATAAATTAATTTCAAGACGGCCTGTTGACGTTTCGCCACAGCTGTGCTCATGTCGGTCGTAACAGGTAAACGTTCACGGGTCCATGTGGAGTTGGACTGTGACAGCTCCTGCAGCGATGATTCTGAGGAACTTGTGTATAAGGAGGAGTCAATGCATACAGACTGGATTCCTGCAATCCTTGGAGTTGGCAGAACACATCCTGCGCCACTCGCATGATCTGTACCTGGCTCAACAACTTTAACCCAATGGGCAGTGAGGGAAAGGTATCGCCCCTGTCCATGGTGACTGGTCCACGCATCGGTGGTGAGATGGACCTTGCTACTGATGGCGTTCAGTAGCACGTGTTTTATGTGTCCCTCCACATGCTTGTGCAGGGCAGGGATGGCTTGTCTGCTGAAATAAAAGTGACTGGGCACATTGTATTGTGGGACTGCCAATGCCATCAAGTTACGGAAGCTGTCAGTCTCCACCAGCCTGAATGACAGTTTTTCAAGGGACAGTAGTTTTGCAATGCCAGCATTCAGAGCCTGTGCTCGGGGGTGGTTTGCCGAGAATGGCCGCCTTTTCTCCCATGCCTGTGCTACCGATGGCTGTTGACTGGGCTGGGAGTGTGAGGATGACTGGGAACGTGGTGCTGTGGGTGGAATTACAGTGGGTCTCTGGACAACAGTGCCAGAGGTTCTTCCATGGTGATCCTGTGAGGAAGCTGAACCAGCTGTGTGTGAGCTTGAGGAAGAGGCAACAACACGAGCTGAAGTGGTGGTAGGTGCCGCTGTTGGTTGGCCTAGGTCTTCAGTGTGTTTTTGTAACTCCACCGCGTGCTTGGTCCGCACATGTTTCCACATATTTGTGGCTACAGGCACCGCAGTCTTCCCCCTCCCTCTCCCTGTTTGTGTCATTCTTGGAATCTCTTCCTCAGAGCTGCTCCCACTACCTTCCTGTACCTCACGCCATGATGGGTCAAGGACCTCATCATCTACACTACCCTCTTCCACCAACTGCTTCTCCGGGGTAGTCTCGACAGCACAGTACGCACCTGAAAGTGGCACCTGAGTCTTATCATCAGATGTGTTGTGAATTTGGATTCTGGGCTCCCCCGGTGGCTACTGGTGGAATTGAACTTGTGACATCATCTTCCCTGTTCACCTGTTCTGATTAGATCTGGGTGTCGCTATATAACCTGGCTTCTCTGTTAGATGCTTGCCGGTCAACAATGTTATCAGAAGCCTCTCTGTGCTTGTTCCTGCTCCCAGACATTTACTAGATAAGTTGGACATTCGTCCATGTTTTGTTTTTGTATTTTGGTTCCAGTTCACAGCTGCAGTTTCGTTACTGTGTCTGGAAAGCTCTTGTTGATCAGGAATTGCCACTCTGGTATTATGAGTTAATGCCAGAGTCCTAAAGTAATTTCTGGATGTGTTTTGTTAGGGTTTTCTACTGACCATGAAAGTATGCTTTCTGTCTTCTGCTATCTAGAAAGCGGACCTCAAATTTGCTAAAACTATTTTCCTGCTGCGTTTGTTGTTTCATCTCATATCACCGCCAATATATGTGGGGGGCTTCTGTCTCCTTTTGGGCATTTCTCTAGAGGTGAGTCAGGTCTTATATTTCCCTCTGCTAGCATTATTTAGTTCTCCGGCCGGCGCTGGGCATATAGGGATAAAAAGTAGGACATGCTACCTGGCTACTTCTAGATGATGCGGTAGGTTTAGTTCATGGTCAGTACAGTTACATCTTCCAAGAGCTTGTTCCTATAGAGGCTTATGCTAGTTCTCTGGCCATGGAGATCATGACAGTTTGACCGGCCCACTAAAGGGTTAAAATCCTTGGCTGAGAAAGGAGAGAAATAAGAAGTCTGCTGAGAGTTTTTTTTTTTTTTTTTTTTTTTTTTTTTTTTCCTCTGTGCTCTTAATTGGATCACTTGCCAGTCTGTCTATGCTGCAGTCTTTCTTTTTTTTCTCTCTCCTTATAATCTTTGAATGGCTTTGTGTTCACCTGTTAATAATGGATCTTCAGAGTGTAACTGCAGGTTTGAATAATCTCACCACGAAAGTACAAAATTTGCAAGATTTTATTATTCATGCTCCGGTATCTGAGCCGAGAATTCCTTTGCCGGAATTCTTCTCAGGGAATAGATCTAGCTTTCAGAATTTTAGAAATAATTGTAAGCTATTTTTGTCCCTGAAATCTCGTTCTGCTGGAGACTCTGCACAGCAGGTTGGGATTGTGATTTCCTTGCTCCGCGGCGACCCTCAAGACTGGGCTTTTGCATTGGCACCAGGGGATCCTGCGTTGCGCAATGTGGATGCGTTTTTTTTGGCCTTGGGCTTGCTGTATGAGGAACCTCATTTGGAACTTCAGGCAGAAAAAACTTTGATGTCCCTATCGCAGGGGCAAGATGAAGCTGAAATTTACTGCCAAAGATTCCGTAAATGGTCTGTGCTTACTCAGTGGAATGAGTGTGCCTTGGCGGCTACTTTCAGAGAGGGTCTCTCTGATGCCATTAAGGATGTTATGGTGGGGTTCCCTGTGCCTGCGGGTCTGAATGAGTCCATGACAATGGCCATTCAGATCGATAGGCGTCTGCGGGAGCGCAAATCTGTGCACCATCTGGCGGTGTCCACTGAGAAGACGCCAGAAAGCATGCAGTGTGATAGAATTCTGTCCAGAAGCGAGCGGCAGAATTTTAGACGGAAAAATGGGTTGTGTTTCTATTGTGGGGATTCTACTCATGTTATATCAGCGTGCTCTAAGCGTACTAAAAAGCTTGATAAATCCGTTTCCATTGGCACTTTACAGTCTAAATTTATTTTGTCTGTGACCCTGATTTGCTCTTTGTCATCTATTACTACTGACGCCTATATCGACTCTGGCGCCGCTTTGAGTCTTATGGATTGGTCCTTTGCCAATCGTTGTGGGTATGATTTAGAGCCTTTGGAAACTCTTATTCCTCTGAAGGGGATTGACTCCACCCCATTGGCTAATAATAAACCACAATACTGGACACAAGTGACTATGTGTATTAATCCGGATCACCAGGAGACTATTCGTTTTCTAGTGCTGTATAATCTACATGAGGATTTGGTGCTGGGATTGCCATGGCTGCAGTCTCACAACCCAGTCCTTGACTGGAGAGCTATGTCTGTGTTGAGCTGGGGATGTAAGGGGACTCATGGGGACGTACCTTTGGTGTCCATTTCATCATCTATTCCCTCTGAAATCCCTGAGTTCCTGTCTGATTATCGTGACGTCTTTGAAGAACCCAAGCTGGGTTCACTACCTCCGCACCGTGAGTGCGATTGTGCTATAGATTTAATTCCGGGTAGTAAATACCCAAAGGGTCGTTTATTTAATCTGTCTGTGCCTGAACATACTGCTATGCGAGAATATATAAAGGAGTCCTTGGAAAAGGGACATATTCGTCCATCGTCATCTCCCTTAGGAGCCGGTTTTTTCTTTGTGTCAAAAAAAGACGGCTCTTTGAGACCATGTATTGATTATCGGCTTTTGAATAAAATCACGGTTAAATATCAATACCCATTGCCGTTGCTGACTGATTTGTTTGCTCGCATAAAGGGGGCCAAGTGGTTCTCTAAGATTGATCTCCGTGGGGCGTATAATTTGGTGCGGATCAGGCAGGGGGATGAGTGGAAAACCGCATTTAATACGCCCGAGGGCCACTTTGAGTATTTGGTGATGCCTTTTGGTCTTTCTAATGCCCCTTCAGTCTTCCAGTCCTTTATGCATGATATTTTCCGCGATTTTTTGGATAAATTTATGATAGTGTATCTGGATGATATTCTGATTTTTTCGGATGACTGGGACTCTCATGTCCGGCAAGTTAAGAGGGTTTTTCAGGTTTTGCGGTCTAATTCTCTGTGTGTCAAGGGTTCTAAGTGCGTTTTTGGGGTTCAGAGAATTTCCTTTTTGGGATATATTTTTTCTCCCTCTTCCATTGAGATGGATCCTGTCAAGGTTCAAGCTATTTGTGATTGGACGCAGCCCTCTTCTCTTAAAAGTCTTCAGAAATTTTTGGGCTTTGCCAACTTTTATCGTCGATTTATTTCTGGTTTTTCGGATGTCGTTAAGCCATTGACCGATTTGACTAGACAGGGTGCTGATGTTGCTAATTGGTCCCCTGATGCTGTGGAGGCCTTTCAGGAGCTTAAGCGCCGTTTTTCTTCTGCCCCTGTGTTGCGTCAGCCTGATGTGACTCTTCCTTTTCAGGTTGAGGTCGACGCTTCTGAGATCGGAGCTGGGGCAGTGTTGTCGCAGAAAAGTTCTGACTGCGCCGTGAGGAGGCCTTGTGCCTTCTTTTCCCGTAAATTTTCGCCCGCTGAGCGGAATTATGATGTTGGGAATCGGGAGCTTTTGGCCATGAAGTGGGCGTTTGAGGAGTGGCGCCATTGGCTCGAGGGGGCCAGACATCAGGTGGTGGTATTGACTGACCACAAAAATTTGATTTATCTTGAGACCGCCAGGCGCCTGAATCCTAGACAGGCGCGCTGGTCATTATTTTTTTCTCGGTTTGATTTTGTGGTATCGTACCTACCAGGTTCTAAGAATATTAAGGCGGATGCCCTTTCTAGGAGTTTTGAGCCTGATTCACCTGGCAACTCTGACCCCACAGGTATTCTTAAGGAGGGAGTTATCTTGTCAGCTGTTTCTCCAGACCTGCGGCGGGCCTTGCAGGAGTTTCAGGCGGATAGACCGGATCGTTGTCCGCCTGATAGGCTGTTTGTTCCTGATGATTGGACCAGTAAAGTCATCTCTGAGGTGCATTCTTCTGCGTTGGCAGGTCATCCTGGAATTTTTGGTACCAGGGATTTGGTGGCAAGATCCTTCTGGTGGCCTTCCCTGTCACGAGATGTGCGAGGCTTTGTGCAGTCTTGTGACGTTTGTGCTCGGGCCAAGCCTTGTTGTTCTCGGGCTAGTGGATTATTGTTGCCCTTGCCTATTCCTAAGAGGCCTTGGACGCACATCTCGATGGATTTTATTTCAGATCTGCCTGTTTCTCAGAAGATGTCTGTCATCTGGGTGGTGTGTGACCGTTTTTCTAAGATGGTTCATTTGGTTCCCCTGCCCAAATTGCCTTCTTCTTCCGAGTTGGTGCCCCTGTTTTTTCAAAATGTTGTTCGTTTGCATGGTATTCCTGAGAATATCGTTTCTGACAGAGGAACCCAATTTGTGTCTAGATTTTGGCGGGCATTTTGTGCTAGGATGGGCATAGATTTGTCTTTTTCGTCTGCTTTTCACCCTCAGACTAATGGCCAGACCGAGCGGACTAATCAGACCCTGGAGACATATCTGAGGTGTTTTGTGTCTGCTGACCAGGATGATTGGGTTGCTTTTTTGCCGTTGGCGGAGTTCGCCCTCAATAATCGGGCCAGCTCTGCCACCTTGGTTTCCCCGTTTTTCTGTAATTCGGGGTTCCATCCTCGATTTTCCTCCGGTCAGATGGAATCCTCGGATTGTCCTGGAGTGGATGCGGTGGTGGAGAGATTGCATCATATCTGGGGGCAGGTGATGGACAATTTAAAGTTGTCCCAGGAGAAGACTCAGCTTTTTGCCAACCGTCACCGTCGTGTTGGTCCTCGGCTTTGTGTTGGAGATTTGGTGTGGTTGTCTTCTCGTTTTGTCCCTATGAGGGTCTCATCTCCTAAGTTTAAGCCTCGGTTCATCGGTCCGTATAAAATATTGGAGATTCTTAACCCTGTTTCCTTCCGTTTGGACCTCCCTGCATCCTTTTCTATTCATAACGTTTTTCATCGGTCGTTATTGCGCAGGTATGAGGCACCGGTTGTGCCTTCCGTTGAGCCTCCTGCTCCGGTGTTGGTTGAGGGTGAGTTGGAGTACGTTGTGGAAAAAATCCTAGACTCCCGTGTTTCCAGACGGAGACTCCAGTATCTGGTCAAGTGGAAGGGATACGGCCAGGAGGATAATTCTTGGGTCACTGCATCTGATGTTCATGCCTCTGATCTGGTTCGTGCCTTTCATAGGGCCCATCCTGATCGCCCTGGTGGTTCTGGTGAGGGTTCGGTGCCCCCTCCTTGAGGGGGGGGTACTGTTGTGAATTTGGATTCTGGGCTCCCCCGGTGGCTACTGGTGGAATTGAACTTGTGACATCATCTTCCCTGTTCACCTGTTCTGATTAGATCTGGGTGTCGCTATATAACCTGGCTTCTCTGTTAGATGCTTGCCGGTCAACAATGTTATCAGAAGCCTCTCTGTGCTTGTTCCTGCTCCCAGACATTTACTAGATAAGTTGGACATTCGTCCATGTTTTGTTTTTGTATTTTGGTTCCAGTTCACAGCTGCAGTTTCGTTACTGTGTCTGGAAAGCTCTTGTTGATCAGGAATTGCCACTCTGGTATTATGAGTTAATGCCAGAGTCCTAAAGTAATTTCTGGATGTGTTTTGTTAGGGTTTTCTACTGACCATGAAAGTATGCTTTCTGTCTTCTGCTATCTAGAAAGCGGACCTCAAATTTGCTAAAACTATTTTCCTGCTGCGTTTGTTGTTTCATCTCATATCACCGCCAATATATGTGGGGGGCTTCTGTCTCCTTTTGGGCATTTCTCTAGAGGTGAGTCAGGTCTTATATTTCCCTCTGCTAGCATTATTTAGTTCTCCGGCCGGCGCTGGGCATATAGGGATAAAAAGTAGGACATGCTACCTGGCTACTTCTAGATGATGCGGTAGGTTTAGTTCATGGTCAGTACAGTTACATCTTCCAAGAGCTTGTTCCTATAGAGGCTTATGCTAGTTCTCTGGCCATGGAGATCATGACACAGATGTGTACTGAGGTGTGCTGACCGGAGTCACTGGCCCACCCGTCTCTTCAAAGTCAGAGAGACAAAGCTGTTGGGCATCACTGCATACTGCCTCTTCTTCCATTTCTCCAATGCTGCTTGGCTGGCCCCCTCTTTCCAAGCCAAGAGATTCAGAGAACAGAAGTAGAGATGGCTCCTGCCCTGGGCTCTCTGACTGCCTGGGCAATTTGGCAGGTGGTGAAGAGACAGATGGGTGCTCTTCAGTGCTCTGTGCCTGAGAGGATGTGGCACTAATTGAAGTCGATGCGTTAGCTGCCACCCATCCGACAACGGCTTCAATTTGTTCGTCCCGCAGCAGCGGGGTACGGCCAGCTCCAACAAAGCTGCGCATGAAGGACTGTTCCCTGCTGAAACTGGGGGATGATGAGTCACCGGTGCCCGCAGCAGGCACAGAATCCCCACGTCCTCTCCCTGCTCCACGCCCACGTGCCTTACTCCCTGCCTTCTTCATCTTGGTAGACTGATAAAGATAGGCAGAAAAGTACTAAGGGCTTAGTGTGCTTATTCCTGAACAGCTGCTAACAGGTATAAGGAACACTAATTTTATCAAGTGTGGACTAGACTTTAATATGAGCTACTGTGGCCTACACAACTCTAAAGTGTAGTGTTTGGTGAACTTTATAAACTTTTTGTTTTTTCCGCAGAACAGACTACAGAGCGATGTGCACTCACACAGAGACCGTGCAGACAGCCGTAAACGGCGCTGCAAGGCCAAAAAAAGCTCCTCTATGTAATCCTATATAGTGTTTTTCCACAATCTAGCAGGATACGGATGGAAAGCCACTAATAGGATAAATTTGAAAAAATGTGCAGCAGGCTGCACTAATTGCAAAAAATGACAATGGAACAGTATGAGGCAGTGACGCACCCTGAGCTGACTACAACCGGCTGTGGTGGCAGAACAGACTACAGAGCAAGCTGCACTCACACACAGACCATGAAGACAGCCGTAAACGGCACTGCAAGGCCAAAAAAGCTCCTCTATGTAATCCTATATAGTGTTTTTCCACAATCTAGCAGGATACGGATGGAAAGCCACTAATAGGATAAATTGGAAAAAAATGTGCAGCAGGCTGCACTAATTGCAAAAAAGGACAATGGATTGAACAGTATGAGGCAGTGACGCACCCTGAGCTGACTACAACCGGCTGTGGCTGCGGACAGACTACAGAGTGAGGTGCACTCACACACACAGAGACCTTGCAGACAGCTGTGAACAGTGCTGCAAGGCAAAAGCAAGGTTCTCACACAGCGGTTGCTAAATTAGCCTGGGTAAAGCACAATGAAGCAAATCGCTATCTCTCAACTGGCCCTCAGTCAGAACACAGCGTCCTGTCCCTAACTGAATTCACAACAGAGTGAGCCCAAAATGGCGGCGGCGACTTTTATAGTGCATCATGACATCATTTCAGCAGCCATGCCAGTAGTTACATGCCTACCATGCAGAACAGGATGTGCCCACACTTCTAAACATTCCTCGTTGGTTGAATTCTGGCTCTGAATTATGGGAACTTCCGATTCCGGTATCCGATATACTGAAAATATCGGAACTCGGTATCGGAATTCCGATACCGCAAATATCGGCCGATACCCGATACTTGCGGTATTGGAATGCTCAACACTAGTGATGAGGCAAAGTAGGGCATTATTAGAGAGTCACAATTTATGTATTTAAAAAAACTTGCATTAGATTTTCTAATTTACCAATAAAATGCTGTGCCCAAGTAACTGTGGTTGGCCTGCATTAATAGAGTGCTGACTTTGAGCCAAAGACGATCACCCTTTTGGAACAGCACCAGACACACAGTAGTAGACCTCCTAATTAATTAGAAGTACAGAGAGATTTTCAGTGAAAACTTTTTAAGATGACCACCCAAATGAGAGGCCTAAGATTAAGGTGTTGAAAATCATTAACAGAAATGTCTGATCTAGTTGGAGGAGGTCGTTTGGAGAGGTTTCATTGTATATACATACCCACATATACATAACTAAGGATAAAAGCCAAAGCAGAATCTCAATTTGCAGAGACGTGTTTCGGTATGTTGCAAAGTATGAGATCTGATTTGGCTGTATGAGAGGCTTCTAACGTTTCTCTTTGTGGAGAGTAATATGCCAGACATGCCAGAATAAGTGAACTTGAACTCTACTGCCACCTATTGGAAGTAGCAATCTGAAAAGACAATATCGACTCTTTAACAAGAATTGCTATATAAACAAGCCTAAGTGAAATAACTAAATGCTGTGTACCCATAAGGGGATGTGCACACGTTCAGGAATTTTCAAGTTTTTTTAAAAGCGCGATAAAAATGCATAAAAAACGCATACATATGCATCCTATCATTTAGAATGCATTCCGCAATTTTTGTGCACATGATGCGTTTTTGCGAAAAAAACACATCACAGTAAAAAACCCAGCATGTTCATTAATTTTGCTGATTTTTCTTGTTTTTCCCGCTATTTAATGCATTGGGGAAAAAACGCGCAAAAAACGCACAAAAAACTTGAAAAAAAACGCATGCGGATTTCTTGCAGAAATGTCCGTTTTTGTCAGGAAATTTCTGCAAGAAATCCTGAACATGTGCACATACCCTTAAAGATATGCACTGCCTACAAATATGATACACAACCAATATGTCAAAGGAGTAATACAGTTTTCATTGGTTACTTGATTAAAAAGTAAACATAGGAACAAAATAGTGGGAAAAGCGAAAAGGGAAAAGTAATCTTGAAGTGCAAAAACAGGGGCTAGATAAAACAGGGGTTATCAAATTGCATACAATATGAAAAAAATATTATATATTGAAAAGAACTATAAATTAACTTGTATTACTCTTTTGACATATTGGCTGTGTGTCACATTTGTAGGCAGTGCATATCAAATTGCATACAATATGAAAAAAAATATTATACATTGATAAGAACCATACATTTATATAAAGTTATACCATGTGTATGGTTTGTTTCAGTAAACCTAAAAGTTTAGGATGTGAGTAAAACAAGTGCTAATTCAATGGGGAAGCCGTAGGTGAAACGCTCGTCGGGCAGGTGCAATTACAGTGGGTTAGTATCATTATATGCTATAATTACTTACCATGTGCCTTCATTTTTTTTACCTATGGTCATTTCATTATGCTATACCATTCATATATTTGTGCGCCACATGAGGTACCTTCTGCTACATGTGGTGATAGCTGTGCAGTTATCTATAGAATCATTACTTAATTAGCACTGCTTTTACTCACATTCTAAACTTTAGGTTTACTGAAACAGGTTGTTTCGTGCATTCATATCTCCCTTTATATTTACTAGGAGCCACTAACTCTGCACATGCTACTTTACTCTATACAAACTATACACATGGTATAACTTAATATAAATTTATGGTTCTTATCGATATATAATATTTTTTCATATTGTATGAAATTTGATGACCCCTGTTTTATTTAGCCCCTGCATTTGCACTTCATGAGGACTTTTCCCTTTTACAACTATTTTGTTTCTATGTTTACTTTTTAATCATGTAACCAATAAAATTGTATTACTCTTTTGACATATTGGCTGTGTATCATATTTGCAGGCAGTGCAAGAATTGCTATATGACATAAGAAAAAAGCCAAAACAGAATTTCAAATTGCAAACTCAATTTGCAAATCTGATCTCATGCTTTACACTGAGAAGGAGCAAGATCCCGAAAAACCATGTCTGCAAATTGAAATTCTGGTTTTGGCTTTTATCCTAAGTCATGTGGCAAGGCTCGTTAAAGGGTCGATACTGACTTTTCGACTTTTCGGGTTGTTACTTCTAATAGGTGGCACTAGAGTTCAAGTCCTCTTCCTCTGTGAAGAGGTAATTCGCATATTTTACTTCCCAGAAGAGCATTGCCCAACCTTTATGCCTTCTTACACTGGTATTTTAGGTCTATCACTCTCCACAAAGGGAAACATTACTCCTTACACACAAATGAAACATCTGTACACATGTAAGGGGGTTGCGGGAGTTGTTATGAACCTCTGTGCCCTTCCAGTGTACTAAACATGTAATGTATATATCATTGCCCCGTACCATTGCTGAAATGTATATTCTAATGCTGCTGAATGTATATTTATATTTATATGTATTTGTTGTTCGTAAGACTGTGATATACACTATGATTCCAAAGTTTAGGTTCATTCAGACAATTTTGTGTTTTCCATGAAAACTCATACTTTTGTTAATCAAATGAGTTGCCAAATGAATTGAAAATCTAGTCCAGACATTGACAAGGTTCGAAAAAAAATTATTATTTGAAATTATAATTTTCTCCTTCAAACTTTGCTTTCGTTAAAGAATGCTCCCTTTGCAGCAATTAAATCATTGCTGTCCTTTGGCTTTCTAGCAGTTAATTTGCTGAGATAATCTGGAAAAATTACACCCCATGCTTCCAGAAGCCCCTCCCACAAGTTGGTTTGGCTTGATTGGTATTTTTTGCATACCATACGGTCATGCTGCTCCCACAACAGCTCAGTGGTGTTGAGATCTGGTGACTGCGCTGGCCACTCCATTACAGATAGAATACCAGCTGCCTGCTTCCCTAAATAGTTCTTGAATAACTTGGAGGTGTGCTTTGTGTCATTGTCTGTTGTAGGATGAAATTGACTCCAATCAAGCGCAGTCCACAGGGTATGGCATGGCATTGCAAAATGGAGTGATAGCTTTCCTTATTCAAAATCCCTTTTACCTTGTACAAATCTCCCACTTTACCAGCACCAAAGCAACCCCAGACTATCACATTACCTCCACCATGCCTGACAGATAGCGTCAGGCACTCTTCCAGCATCTTTTCAGTTGTTCTGTGTCTCACAAATGGTCTTCCATGTGATCCAAACACCTCAAACTTGGATTCATCTGTCCATAACACTTTTCTCCAATCTTCCTCTGTCCAATGTCTGTGTTCTTTTGCCCATAATAATCTTTTCCTTTTATTAGCCAGCCTCAAATATGGCTTTTTCTTTGCCACTCTGCCCTGAAGGCCACCATCCCGGAGTCGCCTCTTCACTGTATACGTTGACACTGGCATTTTGTGTATACTATTTAATGAAGATGCCAGTTGAGGACCTGTGAGGCATCGATTTCTCAAACTACAAACTCTAATGTACTTGTCTTGTTGCTCAGTTGTGCAGCGGGGCCTCCCACTTCTCTTTCAACTCTGGTTAGAGCCTGTTTGTGCTCTCCTCTGAAGGGAGTAGTACACACCATTGTAGGAAATCTTCAGTTTCTTGACAATTTCTCGCATGGAATAGCCTTTATTTCTAAGAACAAGAATAGACTGTCATGTTTCACATGAAAGTTGTTATTTTCTGGCCATTTTGAGAGTTTAATGGAACCAACAAATGTAATGCTCCAGATTCTCAACTAGCTCAAAGAAAGGTCAGGTTTATAGGTTCTCTAATCAGCCAAACTGTTTTCAGCTGTGCTAACATACTTGCACAAGGGTTTTCAAGGGTATTCTAACCATCCATTAGCCTTCTTACAGTTAGCAAACACAAAGTACCATATGAACACTAGAGTGATGGTTGTTGGAAATAGGCCTCTATACACCTATGGAGTTATTGCATTACAAACCAGACATTTGCAGCTAGAATAGTAATTTACCACATTAACAATGTATAGAGTGTATTTCTGAATCATTTAATGTTAGCTTCATTGGAAAAAAATGTACTTTTCTTTCCAAAATAAGGAAATTTCTAAGTGACCTTAATCTTTCGAATGGTAGTATATGTAGGGAAAGTGCAGTGGTGGAAATAGACCACTAGATGTGGCATTACAGTCTAGATAGTTAACTGTAAAAGGGTCACTGTGATAAGTACAGGAGAGCTTCTTGGTTAGAGAGAGAAGGGCTTGGGCGCCCATAAAGCTCAGGTGGGCTGTTATCCAGAGCAGCAGTAAGACCCCGTAACGTTGATAAGTGCTGTGCTCAGCCATCCAGAGAAATAATAACAGACAGTTACAGCTTCAGAAGTGTTGAAAGTGTGAGATACTAAAGTGGGAGCTGCAGGAGAAGACACGGCAGGAAACACGGGCAGGTCGCTCGCCATGTGGCAGATGTTTGTGCGGGCTGATGCTGTGGGCTGATGCCCTCGGAGCCGGGGCGAAGCGGCTGCTAAGGGAACTCCCACTTAAGGCAAGGAATCTGGACAGGGAGGACCCTGAAATGCCATATGAGACGGTAGGACCCGGGCTCGAGCCATGTGTGAAAGGCAGGAACAGAAGGAAAGCTGAAGTAACGTTTACTATGGAACCTGATGTAAATGATGCAACGCACCTGAATGTGTTGCGAACAAATGGAAGTAAAGTTTTGTGTTTAAAGTTGCAATTGGGCTGTGTTTCCCTTATTGCACAAGTTGCTGAAACAGCCCTACAGGAGCTGCAAGGGAGTCCTGCCAATGCAGAGAATGGAATGACAGGTGAGCTGACAAGGGAACACATTTTTCTTGTAAAGGGACGCCAGGGCATGCAAAGCCCAAGAAGCTCAGCTACGACTACGGTCCTGGCCAACCTTTACACACACATATGTAAACTTTATACAAACAGACATACAATTTATATTCTGTAGAACAAATATGCATTTTTGAGTGAATTATTGCTGATAGCTGCTGAAAGAACTATTGAATGAACCTCTCTATGAATTTCCTACAGCAAGCTATACACCACGGATATAACCCGACTATTTGATGTAGACATGTAAACAAGTACATACCTCCCACTGTTTATGGAATTGATTTACGATAATATACTAGTTATTGGCTTTTTTACAAACATAAGCATGATGCCTCCAGATAAATGTATGCTCTATAAGTACTGTGGGACATTTTGGCTGCCATGTAACTACATATGGTTGCATCCATCACTCACTCTGGTAATTTTTGCCAGTAATTTTGAAGTGTTTATCTACTAGATGACTAATATTATGTTTGTTCTTTTAGTCTGACAGTTATTTCATTACCTGCTATTAAAACAACATGTTTTTCTTCAATATTTGTGTCTGCCATCCAGGATCGCTGCATCACAGTGAAATACAATGCTCTTATATCTACATGAGGTAAAGTAACAACTTCCAGAAATGAAACCACAGGGGGTAGAAAGCTGAGACATATTTTTCTAAGTGTTTCTTACTCCTACATCCTGAATTGTTCTATTTCTTTACAGCAGAAAAAAAGTTTTCAGAAGCAGAATATCAGGAGTCGTTTCTTGCTGTCATCACTAATGTTAGTGAGAATAAAGGGTCATCAATCATCAGTAGTTCAATATGATCAACTATTTTACTTCTAGCTAAACATGTATGTTCTGTGAAATGGAACAACATAAGTGACGTTTACGCATTCACTAGGTTTGAATTTAGTCAGGATGTTCAGGACACAGTTTAAGACTTGCACATCGGTGTATTGAGATCTCTGTAGACACTTAGCTTGCCCCTTCCTGCATTGTTCCTCTCCACTGTCTGGCACTGCCACTCTGACTCAGTGAGTGCGGCTTACAGTGGTGTTTGCTGCCCAGTCTGCCAGTATCAGTGTTAGGCCACTTTTACACATTCAGTATTTGGTCGGTATTTTACATCAGTATTTGTACTCCAAAATCAGAAGTGGAACAATCAGAGGAAAAACATATTATAAACATGTCACCGCTTCTGCAATTTCCACGCACTCTTGGTTTTGGCTTATAGATACTGATGTAAAATACTGACCAACTACTGAACGTGTGAACATGGACTTAGCTAGTATTCTACTGGACAGTGCGTTTGCCTTCTTTAACCTGCTGGACAATGAGATTGTTAGGGTGCTTTCACATTGCGTTCTGGCACCAATTCGATGGCCCTTTCTGGGCTATCGTCTGAACCCCCCATACAACGGAATTCATACATATGCGCCAACAAGACCAAAGAATATAATGGTGCAGACAGAGTGAATGTGCCCTCTGCCATGTATCGTTTTCGGGTGTATACGCCAACTGGAGGCGGATACTAAGATGCAGTCTACTACATTTGAGTGTCCATTTTAAGTAGCCGTACACGCTGGAAAAGGATACATGGCAGAGCGCATGTTTGCTCTGCTGGCACCATTTTAGTCTATATCCTTGCAAACATCCGAATCCAGTTTTGTGGGGGCTTCAGACGTAAGCCTCGACAAGGCCAGCGAACGGGTGCTGGAACCAAAGTGTGTATATGTAAATTATATTTTCTGTTCTGTCAGTGGCAGTAACTGGTCAGCAAACCAGTCAGGGAAGATACCGGTGGGAAATCAGGGTGCTTTTCACCTTATCTAAATGTGCACACTGACTCCGCCATGTATATGTGTAAATCCTGATCCTGGGACTTTTATTCTGATATCTCACCAACATATTTTACTTTACCCATTTTACCTCACCCTCAGTCTGTTTATCCCTTTTCATACCCATGATTTTGACACTAATTGCACCATACTATTTTATGAACCCCGACTATCCATCTGACACATTACTGAGATAATACAGCTTATGAAACACACCGCCTCACTCCACTGCAAATTATATCTCCCTTCTGATACTGCATGCTCCCAGCAAAAGGAGCAAGTCGGCAATCCAGAAATTATTAAACATTTAGTCCAGCACACACTATGGTGGTAATTTGATACAAGTTTATTGTATGAAAATATACCGTTGGGCTCAAAATTTTACATACTCTGGCAGAATTTTTGCTTTCTTGGCCTTTTTTTCAGAGAATATGAATGATAATACCAAAACTTTTTTCCACTCATGGTTAGTGTTTGGGTGAAGCCATTTATTGTCAAACTACTGTGTTTTCTCTTCAGAAATCATAATGACAAACCAAAACATCCAAATGGCCCTGATCAAAAGTTCACATATCCCATTTCTTAATACCGTGCATTTCCCCCTCGCACATCAATGACAGCTTGAAGTTATTTGTGGTAGTTGTGGATGAGGTTCTTCATTTCCTCAGATGGTAAAGCTGCCCACTCTTCTTAGCAAAAAGCCTCCAGTTCCTGTAAATTCCTGGGCTGCCTAGCATGAACTGCGCGCTTGAGATCTCCCCAGAGTGGCTCAATGATATTGAGTTCAGGAGATTGAGATGGCCACTCCAGAACCTTCACTTTATTCTGCTGTGGCCAATGACAGGTCGACTTGGCCTTGTGTTATGGATCATTGTTATGTTGGAAAGTCCAAGTACGTCCCATGGGCAGCTTCCAGTCTGATGAGTGCAAATTTGCCTTCAGTAATTGCTAATAACAAGCTGCATTTATCTTTCCTTCTACTTTGACCAACTTTGCTGTGCCTTTGTAGCTCACACATCCCCAAAGGATCAGCGATCCACCTCCGTGCTTTACAGTAGGAATGGTGTTCCTTTCATCATAGGCCTTGCTGACCTCTCTCCAAATGTATCGTTTATGGTTGTTGCCAAAAAGTTCAATTTTGGTCTTATCACTTCAAATTACCTTGTTAGAGAAGTTTTTAGGCTTGTCTTTGTGCTGTTTTGCATATTATAGGTTAGATACTTTTGGGCATTTGCCCAGTAATGGCTGTCTTCTGGCGACTCGACCATGCAGACCATTTTTCTTCAAGTGCCTCCTTATTGTGCATCTTGAACAAGCCACACTGCTAGTTTTCAAAGAGTCCAGTATTTGAGCTGATGTTATTTGTGGGTTTTTCTTTGCCCCCGAACAATTTTCCTGGTATTTGTGGATTACATGTCTGTTGGTCTACCTGACCGTAATTTTGTTTTTACAGAGCCCTTGATTTTCCATATGTTAATCACAGTTTGAATGCTGCTGACTGGCGTTATCCATTCCTTGGATATCTTTTTGTATCCCTTTCCTGTTTTATACAGTTCAACTACCTTTCCCCGTAGATCAACGGGAATTCTTTAGCTTGCCCCATGACTCATAATCCTGAAATGTCAGTGGCTGAATGAAAGATGCAAGAGTCTGTCTGGATCCCAGAAACTCACTCAGCTTTTATGCACATACACTGATTACAAGCAAACTGGTCACAGGTGAGGATGCTACCTTTAGTAGCCATTCAAACCCATTTGAGAGAACTTCTGTACATATTATCAGGTCAAAATCACCAAGGTATGTGAACTTTTGATCAATGTCATTTGGATGTTTTGGGTTGTCATTATGATTTAAAAAGAGAAAAACTGTTGTTTGACAATAGATGTGTCATGGTTCCACCCCTCAGCATGTCTGGGATCCAGTTACTGACAGCTCAGCCATCCAATCTGGTATAGGGGTGTTCTGAAACTGTCAGTACTTTGATTGGCAGCTTGACCATCCAATCTGGTACAGGGGCATGCTGAGTGGTCAGTGTGTTGATTCACAGCTCAACTATCCAATCTGAGACTGTGAGGCATAGGCTGTCTCCATGTGTTCATTATTCCAGTTAATGACCATGCTTCTTAACTGAGGTCGGTCTCCCAGAACACTGCCAGATATACATTCAGCCTGTGAGGTTTGTGCTTGGGCTTTCCTGTGCCTTTAGTTTCGTATGCTTGATCTGTTTCCTGACCTTGGACTTTGTTTTGACCATCCACCTGTTTAACCCCTTCAGCTCTGATCCGATATCCTCTGACCTCGGAACATTACCTGACTACATCACAAAATGGCTTCACCCAACCACTAACCATGAGTGGAGAAAATGGTTTGTTGTTATCATTCATATTCTCTAAAAAAAAGGACAAGAAAGCAAAAATTCTGCCGGGGTATATAAACTTTTGAGCACAACTGTATTCACACAACATCCAGGAAAAAAAATACTGACTTATTCAAACATTCAGTTTTTATTCATGACTTAGATGAAGAAGAACTGAATGTTCAAAATGCGTAGGACTTTTTTTTTTTAATCTAGATGTCATAATCTTTATCTCACTACCTTTAGATTTTGCACTTGGTTGCAAGTCGGTCCATTTTAATTTATCCATCTAGATGACCATTTCCTGCCAAATCACTCTACTGACTAGCAAATGCTCTGTCGACATAACCCAAGAGACCCCCTTATAGGTGAATTCCTATAAGGGGGTGAAATGGTGAAGACCGAATATTCCATGGCACCTATGAAATGGAGTGGCTAGTGCCATGACTATCAGCCGAAGCCCTTTTATTTTTTCTAAAAGTCCATGAATAGTCCTGCAAGGAATCTGTGCATTCGGAAAAAAAGTTGGTTAAAGGATTAAGCTTGAATTTACACCTATTTTTTCCCACTAGTTATTTTTATAGCATTATTTTCATTGAAAGGATTTGTAAAGGCAAGTATTCAGAGCTCTTTTAAATTCTCAAAGTCACAGGACAGCAAAGACTAAACACAATGCCAAACGCTCAAGAGAATTTCACACCAAGGTAAGTTTAATTACAAAAACATTAAGAAGTTGATGAGGAATGGTTGTGGAATGGTGACTTCAAATGATCTGCAAAATCTACCGTTACAATTTTCTTCTTATAGAAAAATTAGTTATGGGAATAATAGCATCTTGATAAAAATACTTTTGCCAGTGACAATGTCATTTGCTAGAACAATATTGATACATCTCTGTATAAGCAGGGACAGATTTTTTCATAAGTTCAGTAATTATTCTTACTTGTTGTTTCACATCAAATCAAGTTTTGATTAGGTAATTTACAGGCCAACATTAACCGCCATGTTATGCTGACCCTTCTGATGTGGCTTAATGGTTCGCTGATGAGGCGTAGACGAAGGAGAAATGCAGTTGCTGTGAATGAAAGCAAGAAAAACATTTCTTTGCAAATGGAGACTTGCAAATTATGAGACCTTGCATCATCCAAAGATTGTGGCAATCAGTGACAGTGAAACATGCCCAGGATCCTAGTGATAGTGCCAATCTGGTGGTAAAGTATCTTATGCTGTCGTTTTTGCTGGTGCATGTAGGGGGCTCTGGAGGCATTCAAGGGGTATTCCACCCACATGATTATTATTCTTTTAAAAGCTGGAGCAGTACTAACCAATCCTCTGCTATTTAATTGCCAAAACATCCTTAGTATGGTTCCTTGACACTGTCTTCTTACCAATCTTAAATTATGTGATGTGTTAATATTTGACCACTGCAGCCAATCACTGGTTGTAACAATAACATGTTGATGCTACACTGTGACTAATATGTGACAGTCCAGTCATCCATTCTGATCCAGGGGTGTACTGGACTGTCAGCTTTTTAATTGACAGCCCTGCTGTTCAATTTGGTTTAGCCTGCAGGTGTTTCCTTAGGTGCCTCCCGTTGTCAAATGTTTTTCAGGGTATTTAACTGGCTTGCTGTCTGCAGCAGATTGTCAGTTGTAGTTTTGCTACAGTTAGGTGTGTATGCTTGCTCTGTGTCTGACTACTGATCTTGCTGATAACCCTGGATTTTGTTGTGGCTACTCTTTTGGATTATCCCTTCTGCATTTGATGCTCTCTGACTTCAGGTATCTGACTTTGGACTTGGCCTCTGACTATCCCAGACTGTTACCTTACCACGACTTGGTCTTATTCCTCTGCACTACGAGCCCTTCTTGTATCTGACCTGTCTCATGGCTTGTGCGTGAGTAGTGACGCAGCGTCACAGTAGTAGGGTTTTTTCAACCACGTTCTTTGATTTGGTTAAACAAATATTTGGGGCACAAAATACATACATACAAATACATTCAGGTCGCCTGGTACTTGATGACCTTGGACTTATGAAAACATTCTTTGATTTTGATCTCAGAGTCTGTGCGAGCATGATTGCCGCCATGTATGATACTCATTGTTTCGATCATATGGGCACTTTTGAGCAAAAATGGCGTGCATACTTACTAATATGTTAAGACACATGCGCAATAATCGTACGTATGGCCATATAGGCATTTTTTACTTTAGCCCATTCATCCATCTTTGTGGTGCGTCCACCACTATGTGGCTTTGCGCATGCGGGCCATTTACTTTTTTTGGCCATACTGGCACTTCTATAGAAAAGCGGCATGCATTCTTATAAAGATGTCTCGCCGCATGCGCAGTAATCGTACGCGCGGCCATATTGGTACTCTCACCTCAGACTTTTGAGTGTCGTCATATCCGGTTTCCGGCACGCTAGCAACATGAACGGTGTCTCCATGCCATTTCTCCTTCCAGCTGCTCGGAATTTTCCCTTGATAAGGTATACACTGGACTTGTATATATAGGTAGTCAACCGTCCATACATGCACTTGCTCCTGACGAAGCCACGCTAGGTGGCGACACGCGTTGGGCCTCCTGCCCCCTGGACCGCTGGTTTTACGTGGTAATGGTCATGTTCTTACAGCAGGGCTATCCCTATACAAGCCAGTGGTGGTATTTTTGTACCCACCACATGGGATGCACCATGTGTCAAGCCTAATATAGATTTGTGATCTTCATTTGTTACATGTGCGCACCTTTATGCTTCAGGATATTTAGTGGGCTGGGCCCATATGCTGGTGTTTTTCACTGCATCTTATGTCATTTACTGTATTTCGGACTGCGGTAACTGTCCAACCAGCCCACAGTGCGCATATGCATATCTATACATGTCAGCACTTATTTATTACTATTTTGTACTTATTCACCACATGGGAGGTATTACTATGTGCATAGCCTGACATCTATATGTGATTTTTGATCTGTTACATGTACGCATTTCTATGCTATAAGATATTTAGAGGGCTGGGTCTATATATTGGAGAAATCCTCACTGCATTTTATGTCATCTATTTGTATATATTTTTCTATTTTTGATTGTGGCAATCGCCTGACCAGCCTACATTGTGCACAGGCACATCTATACATGTCTGCATCTATGTATTGTTACTCTCATCATATTTACATCTTGTCTGCAAGCGAGCTGTGCCATGTTTCCATAGTGCTATAAGACTCTTTCCATAGGGCAAACACATTTGTGTATTAGCTGTATCCATTACCACATAAGCTACATATTTGTATTTTGCACAGTGTGCTTATTATCTGCATAACTTGCTTACCCTATTAACCATGTCCAGGGGTGGCGGTTCCCTTTTTGGAACCCATGACTCATTTGAGTTGAGGTTTTAAATGTTTTTAATTGTGTGGTGTTTGTGTTTTTTGGTTGACAAATAAAATTACATTTGTACTTTACTAGCGGTGGTCCCTGTTACATAGCTTGATGCTGTTTCTTCTTTTTTCATTTGGTTATACTTGTTCAGTCAAGCTTGGGCTGACCCCCTATCTTTTAGTGCGTTATTTTGCAGGGATGGTGCCCTCCACCCTATGTGTGTACACCATGATTGCCACCAGGTGTCAGCTGATTCTGACAGCTGACACCCGGCTCTCAGTGCCATTATTGGTGCCTGGTACTTTAACTCCTTAAATGCTGCAATCACAGCATTTAGCGAGCAGGCAGAGGGAAGAAAGCCCCTCTGCCCTTGGATCGGCACCCCCGCAAAGTCATTGCTTGGGTCCAATTGTTGCCATAGTGACCTAATGTCATCATGATGACATCTGGGTCACCAGGTGCTAGCAAGTTAGGTAAAGCATTCACAGAGCATGATCTAATTATCTTGTGTCTGCAGCACTGGCAGGTTATAAGGTATAGAAATGCTACTATATTGCTGCGATTTATAACTGGGATTAGACTGCATAAAGTAAAAGTCTCAAAATGGGAATAAGTAAAAAAAATTTAAAAAGTGAAAAGAAGTTGTAAAAATATTTAGTGATGAGGTTCTGGATTATGCTCGGGCACTACTTCGTCCGGCCCTGGATCCAACAGGAAAAAAATGTGGGCATTGGTGCAGATGCTTTCCTCCTCTTGATTCTTTGAATTTTTGGAGCAGACATCTGATGCCTATGGAATAGAATGTGTGAACAGCTCTGAAGACTCGCCCATCTGTGGTTCCCCATAGTCAGTTGAGGATTAGGAGAGTTGTGACGTGGGGGTAAATAAAGTTTATTGGGGTGCCACCTCTGAGGATTGTACACTGTTTAATGTTAAGGAGGAGGAGAGGCCACTTGATGCAGCGCTTGCCATCCACTGGAGCATATGCTCTTTCTGGCCCTCATCTACAAGGTGTACCGCTGTTTGGCTGACAAAGAAAGGGAGTCGAGTAGTCCATCTAGTAACAGATGTTGTCATTATTCTTTGGATAGGATGAGGCAGTGTTTGTTCAGTAGAGGTCTCAGTAACATTGCCACCTAACCAACATACACGTTGAACACCAAGCCTATTCCCCCTTCCACCACAACCTCACTTTTTCCCACTCATGTTGGATTTACCCTTCCCCTCCTTTAACCAGCTGTTTCACACTTGTCACTAAATCAATAGTCAGTATTTATTTGCTGAGATGTGTGTGTGGACCACACTATTAGCAGAAAGGATTCAAATTCAGAAATGTGGCCTCCTGCCTGCACCTCAGTATTAGAACAAATAATTTAGATTGACCCCTTCCCGACCTGTGACACAGCGCATGCGTCATGAAAGTTGGTGCCAATCCAACCTGTGAAGCATATGATGCGGAACAGAATGATCGCGTTCCTGCATGTCAGGTGAAAGGGTTAACTCACATTTCACCCAACCAGCAGGAAAAGGGTGAGTTGTACTTCAGCCCAGGGGATGGCTTTGCCCCCCTCCCCCGTGGCTACGATCACTTTGATTGGCTGTTGAAAGTGAAACAGCCAATCAGAGCAATTTGTAATATTTCGCCAATGAAACTTGTTGAAATATTACAATCCAGCCATGGCCGATGCTGCAATATCATTGGCCACGGCTGGAGACTGCGATCTACCCCCCACCACCGACTGACGGCGGCGATCTGCCGCTGCCGTCAGTCTTTCCTCCCCTCTGTCCTGTCCTCCGCTGCCCTCCTCTCCCCTCCATCCTATCCTCCACCCCCCACTGTACGATCCCACCCCCGTACCTCCTGAGTCGCGGTGACCCTCCCGGTGTCCGTCCATCTTCAGCGATGGGCTCCGCCATGTTCTAAAATGGCGGGCGCATGCGCAGTGCCCCCACCGAATCGGCCGGCCGTTTTATTCATTCGAGGTACATTTTGATCACTGTGATAGACCCTATCACAGTGATTAAAATAAAAAAAATAGTAAATAACCCCCCCCTTTATCACCCCCATAGGTAGGGAACACAATAAAATAAAGAAAATATATTTATTTTTATTTTTCCACTAGGGTTGGGATTAGAATTAGGGTTAGAATTAGGGTTAGAGGTTAGGGTTAGAATTAGGGTTAGGGGTTAGGGATAGAATTAGGGTTAGGGTTAGAATTAGGGTTAGGGCTGTAATTAGGGTATGTGCACACGGTGCAGATTTGGCTGCGGATCCACAGCGGATTTTGCTGAGGATTCACAGCAGTTTTCCATGCAGTGTACAGTACCATGTAAACCTAGGGAAAACCAAATCCACAGTGCCCATGGTGCGGAAAATACCACGTGGAAACGCTGCGTTGTATTTTCTGCAGCATATCAATTCTTTGTGCAGATTCCGCAGCGTTTTACACCTGCTCCTCAATAGGAATCCGCAGGTGTAAAACTGGAGGTGAAATCCGCACAAAAAAATGCAGCTAATCCACAGGTAAAACACAGTGCATTTTACCTGCAGATTTTTCAACAACGGTGCATAAAAATCTGCACACGAATCCACAACGTGGGCACATAGCCTTAAGGTTAGGGTTGGAATTCGAGTTAGGGTTGGGGTTGGAATTAGGGTTAAGATTAGGGTTAAGAGTGTGTTGGGGTAAGGGTTAGGCTTGTGGTTAGGGTTATGGTTAGGGTTGGGATTAGGGTTAGGGGTGTGTTGGGGTTAGTGTTTGAGTTAGAATTGAGGGGTTTCCACTGTTTAGGCACATCAGGGGTCTCGAAACGCAACATGGTGCCACCATTGATTCCAGCAAATCTTACGCTCAAAAAGTCAAACAGTGCTCCCTCCCTTCCGAGCCCCGACGTGTGCCCAAATAGTGGTTTACCTGACACATATGGGGTACCAGCGTACTCAGTACAAACTAGACATCAACTTTTGGGGTCTAATTTCTCCTGCTACCCTTATGAAAATAAAAAATTGCGGACTAAAAAATCATTTTTTGAGGGAAAAAAAGATTTTTTATTTTCACGGCTCTGCCTTATAAACTTCTATGAAGCACTTGGGGATAAAAAGTGCTCACCACACATCTAGATTAGCTCCTTGGGAGGTCTAGTTTCTAAAATGGGGTCACTTGTGGGGGAGCTCCAATGTTTAGGCACACAGGGGCTCTCCAAATGCGACATGGTGTCCGCTAACGATTGGAGCTAATTTTTCATTCAAAAAGTCAAATAGCACTCCTTCCCTTCCAAGCCTTGCCGTGTGCCCAAACAGTGGTTTACCCCCATAATTGAGGTATCAGTGTACTCAGGAGAAATTGCCCAACAAATTTTAGTATCCATTTTATACTGTTGGCCATGTGAAAATGAAAAAATTGAGGCTAAAAGAAATTTTTTGTGAAAAAAAAGTACTCTTTCATTTTTACGGATCAATTTGTGAAGCACCTGGTGGTTAAAAGTGCTCACTATGCATCTAGATAAGTTCCTTGGGGGGTCTAGTTTCCAAAATGGGGTCACTTGTGGGGGAGCGTCAATCTTTAGGCACACAGGGTCTCTCCAAACGCGACATGGTGTCCGCTAAAGATTGGAGCCAATTTTTCATTCAAAAAGTCAAATGGCGCTCCTTCCCTTCCAAGCTCTGCCGTGCGCCCAAACAGTGGTTCCCACCACATATGGGGTTTCAGCGTACTCAGGACAAATTGGACAACAACTTTTTGGGTCCACCCTCTCCTTTTACCCTTGAGAAAATAAAATAATTGTTGCTAAAAATCATTTTTGTGACTAAAAGTTAAATGCTCATTTTTTCCTTCCATGTTGCTTCTGCTGCTGTGGAACACCTGAATGGTTAATAAACTTCTTGAATGTGGTTTTGAGCACCTTCATGGTGTGACTTTGGGTATTTTCAGCCATATAGACCCCTCAAACTGACTTCAAATGTGAGGTGGTCCCTAAAAAAAATCTTTTTGTAAATTTTGAAAAATGAAGATATTTTTGTAAAATGAGATATCGCTGGTCAAATTTTAACCCTTATAACTTCCTAGCAAAAAAAAGTTTTTTCCAAAATTGTGCTGATGTAAAGTAGACATGTGGGAAATGTTATTTATTAACTATATTGTGTCACATAACTCTCTGGTTTAACAGAATAAAAATTAAAAATGTAAAAATTGCGAAATTTTCGCCAAATTTCTGATTTTTTCACAAATGAACGCAAAAATTATCAACCTACATTTACTACTAACATGAAGCCCAATATGTCATGAAAAAATAATCTCAGAATCGCTAGGATCCATTAAAGCGTTCCTGAGTTATTACCTCATAAAGGGACACTGGTCAGAATTGCAGAAAATGGCCAGGTCATTAAGGTCAAAATAGGCTGAGTCATGAAGGGGTTAAAAAATGTGGCCTGGTGCTTGCACCACAGTAGTAGCTTAAACAATTTAGATTTGGAAATGTGGCTGCTGCCATCACCACAATATTAGTACAAACAATTTAGATTAGGAAATGTGGCCTCCTGCCTGCACTACAATATTAGCACAATAGATTTAGATTAGGAAATGTGGCCTGATGCCTGCCATACAGTATTAGCCCAAACAATCTAGATTAGGAAATGTGGTCTTGTGCCTGCATCACAGTTTTAGCCCTTCGCAGAAGATCCCTGAATGCAGTGCCCACAGAAGGGAGGATGAGGTATGTATTTCTGAGAGAGTACAGGAAGCAGGCGCATGATTCCGGGGTCGTAACTAATGCTGATGGGAGGGGGGGGTAGTATTACAATGAAGACAGGAGCCAGGGATTTCTTCTAGTCACCGCATTCTCCGGAGCCTGGGAGAAATCTTTGATATAAAGACATCTACCTCCTATTCAAAGCAATACGAGGCAGATGTGTACCACCAAGATTTGGCCACTACAAGTAGATGGAGCAACTCAGCAAGTGAGTATTTCCGACTGGTTACATCTATAACAGCTAATTGGTGGGTTTGTTGGGTGTCAGACCCCGACCGATCAGACACTGATGACCCATGCCATGGATAGGTCATCAATGTAAAAGTAGTGGACAACTTCTTTAACTTGTCTCACTGTTCCAAAGCTGCTTTGTGCTCCTATGGGCTCCCTTCACCTCACTGACACTCAAGCCTTGTCCTTGACCTGGTCTTTAGCCTAAGAGATGATTCAGAGTGTATTAGACCAGAGTCACACTAGCGTATTGCATCCAATGCGAGAGCATCAGATGCAATATGCTAATGACCCTCGGCTCCTGCTCTGCTGCAAGCGGGAGCCGAGTGTCATGCGTCTGTGCTCCGAGCCTCTCACACAGAACAGATCGGAATACAGCTGCAGAGGAGGCGAAGAAACTAATTTCTCTATCCTCTCCATTGCCTGGGTCATCGTATCCGAGTGATGTGCCTTATCTCACTCGCACCCATAGACTAATATGGGTGCGAGTGAGCCAATACTCGGCCAAGTGTCCGTGACAATCACAGCATTCTGCGATTTCACTCGCACACTGAAAACGGCAGAGGTAAAAAACGGTGATGGGAGCTGCCCCTTAGAGGAATACTGGTCCGAGTGCTATGCGATTTTTTTTTTGTATAGCACTCGTCCATATTATACGGAAGTGTGACTCTGGCCTTATACATGCTATGCTATCTGAGTAGATATTGGACAGCAGAATGACCAATGTTATTCAATACAACTATTCAGATCACAGCCTCCATGTGAAAAAAAGCAAATCGCAGCATGCACTATACTCTTCGTTGTGTCTATGTTGCAGACTGTCTGTTCCCTGCAAGCTGACACTCTTTATACATGCAATCACCTTTGTCATTAGGTGGGAAGTCTCTCTGCCCCTCCTGTTAGACCTTCACTCCTGAACCTTTCCTCTGCTGCATTTTCAATGGCACTCTGCAGTTCCTTATAATGGTCCTTGCAGGGGCATACACCCACTTACAGGCACATGCCCAACTCATTACATCAAAGAAAACTAGATCCAATATGTGTTGTGGATTCCAAGCTCAGTATAAGGCCGGGATCACACATGCAAGAAACATGGCCGAGTCTCGCATGTGAATACCCGGCCCAGCCGCCTGCACTCTGGAGCGGAGCGTGCGGCTGCATAGCAATACATGGAGCCGCACCCTCCGCTCCTGAGTGCAGGCAGCAGGGCCGGGTATTAACAGGCGAGACTCAGCCGTATTTCTCGCATGTGCGATCTCAGTCTGAGGCCGGTTTGACATGGCCAGATAATTCCAGTATCAGAGAAAACAGTACCGGAGTTGTCCGTGTGTCTGTGTG
The DNA here is from genome assembly GCF_051348905.1 of Ranitomeya variabilis. Lineage (NCBI taxonomy): Eukaryota > Metazoa > Chordata > Amphibia > Anura > Dendrobatidae > Ranitomeya > Ranitomeya variabilis. Next base: position 1,020,263,687 of record NC_135232.1, on the reverse strand, counting down.
CTCATGTGGCACATCAGTGTGGCACATGTGCGGCAGCTGTGTGCCGCCCATGTGCCGCCTGAGGACCACACGGACTGTGCAGGAGAGACAGCGCTACAGTAAGCGCTGTCCCTCCTGCGTGTGGTGCTGAAGGCGGCATTCATCTCTTCTCCCCTGCAGGAGAGAAGAGATGAAAAATCAAGTTTTGTTTTTTTTTGTTAAAAATAAAGTTTGGGGGTCACGTCCCGCCTCCCATCCCCTGTGTGCCCGCCCGCTTGCAGAGAAATACTCACCCAGCTTCCGCGATGTCTCCTCTCAGCGCCGGCAGCTTGTCTTGTGTGAGCGGTCACGTGGTACCGCTCATTACAGTGATGAATATGCGCATGGTGACCCCAAACTTTATTTTTAACAAAAAAACCCAAAAACTTGATTTTTCATCTCTTCTGTCCTGCAGGGGAGAAGAGATGAATGCCGCCTTCAGCACCACATGCAGGGGGGACAGCGCTTACTGTAGTGCTGTCTCTCCTGCGGGCGGTACGTGCACACAGAGGAGAGTGCACACTGTTCTCCATGTGCATGTGTGCGGGATGCTTTGCGGACCATGCTGCCGGCGATAAACGGACATGTCTCCGTGTTTTCAACACGGACACATGGTCCGTGAAAACACGGAGACATGTGCATAGACCCATTCATTTGAGTGGGTCTACATGTGTCAGTGTCTCCGGTACGTGAGAAAACTGTCACTACACGTACCGGAGACACTGACGTGTGAAAGAGGCCTTAGGGAGACTGGTGCGAGTTTCTTGCATCACACTCGCAAGTGTGACCCCAGCCTTAGGGCTCATTTAGAGGTCTGTTTTTCACATAGGAGTTCTATCTGTGTGGATAGCACTCAACATAGCACTGTCTATGGGTATTTTCACATGTCAGATTTATTTTGTGGACCAAGTGGTGCACACAAAATCGCCGACACATCTGATATTAATTCCAGTGTTAGATCAAAATTGGTAATGCACATCTATAGATCTGAGGAAAAATCGTACAGCATCCAGATGCCATCCAAGTGTTGTTTTTTGCAGACTGCTAGAAAGGAGAAGGCAGATAAGTTTGAGAACTGAAACTCGGACTAAACTTGAATGACACTCTGGATAAGATCACTGATGAAACTCTGGCCTCGTTCATATATCCACATTACATGTAGGTGTTATATCCATTCCTTTCTAATTTATTCAGCTATTCACGTTTCCGTGTTTTTTTCACGGATCATGTATAGATGCAAAACATGCGGAGACAAGTCTGTTTTTTTTCCTGTATTATGGATGAAAAGGGGCAATACAAGTCTATGGGTCAGTGAAAAACATGTACAACACACAGATGACATCCGTGTGCTGCACGTGTTTAAAGGGAACCTGTCACCCCGTTTTTTCAGTATGAGATAAAAATACCATTAAATAGGGCCTGAGCTGTGCTTTACAATAGTGTATTTTTTGTCCCCTGATTCCCCACCTATGCTGCCGAAATACCTTACAAAAGTTGCCGTTTTTGCCTGTCAATCACGCTGGTCAGGTCAATAGGGCGTGGTGAAATGGCTGTTTCTCCCCCAACTCTTGCTTATCTTCCCAGCGTTGGCGTAGTGGTTCGCGCATGCGCAGTAGCCGAATGCACTGCGCAACGGCCAAAAAAGAGCGCAATCTGTGCTACTGTGCTATTCCCTTGGTTATCGGTGGGGGCGGCCATCTTCCTGAGGCCGCACGTGCACAGATGGAGTGCTCTGCTTCCCGGGGCTTCAGGAAAATGGCCGCCGCGATCTCCATCTGCGCGCGCGGCATCCCGCGGCCATTTTCTCTTACATGAAAAACCAGATGTCTGAATGAGCTCTTAAAGGTCGGCTGTGATCACCTTACACATGTATACTTATGCAAAAATTGAACATGCATGTCAGAAGCCAAAATAAATTCTCCTGGCCATTTTATTACAGTGCTCACATTTTCTGGCAATAAAATGATTCAGTTACAAATATATATTCTTATGTCCATATGGAATTTTTGGGCCGTGTAAAAATGACAGGAAAATATATTGTTAAATTGTAAGCATTACTTTTATTGCAAGACACACACACGAATGCAGTAACACCAAAATTACAAAACACGTCCCTGGCTAACTTACTTTTACAAAGTATACTGGGTGTAAAAAAAAAAAAAAAAAAAAAAAAAAAAAGTTGAGGCATTTCTTTCAAAGGACTATATAAACCTGTTGCTCGCCTTGGCTCTGGTTATTATATGTTACATCCTGTACACCCAGTTTATATTTGTCATCAAAGTATTACAGAATCCATATTTTATCTCCACAATGTTGTTATACCGTACAATTAAATTTGCAGTAATCTCACTCGATCCATCTGTTAAAATGGAGCTAATTATGAGCATGCATATTTTAATAAAGGCTACTTATTGCAAAGGCACAAGCCACACAGATAGGTCAGGCGGAAACATAGTATGGTAAACAGATTTGTATCAAGTGTAATCAATGCAATTAGCAAGATGTTTCCTGTGGTGAGAAAGACAAGGTGAAATGGAATGAGTGACTAGAGAGATACCAACTGCTGCTATAGCAGGACCGTTAATCATCAGACATCTCTGTGTATTCAATGCAATCTTCATAGTTATGACTTCCATCCTGCTACATCAATAAAAATAATTGTAATTCCCCCAGCATAAAAATTCCCAAACTTTCGGTGATGTTTTAATGTTTCATCCAAGTTTTCAGTGTAGTATAAAAATAAACTGAAAGAAAAGAAAAGTTTTGAGTAAGTAACTTGTGAAAATGAAGCACCTACTAACATCACCGATTTATTCTAAAAGCAAATGACACCTACGTTAAATATATCAGAGTTGTGTTAAAAAAAATTTAGCAAGGATATTCTATTAATAATCACTGTGTATAATTCCTCATCAAGTTGGATGCTTTTCTGCTTTACTGTAACTTTGCGCTATAGCTGAATAATATCGACAATGAAGTCCCTAAAAGCTTGTGGGAACTCCCTATAGCAATTCCCAAAGGCTGTGTGCACTTGATGCGGAATTAGTGCGGATCCGCAGCAGATTTTTCCGCGTAGAAACGCTGCAGTTCTGCAAAGTGATTTACAGCACAATGTAGATCAATAGAAAAAAAAATGCTGTGCTAATGGTGCGGAAAAATCCACACGAAAACCGCTGCGGATCAAAAGAAGTAGCATGCCACTTCTTTTGTGCGGAACTGCAGCGTTTCTGACCCCTTCCATTATAGAAATCCGCAGGGGTAAAAGACGCAGAAAATCTGCATCAATTCCGCATAAAAAACGCATAAAATCAGCAGCAAATTTGCACCTGCGTTTTCTGCCAGGAGATGCAGATTTTGTGAGGAAAATTCTGCACCCCAATCCGCAATGTGTGCACATAGCCTAATACTGAAAGTAATTAAAGACAGCAAATTGTCACAATTAGCAAAATGGATGTATTAGCGTCATTTACCTTTTTTACTCAATCCAATTTGTCAGCACTTACATATGTCAAATCAATACGGTATGAAAAACATCAGTCTCCAAGTGAGTGACAATCTTCAAGAGAATAGACAGCACCCCGGCAACATATCTATGGTACATTGAGGCCAAAATTCAAATGCAAGGCTCGGGGCTCATTCAGACGTCAGTTTTTCTAATACAAATTCTTTCCTTGGATAGAACTCATGCCTCTAAGGGCTGTCCCACACGTCCAGATAATTCCGGTACCGGAATAAATCGGTACCGGAGTTATCCGTGTCCGTGTGCCTGGGAACTCACGTAGGCCATACGTGCGGCACACGTGTGCCGCCCGTATGGCGAGTGGGTACCACACGGAGCGTGTGGTACCCACTCTGCATCGTGCTGAAGCCGCGATTCATATGTTCCCTGCAGCAGCGTTTGCTGCAGAGAAAATATGAATAATAGTGTTTAAAATAAAGATCTATGTGTCCGCCGCCCCCCCACCCCCTGTGCGCCCCCCCCGCTGGTCAGAAAATACTTACCCGGGTCCCCCGTCGGCTGTCGCTCCTTCCTGGTCTGGCCGCGGCTTCTCTACTGTATGCGGTCGATTACACTCATGAATATGTGGCTCCACCTCCAATAGGGGCGGAGCCAACTATTCATGATTGTAAATGAGCGGCCCCACGTGACCGCATACTGTAAGCCGCGGCCAGACCAGGAAGGAGCTACAGCCGACGGGGGACCCGGGTAAGTATTTTCTGACCAGCGGGGAGGCGCACAGGGGGTGGGAGGGCGGCGGACACATAGATCTTTATTTTAAACACTATTATTCATATTTTCTCTGCAGCAAACGCTGCTGCAGGGAACATATGAATCACGGCTTTAGCACCATGTGGGGGAGACAGCGCTTACTGTAGCGCTGTCTCCTGCACGCACACGGACCCCAGACAGAGAATGTCCGTGTGAGGTCCATGTTTTACACGGACCCATTGACTCTATTGGGTCCTTGTAATACGTGCGCTCCCACGAACACTGACATGTCTCCGTGTTTGGCACACGGAGACACGGTCCGCAAAAAATCAATGACATCTGAACAGATGCATTGATTTTTATGGGTCTACGTGTGTCAGTGTCTCCGGTACGTGAGGAAACTGTCACCTCACGTACCGGAGCCACTGACGTGTGAAACCGGCCTAAGGCTACTTTCACACTAGCGTTAACTGCAATACGTCGCAAATGCGTCGTTTTGCCGAAAATACGCATCCAGCAAAAGTTCTTGCTGGATACGTTTTTTCGTCATAGACTAACATTAGCGACGCATTAGCGACGCATTTGCGACGCATTGCCAAACGTCGCGTCCGTTTTGCGACGCTTGGGCGTGTGTTAGCGGACCGTCGGGAGAAAAAAACCTTACATGTAACGTTTTTTGCTCCCGACGGTCCGCTTTTTCCGACCGCGCATGCGCGGCTGGAACTCCGCCCCCACCTCCCCGCACTTCCCCGCACCTCACAATGGGGCAGCGGATGCGTTGGAAAAATACATCCACTGCCCCCGTTGTGCGGCGGAGACCACGCTAGCGTCGGGAACGTCGGCCCGACGCACAGCGACGGGTCTTTCCCGACGCTAGTGTGAAAGTAGCCTTAGGGTGTGTGTCCACGGTAAGTAAACGCTGCTTGTTTGACGCTGCAGCATCAAACACGCAGCGTCCAGATGTTCCAGCATAGTGGAGGGGATTTTTTGAAATCCCGTGTCCACTATGCGTGGAAACCCGCACGCGGCGGGCCTGCGACTCCGGACATGCTGCGCGTCTTTTCAGATCGCAGCATGTCCGTGCTACCTGCGGCGACGCTGCGTCGCCGCAGGTAATATCACAGGGCCCTATGGTGAGGGGTGCGATGATCCCGGATGTGTACAGTACACATCCGGCATCATCGCGTCCCAGAAAGGGGGCGGGGCTTAGCGCCGAGCGGCTTCGCCGCACCGGCGATACCGCCAGCCATCCTGATCATGGACACGCACCCTTACAATCTATAGTGCTTTTCACTTGTCCGTGTCTTCTTGTGGACTGAATGGTCTGCACAAAATCACAGAGACTTGAACAAATTTGATCCAAGTCTCAGATCAAACTCACCGACGCAAATTTATGGGTCCATGAAAAAAATTGAGCAGCGCTAAAAAGTTTGAGGAACCTAAATCAGTTTTTTTTCTATCTGAGGAAAAGATGAAACTCTGTCCAAGCGTGGATGAATCTCTGATAAAAAAACCACTGATGAAACTCAGTCCATTACACTGGTCAACACAAAAAAATCATCAGCAAAGGTAATATTTCTGTTTTATGAAGTTTGATGTGTTGATTCCAAAAATATGCTTAGTTTTGCTCTATCACATAAAGTTTCTGAGATAGAAGTATTTTTGTTATTACGTTATATCTGAATTTTCAATGTATGTGGTTTTTCCTCTGTTATTCCCATTTCTTTGCTTGTCTTGCTTAACTGTGAATTTTCTTACAGGGACAACATCATTGACCCCTTAACCCCCGGAGCTTTTTTCGTTTTTTCATTTTCGTTTTTCGCTCCCCTTCTTTCCAGAGCCATAACTTTTTATTTTTCTGTCAATATGGCCAAGTGAGGGCTTATTTTTTGCGGGACGAGTTGTACTTTTGAACGGTACCATTGGTTTTACCATGTCATGTAACAGAAAATGGGAAAAAAATTCCAAGTGCGATGAAATTGCAAAAAAAGTGCAATCCCACACTTGTTTTTAGTTTGACTTTTTTACTCGGTTCACTAAATGCTAAAACTGACCTGCCATTAAGATTATCCAGGTAATTACAAGTTCAACGACACCAAACATGTCTAGGTTCTCTTTCAGCTAAGTGTTAAAAAAAAATTCCAAAGTTTGCTATTAAAAAAAACCCAGACATTTTCTGATACCGATAGCATCTCCATTTTTCGTGATCTGGGGTCGGGTGAGGGCTTATTTTTTGTGTGCCGAGCTGACATTTTGAATTATAACACCTTTGTGCAGATGCGTTCTTTTGATCGCCCGTTATTGCATTTTAATGCAATGTCACGGCGACAAAAAAAAACGTAATTTTGGCGGTTTGAATTTTTTTCGCGCTATGCCATTTAGCGATCAGGTTAATCCTTTTATTTTATTGATAGATCGGGCAATTCTGAATTCGGCAATGCCAAATATGTATAGGTTTGATTTTTTTAATTGTTTTTATTGTTATTTTGATTGGTCAAAAGGGGGGTGATTTGAACTTTTACATTTTTTTATTTTTTTATATTTTTAAACACATTTTTTAAAAATTTTGGCATCCACTACTTGATCGCCTCTTCTACATAGAGGTGATGCACAGATCACTGTGCCACTGTCAGAGTTTGACAGCGGCATTTAACTAGTTAATGGGCGCAGGCGGATATCGATTCCACTCGCATCCATTGCGGGCACATGTCAGCTGTTGAAAACAATGGCCGGAACCTGGTGGCGGCTCTGAGGCAAGATGAACTCACACATGTACCTTGCCTGGCCCATGTGCTTAACCTCATGGTTCAAGCGTTTTCGGAAAAGCTACCTGGAGCTGCCGGATCTGCTAGTGAAAGTACCCCGTCTGTCTGCCCATTTTAGAAAGTCAGCTACATCTGCCCTTGCCGTGCTTCAGCAACGTTTGCAGCTTCCGGCTCACCGACTAGTATGTGATGTCCCCACTCATTGGAACTCTACACTGTATATGTTGAAAGGATTTGTGAGCAGAAGAGGGCAGTTGTTGACTACCAACATCAACAAGGCCGTAAATATCCAGTTCAGACTCCACACATAGGACCTCAGGAGTGGACATGGATGTCAGACATATGTACCATCCTACAAAACTTTGAGGGTTGCACCAAGATGGTGAGCGGCGATGACGCCATAATTAGCATCACCATCCTGCTTCTCAGCATTCTGAAAACCTCTCTGCTCACAATTAAAGAGGATGCATTGCAGGCGGAGCACAAGGACATGGAGCAAGGACCCATACAGAGGGATTACACTCAGCCCAGCCTTATGTCTTCCCAACGTGGATTGGTAGGCAATGAGGAGGAGGAGGAGGAAGAACAGGAGCTACTTTCATGCACTATTGACGGTACTGCAAGCACAGCTGTCATACTGTCTGTTCAGCGTGGATGGCCTGAGGACAGGGAGGAGGATGAGGAGGAGGAGGACAGCATGGTCAGTCATCCTGTTGGTGAGGACACGGAAGTCTTGCCTGTTAGCAGTCTGGCACGCATGGCTGACTTCATGTTGCGCTGTGCTTCACTGGACCCTCGCATTATAAAAATTTTTGGTGACACTCATTACTGGTTGGTGACACTTCTAGACCCATGCTACAAGGAGAACTTTCAGTCTCTTCTGCCAGAGGCAGAGAGGTGTGCTAAAATGTTGCAGTACCAGGGGCTCTTGTAGCGGAATTGCTTAGAAAATTCCAATGTGAGAACGCTGTCAGCAGACTTCAGAGTTTCTTGTACAACCAAGGAGTCCAAGCTAGAGAGACAGAAGTACAATCCAGCTCAGGCAGGGGAACAATGGCAGAGTTCTGGGACAGTTTTCTCAGTCCCTCCCATCGTGCCGGCACAGAGGCAAGGGGTGCTGTCACAAGAAGTGCAATGTTTGGGAAGATGCTGAGGTAGTATCTTGCAGATCGTACAAACATCCTCCGTGATTCCTCTGTGCCTTTTAATTATTGGGTATCCAAACTGGACACGTGGCATGAACTGGCTTTCTATGCCTTGGAGGTCCTGGCCTGCCCTGCTGCTACCGTTCTGTCAGAGCGGGTTTCTAGTGCTGCTGGTGGAATTATAACAGATAAGTGCATCCGCCAGTCAACTGAAAATGCTGACAGGCTGGATCTTATAAAAATGAATATGGACTAGATTAGGCAAGATTTCTGTACACCACCAAGTGAAAACAGCTAAACAAAACTTGTAATACATTATCTTTTTTGTGGAGGTGTATTTTCATGCACCGCTCCCCAACCACACAAGGCTATCCACTTCCTGATTTTGTCTGTTTGGTGTTATCCTCCTCCTTATCCTCATCCTTATCATCCACAACCAGAACAACACCAGGATGAAAGTATTCCATGATGCAAAAGTCACTCAATTTGTGTGCAAGGGTGTTTTTCAGATGCCCGTGACTAATTAGAAACCAAAATAAACTCCCCCAGGGGGAACTGTCAACAAAATGAGATGAACGTATATTTTTCCCATTTATTCTTATATATTCCAGCTTTAATATCTCTGCACCGTCCTTTTATGACCCAGTGTATACTTCTACAATATCTGCTTCATATCCATTATCTTCAGGAGTCTTTGGGAATTGATGTTATAGAAATGGAAGCAGGGGGTTGAGGTTGGTGGAAGCTCGTATGTCAGGGTGATTGTTATCCGCACGTTCTTTCCATTTTGAGTTTGGCTGAACACCTCGGTGACCTTATTCAGTTTTTTTGGTAAAAACAACACGGTTCCATCAAATGCCCACACCTTCCTGATGGTTTCTTCATGCTGGTACAGGAGACCATACCGCAAATGCTTGGACACCATGGCAGGGTTGAAGTCAACGTGATACTGGTACAGGGCCTGCTGTGGTCAGGACACCAGCTTGTTGTGGTTGGTCACAAGAGCAATCTTGGTTCCAGAAGCTCCAGCTTTCGATTTTTGGATGTGTTCGATAGTCTGCCGGGTGTTCACCCCGACGTCATGGACGTCACGCCTACGGCCGCGCCATTCCCCGATAGACACTTCTGCAAGTCCAGCTGACACCTGCAGAACTTTGGGGATAGTCTCTCTGCTGCCGCTGCCGGCGAACCTCTCTGGCGCCCTTTTCCAACAAGCAAAGGCTCAGGCACTGGCTGCTGAGATCTGACTGCTGGCGAGGGTCTTGGGGCTGTTGTACCTGTCCAGTTGGTCTTTGTGGGGCCTACTCCTGCACACGAGCTTGGCCGCCGGCACGGGATCTTGCTCGTCAGCTCATCTTTTACTTCGTACACAAACCACGCACTAGTGTGTATTGTAACTAGTTTTTAATGAGGCCTTCATCAATGTTTCCTCATTCTCCACCACTAGATCACCATGGTGAACATGTTGTATGCTGCCACAGCCATTCAATTTTTTGGCAAGGCTGTCTATGATACCCAGAAATAATTTTTTAAAACTGTAGCCCCCATGGGGAAATGTTTGTCAGCCCATACACTTAGTGTATGGGCATTACAAGTCTAGGAGACCCGCTCCTTTAAATTGGGAATAGTTTTTAATGAGGCCTTCCTCCACCTCTCATCATTTTCCATGACTAGATCGTCAGGGTTCATGTGTTCCGTGGTGCTACAGACAATCAGCTTTTGGGCAAGGGTGTCTATGATCTCCATTAAATATTTTTTTTAAATTTACCCCCATGGGGAAATTTTTGTCAGCTCATACACTTAGTGTGTGGGCATTACAAGGCTAAGGGATCTGCTCCTTTAAATTGGGAAAAGTTTTTAATGAGGCCTTCCTCCACCTCTCATCATTTTCCACCACTAGATTACCAGAGTTCACGTGTTCCGTGCTGCTACAGACAGTCAATTTTTTAGGAAAGGTGTCTGTGATCCCCAATCCCCATTAAATATTTTTTAAAAATGTTTCCCCCATGGGGAAATGCTTGTCAGCCCATACACTTATTGTATTGGCATTACAAGTCAGGGAGACCCGCTGCTTTGTAATGGGACAGTTTCTTATGAGGCTCTCCTCCATATTTCTTCCAAGGGGGATTGGGGTGCATGCAAATTTGGGCCCTTGTATTCAATGCATATGGAAGGAGTGTGGCAGGACCAACTGAAAAATGTGAAGTGCGTTTTCCTGTGGCCATCCAGTACCTGGGTTCAAAGGCTTATTGAGGTGCATATTACTTGGCAGCAGGGCAGGCCTTGCATTTAATGCAACATTTTTTCTGGAAGCCCTCCTGTACCTCTCGTGAAAGGGGTATTGGAGTGCGTTGTAATTGTTGGCAGCCCAGCCACTCACTGCATAGGCAATAACAGCATAGGAGACCCACTGTTTAATAAAGGCCCTTTAAGAATATTAATGCCGCCTTATGCCCCTCTAAAAATAGGCTTTGAGACTTTAAGACTGAGTCCCTCTTTCATAAATGAAACAAGATGTGTCTCCTTATGTGTCACACACCACATGGCCAGCAAGGGTTGTTAAATGTTACAATGACATTTCCCAGTGAATGCATTTGTATTGGTTGAAAGCAATGTTAAAGTTGAAAAACGCATCAAAAACGCTGCATATGAACATAGCCCAAGTGATGGAGGAACATTTCGGTCTGGGGTTAATTATTTTGCCTTATATACAAGTCATTACCCTGGAAAGGATGTACCTTAACATATTTCCCAGCAAAATCCATTTTGGTTTAGTTTCTGTATGTTTTTTGGTGCACCTGTAAAAATGGCATGAAACTCTGACAACATTGCTTACAGCTGTGACCTTGGAGTCAGAAATGCTTCTAGGGGCGATCCTCATGATGTCCCTGTGTCATTTGAGCAGTGTTTCCATCATTTTCAGACATTTTTAGACCTTAAAAGGACTCCCAGGGGAGATCGCGGTAAAAATACTCTGGTTTCCCAAAGACTTACATTGGACTCGTTGCTCGGGTCGAGTACCCTAGTATTCCAAATTGCTCGACCCGAGCAACGAGCATCCGAACATTTTAGTGCTTGCTCATCACTAATCCTAGTCTTACTAAGTGACTTGCACAAATAGACCACAGCTGAAACGTTATAAAAGTTATATGGGTATTCTCCACGGCTGTAAATGTCTAATGGATATCGGTTCTACTTCTCAAGTCTGTAGTCCATTCTCCTTCTGCTAACAATGGAAAGGTAGGTGTGCATAAGTGACTGTCTCTAGTCATTTCGCTGGTAGTTCTGCAAATAGCCAAGAAGCTATTATACTACAATTGCACTGTGAGTTGCACATGCAGATGGTATTCAGAGATCACAGCTAAGAGGACTCCAGCAAAGGAGACTGGGTCAGCTGTTGTCCCTATCCCCCAGTGCTCTGTCTGTGCCATGCAGCACCTGTATATGTGCTGTGCAATGTGTTGTCATGGAGTATACAGATGCTGTTACAGATGGCGGACCCCTACGTAAAGAAGATATTATTAATAGTGACTAGTGTTGAGCATTCCGATACCGCAAGTATCGGGTATCGGCCGATACTTGCGGGTATCGGAATTCCGATACCGAGATCCGATACTTTTGTGGTATCGGGTATCGGTATCGAAACAACATTAATGTGTAAAATAAAGAATTAAAATAAAAAATATTGCTATACTCACCTCTCCGACACAGCCTGGACCTCACCGAGGGAACCGGCAGCATTATTTGCTTAAAATGCGCGCGTTTCCTGCCTCCCGTGACGTCACAGCTTGTGATTGGTCGCGTGCCGCCCATGTGGCCGCGACGCGACCAATCACAGCAAGCCGTGACGTAATTTTCAGGTCCTGAATGCCTAATTCTAGGCATTCAGAATTTTAAAATTACGTTCCGGCTTGTGATTGGTCGCGTCGCGGTCACATGGGCGACGCGACCAATCACAAGCCATGACGTCACGGGAGGCAGGAAACGCGCGCATTTTAAAATTACGTCACGGCTTGTGATTGGTTGCGTGCCGCCCATGTGACCGCGACGCGACCAATCACAGCAAGCCGTGACGTAATTTTCAGGTCCTGAATGCAGAATTAGGCATTCAGGACCTGAAATTACGTCACGGCTTGCTGTGATTGGTCGCGTCGCGGTCACATGGGCGGCACGCAACCAATCACAAGCCGTGACGTAATTTTAAAATGCGCGCGTTTCCTGCCTCCCGTGACGTCACGGCTTGTGATTGGTCGCGTCGCCCATGTGACCGCGACGCGACCAATCACAAGCCGGAACGTAATTTTAAAATCCTGAATGCCTAGAATTAGGCATTCAGGACCTGAAAATTACGTCACGGCTTGCTGTGATTGGTCGCGTCGCGGCCACATGGGCGGCACGCGACCAATCACAAGCCGTGACGTCACGGAAGGAAGTAAACGCGTGCATTTTAAGCAAAGAACGCTGCCGGTTCCCTCGGTGAGGTCCAGGCTGCGTCGGAGAGGTGAGTATAGCAATATTTTTTATTTTAATTCTTTCTTTTACACATTAATATGGATCCCAGGGCCTGAAGGAGAGTTTCCTCTCCTTCAGACCCTGGGAACCATCAGGGATACCGTCCGATACTTGAGTCCCATTGACTTGTATTGGTATCGGGTATCGGTATCGGATTAGATCCGATACTTTGCCGGTATCGGCCGATACTTTCCGATACCGATACTTTCAAGTATCGGACGGTATCGCTCAACACTAATAGTGACATCAATGCCAACATATCCAGAGATGTGGACACGAGAATACATGCTTGAAACAAAAATGATTTCCCGATACTGTCATAAGCAGTATTGGCTATATGTATCCATACCTCCCAACCGTCCCAGATCCCGCGGGACTGTCCTGATTTTGACAGTCAGCCCCGCGATCCCGGGAGGGACATTAGTTGTCCCACACTACGTGCCTAGAGCAGGGACAATGCAGGGGGCGGCACCTGAGCAAGGTTTGTGGCTGTTTTTTTTTATTTTTATAAAAGCTGGGTCACCTCCAGACCGACCCCGCCCCCCCGGCCACCTCCCACCCACCCTCCTTGAAGACGATATACTCACCCTGCTCCAGCGATGGTCTCGGCTTCTGCAGCGCTCCTGAATGAGCGGTCACGTTGTACCGCTCATTATAGGTCATGAATATGCACATATTCATGACCTTAATGAGGTATCACCTGACCGCTCACCCAGGAAGAAGGTGCTGAGCCGGGAGTCGGGACAGGGAGAGGGATGGCCGCGCAGTGAGGAACAGGTAAGTATGAGGGACGGGGGACAGGGTAGGGGGGATGAAGGAGGATGGTAAGCCGCGCCATTCAAGATGGGAGCGTGTGGGAGCGTGGGGGTGCATGGGGGAGTGTTGTGAACTCTGTTTTTGGGCTCCCTCTTGTGGTCACAAGTGGTACTGTGTGAGTGTCATTCTGCAGGTCTGAGGCTGGATCAGCTGTCTCGTTATCTGTTAGCTGGTTTCCTATTTAGTTCACTTGGACTCTCAGTTGTTGCCTGCTGTCGTTGTATTCAGTGCTATTCTGATTGCTCCTGTCTACATCCGTTATCAGTCTCTCCAAGAGAAGCTAAGTTTTGTTTGCTTATTTTTGCTCATCTGTGTTCAAGATGTGTCCTAGTATATGATGTGTTTAGTCCAGCTTGCTAATATGTGATTTCCCTGCTTGCTGGTGCTCTGGGGTGCTGAGTTGCTCCCCCCACATCGTTAGTTGGTGTGGGGGTTCTCGCATTCTCTGCGTGGATATTTTTGCATAGGGTTTTTTACTGACCGCACAGATCCCTTGCTATTTTCTGTTATCTAGCGTTAGCGGGCCTCATTTGCTTAATCTGTTTCATCTCTGCGTTTGTCTTTTCCTCTTAACTCACCGTTATTATTTGTGGGGGCTTCTATATCTTTGGGGTTATTTCTCTGAGGCAAGTGAGGTCTGTATTTTCTCTTTAGGGGTAGTCAGTTTCTCAGGCCGTGAAGAGACGTCTAGGATTTCAGGAAACGTTCCACGGCTACCTTTAGTGTGTTTGGTTAGGATCAGGTTTGCGGTCAGTCCAGTTACCACATCCCCAGAGCTCGTCCTATTATCTCTGACTTAGCTGGTTAGATTTGTGATCCTGAGCCACTGGGATCATAACAGTACAGCAGGCCTGAAAAGTGTTTAATGCATCGCAGAAGTGGGATAAGAGAAGTCCTGAGTACAATTTTTTTTTTCTCTTCCTTTGCTGCAGTCTGTCCAGCTTCTCTCATCCCCTTAATCTCTGGGTGGCTTTGAGTTTGGCTGCAGACATGGATATTCAGAGTCTGACTTCTGGTGTGGATCGTCTTGCTGCGGGGGTGCAGAGCATTCAGGATTTTGTTGTTCACAGTCCTATGTCTGAGCCAAAAGTACCTATTCCTGAGTTGTTTTCTGGAGATAGATCTAGGTTTCTGAATTTTAAGAATAATTGTAAATTATTTCTTTCTTTGAGACCTCGTTCCTCTGGTGATTCCGCTCAGCAAGTTAGAATTGTTATCTCCCTGTTACGTGGCGACCCTCAAGATTGGGCTTTCTCCCTGGCGCCGGGAGATCCTGCATTGCTGAATGTGGATGCATTTTTTCTGGCGCTTGGATTGCTTTATGAGGAACCTAATCTTGAGAACCAGGCAGAAAAGGCCTTGCTGGCTCTCTCTCAGGGCCAGGATGAAGCTGAGGTGTATTGTCAAAAATTTCGGAAATGGTCGGTGCTTACTCAATGGAATGAGTGTGCCCTGGCTGCAAATTTCAGAGAAGGTCTTTCTGAAGCCATTAAGAATGTTATGGTGGGGTTCCCCACGCCTGCAAGTCTGAATGACTCAATGGCTTTGGCCATTCAGATTGATCGGCGTTTGCGGGAGCGCAAATCTACGCACCATTTGGCGGTGTTTTCTGAACAGAGACCTGAGTCTATGCAATGTGACCGAATTCTGACCAGAATTGAGCGGCAAAATCATAGACGTCAAAATGGGTTGTGCTTTTACTGTGGTGATTCAACACATGTTATCTCAGCATGCTCTAAGCGCGTAAAAAAAATCGCTAAATCTGTCACCGTTGGTACTATACAGCCTAAATTCATTTTGTCTGTTACTTTAATTTGTTCTTTGTCATCCTACTCGGTTATGGCTTTTGTGGATTCAGGTGCTTCCCTGAACATGATGGATTTGTCATTTGCCAGGCGCTGTGGTTTTGTCCTGGAGCCTTTGGAATTCCCTATTCCACTGAGGGGTATTGATGCTACACCATTGGCTGAGAATAAGCCTCAGTATTGGACTCAAGTGACCATGTGCATGACTCCTGTACATCAGGAGGTGATTCGCTTTCTTGTGCTGCATAATCTGCATGATGTGGTCGTTTTGGGTCTGCCATGGCTGCAGGCCCATAATCCAGTTCTGGATTGGAAAGCTATGTCTGTTTCAAGTTGGGGTTGCCAGGTGATTCATGGCGATGCTCCTTTGGTGTCAATTGCTTCTTCCACTCCTTCTGAGGTCCCTGAGTTTTTGTCGGACTACCAGGATGTGTTTGATGAGCCCAGATCTGGTGCCCTGCCTCCTCACAGGGATTGTGATTGTGCTATAAATTTGATTCCTGGTATTAAGTTCCCTAAGGGACGACTTTTTAATTTGTCTGTACCAGAACATGCCGCACTGCGGAGTTATATAAAGGAGTCTTTAGAGAAGGGACATATTCGCCCGTCCTCCTCCCCTCTTGGTGCAGGATTCTTTTTTGTGGCCAAGAAGGATGGTTCTCTGAGACCTTGTATAGATTATCGTCTTCTAAATAAAATCACGGTCAAATTTCAGTATCCTTTGCCATTATTATCTGATCTGTTTGCTCGGATTAAGGGGTCCAGTTGGTTCACCAAGATAGATCTTCGTGGTGCGTATAACCTTGTGCGTATTAAGCAGGGGGATGAATGGAAAACAGCATTTAATACGCCCGAAGGCCATTTTGAGTACTTGGTGATGCCTTTTGGACTCTCTAATGCTCCTTCTGTGTTCCAGTCCTTCATGCATGACATCTTCCGAGAATATCTGGATAAATTTATGATTGTGTATCTGGATGACATTTTGGTCTTTTCTGAGGACTGGGAGTCCCATGTGAAGCAGGTCAGGATGGTATTTCAGGTCCTGTGTGCTAATGCCTTATTTGTGAAGGGCTCAAAATGTCTCTTCGGAGTACAGAAGGTTTCCTTTTTGGGTTTTATTTTTTCTCCTTCTACTATTGAGATGGACCCAGTCAAGGTCCAGGCTATTCATGACTGGACTAAGCCTACATCTGTTAAGAGTCTTCAGAAGTTCTTGGGTTTTGCTAATTTTTACCGTCGCTTCATTGCTAATTTTTCTGGCGTGGATAAACCCTTGACGGATTTGACCAAGAAGGGTTCTGATGTGACTAATTGGTCTCCTGCGGCCTTGGGAGCATTTCGGGAGCTGAAGCGCCGGTTTTCTTCGGCTCCAGTTTTGTGTCAGCCTGATGTCTCTCTTCCTTTTCAGGTCGAGGTTGATGCTTCTGAGATTGGAGCAGGGGCTGTTTTGTCGCAGAGAAGCTCTGATTGCTCTGTGATGAAGCCTTGTGCTTTCTTTTCAAGAAAGTTTTCGCCTGCCGAGCGGAATTATGATGTTGGTAATCGGGAGTTGTTGGCTATGAAGTGGGCATTTGAGGAGTGGCGACATTGGCTCGAGGGAGCTAAGCATCGTGTGGTGGTCTTGACTGATCACAAAAATCTGATTTATCTCGAGTCTGCCAAGCGGCTGAATCCTAGACAGGCTCGTTGGTCGTTGTTTTTCTCCCGTTTCGATTTCGTGGTCTCGTACCTGCCTGCTTCGAAGAACGTGAAGGCTGATGCTCTTTCTAGGAGTTTTGTGCCTGACTCACCGGGAGTTTCTGAGCCGGCTGGTATCCTTAGAGAGGGAGTGATTTTGTCTGCCATTTCCCCAGATTTGCGACGAGTGCTGCAGAAATTTCAGGCGGATAGACCTGACCGTTGCCCACCAGAGAGACTGTTTGTCCCAGATAGATGGACCAGCAGAGTTATTTCCGAGGTTTATTCTTCGGTGTTGGCAGGCCATCCTGGGATTTTTGGTACCAGGGATTTGGTGGCTAGGTCCTTCTGGTGGCCTTCCTTGTCGCGGGATGTGCGTTCCTTTGTGCAGTCCTGTGGGATTTGTGCTCGGGCTAAGCCTTGCTGTTCTCATGCCAGCGGTTTGCTTTTGCCTTTGCCTGTCCCGAAGAGGCCTTGGACGCACATTTCCATGGATTTTATTTCGGATCTTCCAGTCTCTCAGAGAATGTCTTCATCTGGGTGGTGTGTGATCGTTTTTCTAAAATGGTCCATTTGGTGCCCTTGCCGAAGTTGCCTTCCTCCTCCGATTTGGTTCCTCTATTTTTTCAGAATGTGGTTCGCTTGCACGGCATCCCTGAAAATATTGTGTCTGACAGAGGATCCCAGTTTGTGTCCAGATTTTGGCGGATCTTTTGTGCTAAGATGGGCATTGATTTGTCTTTTTCGTCGGCCTTCCATCCTCAGACGAATGGTCAAACCGAGCGAACTAATCAGACCTTGGAAACTTATTTAAGATGTTTTGTTTCTGCTGATCAGGATGATTGGGTGACTTTTTTGCCATTGGCCGAGTTTGCCCTTAATAATCGGGCTAGTTCTGCTACTTTGGTTTCACCTTTTTTCTGCAATTCTGGTTTTCATCCTCGTTTTTCCTTGGGTCAGGTGGAGCCTTCTGACTGTCCTGGGGTGGATTCTGTGGTGGATAGGTTGCAGCAAAGTTGGAACCATGTGGTGGACAATTTGAAGTTGTCACAGGAGAAGGCTCAGCGCTTTGCCAACCGCCATCGCGGTGTGGGTCCCGACTTCGTGTTGGGGATTTGGTATGGCTGTCTTCTCGGTATGTTCCTATGAAGGTTTCCTCTCCTAAATTCAAGCCTCGCTTCATCGGTCCTTATAAGATTTTGGAAATACTTAACCCGGTGTCATTTCGTTTGGACCTCCCAGCGTCGTTTGCCATTCATAACGTGTTCCATAGGTCTTTGTTGCGGAGGTATGTGGTGCCTGTGGTTCCTTCTGTTGAGCCCCCTGCCCCGGTTCTGGTTGAGGGCGAATTGGAGTACGTGGTGGAGAAGATCTTGGATTCTCGTATTTCGTTACGGAGGCTTCAGTATTTGGTTAAGTGGAAGGGCTATGGTCAGGAGGATAATTCCTGGGTTGTCGCCTCTGATGTTCATGCGGCCGATTTGGTTCATCCCTTCCATGTGGCTCATCCTGATCGCCCTGGGGGTTTTGATGAGGGTTCGGAGACCCCTCCTCAAGGGGGGGGTACTGTTGTGAACTCTGTTTTTGGGCTCCCTCTTGTGGTCACAAGTGGTACTGTGTGAGTGTCATTCTGCAGGTCTGAGGCTGGATCAGCTGTCTTGTTATCTGTTAGCTGGTTTCCTATTTAGTTCACTTGGACTCTCAGTTGTTGCCTGCTGTCGTTGTATTCAGTGCTATTCTGATTGCTCCTGTCTACATCCGTTATCAGTCTCTCCAAGAGAAGCTAAGTTTTGTTTGCTTATTTTTGCTCATCTGTGTTCAAGATGTGTCCTAGTATATGATGTGTTTAGTCCAGCTTGCTAATATGTGATTTCCCTGCTTGCTGGTGCTCTGGGGTGCTGAGTTGCTCCCCCCACATCGTTAGTTGTTGTGGGGGTTCTCGCATTCTCTGCGAGGATATTTTTGCATAGGGTTTTTTACTGACCGCACAGATCCCTTGCTATTTTCTGCTATCTAGCGTTAGCAGGCCTCATTTGCTTAATCTGTTTCATCTCTGCGTTTGTCTTTTCCTCTTAACTCACCGTTATTATTTGTGGGGGCTTCTATATCTTTGGGGTTATTTCACTGAGGCAAGTGAGGTCTGTATTTTCTCTTTAGGGGTAGTCAGTTTCTCAGGCCGTGAAGAGACGTCTAGGATTTCAGGAAACGTTCCACGGCTACCTTTAGTGTGTTTGGTTAGGATCAGGTTTGCGGTCAGTCCAGTTACCACATCCCCAGAGCTCGTCCTATTATCTCTGACTTAGCTGGTTAGATTTGTCATCCTAAGCCACTGGGATCATAACAGGGGAGCATGGAGGGAGCATGGTGGGAGCGTGTGGAGAGATGAGCCATGTAAACAGGAGGGGGAAATATGAGCCATGCATACGGGGGGGTCATGTATGGAGCATCATGTGCAGTCATTAAACAGTATGGAGCATCATGTGCGGCCATTATACAGTATGGAGGATCATGTGCAGTCATTATACAGTATGGAGCATCATGTGCGGTCATTATACAGTATGGAGCAACATGTGCAGTCATTATACAGTATGGAGCATCATGTGCGGTCATTATACAGTATGGAGCATCATGTGCGGTCATTATACAGTATGGAGCATCATGTGCGGTCATTATACAGTATGGAGCATCATGTGTGGCCATTATACAGTATGGAGCATCATGTGCAGTCATTATACAGTATGCAGCATCATGTGCAGCCAGTATAAAGTATGGAGCATCATGTGCACTCATTATACTGTATGGAGCATCATGTGCGGTCATTATACAGTATGGAGCATCATGTGCGGTCATCATACAATATGGAGAATCATGTGAGGTCATTATACAGTATGGAGCATCATGTGCGTTCATTATACAGTATGCAGCATCATGTGCGGTCATTATACAGTATGGAGCATCATGTGCGGTCATTATACAGTATGGAGCATCATGTGTGGCCATTATACAGTGTGGGGCACTGTGGCCTAAAATTTGCCGCAGCGTGCTTCGCGCGCCGCAAACTTTGTCCCTCTTTTCCATCTTCAAAAGTTGGGAGGTATGATGTATCTATGTGTGGCCGCCCAGTTATGATATGAATTGCAGCCTGTCATGCATTTTGCTAGCATCTCTTGACATTATATTGAATGTTTTTTACAAGAAATTGGAGTCATGAACCAAATTCAAGAATAAATAATGGTGGACACTTCTGTAATTTGGTACCTATCACTCACTGGTAAGGACAGTTTTACTTGTTCTTCTTGGATCTATTTACAACAATAAAATTATAATTTAATTAATATCGGACTTGTACATTTTGGTTTGTAAATGGCGTTTAAAAGTGAACCTGTCACCTCGGAAAATGCTATTTTCCTGCAGTCAAGCGTCTAATTTAGACAGCACACTGACTCATGTTATTCAATAATGCTGTTCAGATAAATGATTTTGCTCTCAGACTGACTGTCACAAAAGGCCCTACTTTCTTGCGTATATCGGATGAGACTTACACATTGAAGGCTATGGGTGCGTAAAATAAATTGGATCCTCCACAGAACACATGTGAGACATGCAATTTTTATGGATTCATTTCTATTATTAACCAAGGAAACTACGGCATATATGTTCATGTACATGTAAATGGGTGAAGAAGACAAATTGTCACACACGGACATCATGTGAATGTAAAAATGGACACACAAATGTCACACGGGCATAAAAAATGACACATGGATGGCATACAACTAAAAATCGGATGAAAATTAGGTGAAAATTGGCATTTTCATGATGAAACTCAGAAGATATTTCATATGCTCGTCTGCAGTCGACCTTAAGGTTAAAGGTTGAACTCGATGGGCTTATGTCTACATTCAATCTTAACAGCTATGAAACTAAGATATAGGGATAAAAGTGCCGCTACCTAGAAAAAAGTAAGTTTTTTCCTTCGGGAAGTACTGTGCAGCCAAGCTATCCACCCACGCGTCAGGGCATGCTCACAGTGTAACATAATTTTCTCTGTGGGGAGCCAATGTTCAATAAGGAGGTCATACAACATTGTAAACACAGTTTACCTTCACATTGACCCTATATCTGCAGATAAATAGCATCTTCCTGGGTTTAAGAGCAAAGTAGATCCATACCCAAAGTTTTTTTTATTAACAAGGGTTTTTTTCATATATACATATATTGAGTACTATAACCTGGATTTATTATAACCTAAAAACAGCTAATCTTTATGTTCATCTGTATATAGTTGCTACCGTACTTACCCCTGTCTACTGTATGTATGTGCATTGTAATAATCAAGTGCACTTTGTATTGTTAATGTTGGAGCACATCAATAGCTACAGGAACAGCAGAAAAGTTCTGATTTTTTTTGCTGAAAAACTTACTGTAGAGCACAATTGTCTGTTCCTTTCACAACGGCACACAGTGATGAAATGGTGTGATATCGGCTGTCAGTGGTTGTACGCAAGGTACGCAATATTTAAATGAAAAGTAGGCCAGAACAATGGGGTGGTCGTCTACTAGTGCCAAACTAATTCATCTAAATCAGAATCTCTGATTAGTTCTCTTTATTTTAGCTCCAGGAGGCATTGGACTCTGACACTGCTCTATATATCTGGCAGGACTCTTTATATAGTGAAAGCTTCCCTGTGAATTTTACTTAAATCTGAAAAGTAGAACAACATATTTCCCACTGAGAATTTCATGTTACCACTATGATTGACCAAAAAAATACTAATAATTATATTGTCAATTTTATAGAAAACTAAATCATACTGATTTATTAGAGTGGATTTCTGCTTTGAAAAATGTGCAACTTTAATTGTGGCACCCCATGAGTCTGGGTGCCACAATGGCATTGCTTTCCTCAAGGGGGTGATGTCATACCTGGAGGTAAGAAGGGATCCACTTAGCAGGCAGCACAAACATACAACACCTTCCTAACTCCAGACCAGAAGGGGGAGCTTTAAACCTGGTTTCAGGGTAGCTTCCCTATAAGATCTGGTCTGAAGGTGGGGCTAGTGAGTTCAGTGTGAACAGTGAAGGGAGAGGAAGTGTGTGAGGAGAGAGACTGGGAGAAGAGCTGTGACTGAGCTCTTCCCAGGATTAAGCGCAAAAGAAACTAGACAACGGAGTCCATAGTTGTACAGGTACTAAAGGCCCAGCAACTAGAACTGAAAGGCAGAAGATTGCAGGTCTCCTGACCAAACACCTGGAGGCACCACAGCAAGTCAGGAGCCTGGAGCTGCCAGTGAGAAGACAGTGCCCATGAAAGGCTCATGTTGTCAACCATACGGGTTAGGAGAAACAGACACTAAGAAGAACTTGTGTAAAGCTTCCGGCAGTAAGGGACAGAGAGGACAGCGCTAGGTGGCTAGGTGGATCCCAAGATACTCCCAGGCTGCCTGGACCCCTTCAACACCTGTAACCGGTGCCCCGGACTGCACCTGCAATTTCACCAGTAAAAGGTAAAGGAAACTGCAGTACCTGTGTCCTCCAATTACTTCCTGCACGTCAGTCCTGCGCCCCACCATCTATCATCCCTTACCAACTGCACTGGTAGCCCAGGGGACTAAGCTCTACCTATGGGGAGCTATACTAACTTTGCTGCAACACCATCAGCCCCAGTGGTTCCCTTTAAGCAGCGTCGGCCATCCCTGGCTAACAGGTGGTGTCACGAACATTTCTCCATAGACTTTATTGGCCACTACACTTCATCCCCTTTAACTGGACACCCAGGGCCACGGACTGGGTCAACGCTGCCATGACCTTCCCCTTTAAGTACCGCCGGACCAGGCCCGAGTACCCCACGGTCCTAGCGGGCACTCCATAATAGAAGAACAATAGAAAATCCAACATTTTATTAAGTCAAACCTTGGTGACAACTACCATACATTGCTCCTGGCTGACACTAGTCCCCAGTGCTGTAAATGTATGGTGCGGTGATGGGGTAGACTCAATAGCAGGTGTCAGATGTAAAGCTATGTACACACTGCATCTAACATACATTAGGAGGTTTTCACATCTTGCACAGTTATTAAGGTTGAAGCAAGACTTTAAGTCCATCTAGTTCAACCCATAGCCTAACCTAACATGCCCTAACATGTTGATCCAGAGGAAGGCAAAAAAAAACCCATGTGGCAAGAGTAAGCTCCACATTGGGGAAAAAAATTCCTTCCCGACTCCACATACGGCAATCAGACTAGTTCCCTGGATCAACGCCCTATCAAGGAGTCTAGTGTATATACCCTGTAACAATATACTTTTCCAGAAAGGCATCCAGTCCCCTCTAAAATTTAAGTAATGAATCACTCATTACAACATCATACGGCAGAGAGTTCCATAGTCTCACTGCTCTACAGTAAAGAATCCGCGTATGTTATTATGCTTAAACCTTCTTTCCTCCAGACGTAGAGGATGCCCCCTTGTCCCTGTCTCAGGTCTATGATTAAAAAGATCATCAGAATCGTCTTTGTACTGTCCCCTCATATATTTATACATTAAAATAAGACCACCCCTTAGTCTTTGTTTTTCCAAACTAAATAGCCCCAAGTAGGGTTGAGTGAAACTGATCGGTCAATTTCATAAGTCGCCGACTTTCGGCAAAGTCGGGTTTCGTGAAACCCGAGCCGATCCCAGCGTGGGATCGGCCATGCGGTCGGCGATCTTTGCGCCAAAGTCGCGTTTCGTATGACGCTTTAACCGCCATTTTTTCAGCCAATGAAGGAGTGTGGGCAGCGTGATGACATAGGTCTTGTCTTGCTTTCTGTGGCGTCACAGGGGTTGGGGGTATAAACACCATCTTACCGTTTTGGGAGGAGGAGGAGGAGTAGGAGGAGGAATCCCCATTGACTTGCATTGGGTTTCGTGTTTTGGTCGGCCCCCCGACTTTTCACAATAATCGGCCGATTTCACATGATCCAACTTTCGAGAAAGTCGGGTTTCACGAAACCCGACTCGATCCTAAAAAAGCAAAAGTCGATCAACCCTAGCCCCAAGTGTAATAACCTATCTTGGAACTGCAGACCCCCAGTCCTCTAATAACCTTGGTCGCTCTTCTCTGCACCCGCTCTAGTTCAGTTATGTCTTTCTTATACACCGGAGACCAGAACTGTGCACAGTATTCTAAGTGTGGTCGAGCTAGTGACTTGTATAGAGGTAAAATTATGTTCTCCTCATGAGCATCTATGCCCCTTTTAATGCATCCCATTATTTTATTTGCCTTTGCAGCAGCTGCCTGACACTGGCCACTGAATATGAGTTTGTCATCCACCCATACACCCAGGTCTTTTTCATTGATGGTTTTGCCCAGAGTTTTAGAAATAAGCACATAGTTATACATCTTATTACTTCTACCCAAGTGCATGACCTTACATTTATCCCCATTAAAGCTCATTTGCCATTTATCAGCCCAAGCTTCTAGTTTACATAAATCATCCTGTAATATAAAATTGTCCTCCCCTGTATTGATTACCCTGCAGAGTTTAGTGTCATCTGCAAATATTGAAATTCTACTCTGAATGCCCCCTACAAGGTCATTAATAAATATGTTAAAAAGAAGAGGGCCCAATACCTACCCCTGTGGTACCCCACTGCTAACTGCGACCCAGTTCGAGTGTGCTCCATTAATAACCACCCTTTGTTTCCTATTCCTGAGCCAGCTCTCAACCCACTTACACATATTTTCCCCTATCCCCATTATTCTCATTTTATGTATCAACCTTCTGTGTGGCACCGTATCAAAAGCTTTTGAAAAGTCCATATACACTACATCTACTGGGTTCCCTTGGTCCAGTCCGGAACTTACCTCTTCATAGAAGCTGATCAAATTAG
The DNA here is from genome assembly GCF_051348905.1 of Ranitomeya variabilis. Taxonomy (NCBI): domain Eukaryota; kingdom Metazoa; phylum Chordata; class Amphibia; order Anura; family Dendrobatidae; genus Ranitomeya; species Ranitomeya variabilis. Next base: position 1,020,238,867 of record NC_135232.1, on the reverse strand, counting down.
TCTGACATTAACGGTCCCTAGTAAACCCGTGCTGATACTGGGTCATGAGGTTATTCCTCTTCAGATACTCCAGTATAGCATCCCTTAGAATGCCCTCCAGGATTTTACCCACAGTAGAGGTTAAGCTTACTGGCCTATAATTTCCGAGTTCCGTTTTTGTCCCCTTTTTGAATATTGGCACTACATTTGCTATACGCCAGTCCTGTTACTATGGAGTCTTTAAAGATTAAAAATAATGGTCTATCAATGACTGTACTTAATTCCTGCAATACTCGGGGGTGTATCCCATCCGGGCCTGGAGATTTGTCAATTTTAGTGTTTTTTAGAAGCCGCCGTACTTCCTGCTGGGTTAAGCAGGTGACATTTAATGGGGAATTTTTGTTATCACTGATCATTTTGTCTGCCATGCAATTTTCCCGTGTAAATACTGATGAAAAAAAGTCATTTAGCATATTGGCTTTTTCCTCATCCTCATCCACCATTTAACCCAGACTATTTTTAAGGGGGCCAACACTATCATTTTTTAGTTTCTTACTATTTTTGTAGTTAAAGAATATTTTGGGATTATTTTTGCTCTCTCTGGCAATGAGTCTCTCTGTCTCAATCTTTGCTGCCTTGATTTGCTTTTTACAGAATTTATTTAATTTTCTGTATTTATTTAATGCTTCATCACTACCTACTTCCTTTAATTCTCTAAATGCTTTCTTTTGTCACTTATTGCGTCCCTTACCGCTCTATTTAGCCATATTCGTTTCCTTCTATTTCTAGTATGTTTATTCCCATACGGTATATACTGTGCACAGGTCCTATCCAGGATGCTAATAAACATCTCACATTTTCTTTGTGTATTTTTATGTCTCAGGATATTGTCCCAGTTAATTGCACCAAGATCCTCTCTCATCCATTGGAAATTTGCCCTCCTGAAGTTTAGTGTCCTTGTAACCCCCCTACTACCCATCTTATTAAAGGATACATGAAAACGTATTATTTTGTGATCACTATTCCCCAAGTGACCCTCGACCGTTTGATTTAATATGCGGTCTGGCCTGTTGGTTAATATTAGGTCTAGCAGTGCCCCCCTTCTTGTTGGGTCCTGAACCAGTTGTGAAAGGTAGTTGTCTCTCTTAGTTGTCAGACACCGATTACCATTGCTGGAACTGCAGGTTTCTGTTCCCCAATCTTTTTCAGGGTAGTTGAAGTCCCCCATAATAATGACTTCTCCTTGTTTCGCAGCTTCATCCATTTGCTTTACGAGAATATTCTCCATTGCTTCCATTATTTTTGGAGATTTATAACAAACCCCTATCAGTAATTTATTATTTTCCCCCTCCCCTTATCTCTACCCACAGGGACTCTACATTTTCATTAAATTCACCTATATTATCACGCAGGATGGGTTTTAAGGACGATTTTACATACAGACACACCCCTCCCCCTCGCTTATCTGTATGGTCATTTCTGAAAAGGCTATATCCCTGCAAGTTAACAGCCCAGTCATGGCTCTCATCCAGCCATGTTTCAGATATCCCCACCATGTCATAATTATGCTCCAACACCATTAATTCTAATTTGTCCATTTTGTTGGCAAGGCTTCTGGCATTAGTATACATGCACTTGATGTTCCTCTCTGTACCTCTATTCTTTCTTAAATTATTTACTGTTCTAACCCCACCCCCCATGCCACCGCCACCCCCAACTTCCTTATTTGTGCCCAGGTCTCTATCTGCACTATCTTCCCCCTCCTATAAAATGAATACCCTCTCCCCCATTCCCTAGTTAAAACACGCCTCCAAACTTCCAGCCATTTTCTCCCCCAGCACAGCTGCACCTTCCCCATTGAGGGGGCTGCACCCTAGCGTAGAACCTGTAGCCAACTGAAAAATCGGCCCAGTTCTGCAGGAACCCAAACCCCTCCTTCCTTCACCAATTCTTCAGCCACTTATTAACCTCCCTAATCTCCCGTTGCCTCTCTGGCGTTGCATGTGGTACAGGCAGTATTTCGGAAAATACCAGCTTGCAGCCTAATTCCCTGAAATCATCTTTAAGGACCTTCCACCTACCTCTAACTTTGTCATTTGTGCCAATGTGCACCATGACTGCTGGGTCCTCACCAGCCCTTCCCAGTAATCTGTCCACCCAATCAGCGATGTGTCCGACTCGAGCGCCAGGTAGGCAGCACACCGTTCGACGATCCCTGTTTTTGTGACAGATTGCCCTATCTGTTCCCCTAATATTTGAGTCCCCCACTACCAGCACCTGTCTGGCCTGCCCTGCTCTCCTATTTCCCTCCTTACTGGAGCAGTCACTCCTTCGGCTTTCAGAGGACATGCCTGGCTGCAGCAGTGCTACCCCTGTACTGGCACCCCCCTCATCTGCCAACTTAGCAAACTTATTGGGGTGTACCCGATCAGGACTAGCCTCCCTGGCACTTTTCCCTCTACCCGGCTTTCTAACTGTCACCCAGCTTGCTACTTCACTGTCCAGAGGGGGGGCTGTAGGAACGCAGTTAAAGAAAGCCCCCCATGACTGCATTGCCAAGGGAACGCAGGGGAGCAATTTTTAATTAATAATGCGGGGAGAGGGGATTGGTTTAAGGGATGGGGAGGAGCAAGGGGGGTGGTCTAGAGTTATGGGGCGGGTTATGGGAAAAGTGTGGGAAAGGGGACCATTACCTTTGGATATCTGACCTGAGAAGACGTGCACGATGTCGACGAAATCCTTGGGCAGCTGAGGGAGATGGCGAGGTCGCGGCGTGGAGGCTGGCTGGAGGACCAGCTGGCGTCATTACTGGGCAGTCCGGGTGCCCAAGGGACCAGATCCAGGAGGACCCGACCCCCGGAGCGCTTGTCACCAGAAATTGGAGGGCGCGGCAACCGCCGGCCACGGAGCCCCTCCCGGGACCCTGCGGAGCGTGCGGGCCAGCGTTCACCTACCCTCCCTGGCCCGTCCTCCGGCAGGAATCCACAGGCCGGCGCTGCTGGCGCTGGATGACGGCCGGGAGCTGCGGCGGCGCAGGCCCAGAGAGACACGCAGGCCGCACCGGAAGTGCCAGGTGGAGTTCCGGGTCAAGGCTCCAACATGGCGGCGGGGAGTAGGAGCGGTACCCGGCGAGCAGCGACGGTGTCTGCGGTGCCGGTGACGTCACCGGCGACGAGGAGCAGAGCGCAGGGAGCGGCGGTGGAGCAAGTGAGGAGCAGTGGAGCAGCGGCGGGTACCTCGGGGTTTGAATCACCCCGGGGGCCCGGCAGGGGCGGCGCGGCAAGAGGCAGAGTGACGGGCAGGCGTACCTCAACCCCACAGCCTGGCCCAGCACGGCGGGGGCGATCGTTGGCAGCGGCTGGGGCTCGTGGCAGAGCCCAGCAGGAAGACAGGTCTGGAGTCGGGCTGGCGGCGGCCAGGTCCAGGTCACCCAGAAGGTCCAGGGAGAGTTCCAGTTCGCCTGCTCCGGTCCCCCCTGGTGACGAGGAAGCCAGGGGCGCGGGCCTGGAGCAACACAGCGGCGCAGAGGATTCCGGTTCCAGGAGCGACCCGCGGGAGTTCGGTGATCGCACGGCTGGCAGGGACACAGCACCTGCGCAGCTTAGTGAGTATGAGAATAATTCTGTTGTGGGGTGGGATAGTGGTGCTCGGGCTCGGGATAGTTGGTATGGGGGGTCGATTTGGCAGGGAGTGGGGGTCCCAGCACCGGGGGGGTCCTGGGGGTCAGGGAGCTTTTGGCGGGCATGTCCCAGATTTTGAGGAGATTGGATGGGGAGGGACGGGATAGTGTGCGGTCGTCTCCGTTAAGTGCTTGGTTGCCGGCTTCTGGTACTGGTTCGGGAGTGGTAGTCGGGTCCGGTAGGGCTAGTGGGGTAGAGCAGGCGTCGACGGGAGGGGTGTCGGTGTCGGTACAGACTGACAAGGATAATGGGGACAGGATTAAGTTGGATGATAGAGCTAAGGGGGAGGTGTATGTGTGTTTCGAAGGGCCGTTAAGGGCTCATTTAAAGAAAGAGGTTAAGGAAAAAATATGGAAAGATGAATACGTAGAGATTTTCTCCTTGCTGCCCCTGGAGAAGTTTAATCTGGACAAGGGTAAGAAGGAGGATAGCAAAAAGGAGGAGGAGGAGAAGAGGCGTTGGCGGTTGATACCGCAGACGTTTGCGAATTGGCAGCAGGCGTTTTTCATTTTGGCCGGTGTTATAGGGGAAAAGTTTCCAGAGAATTGTGCAGGTTTGTTCTGCTATGTCGATGCGATAGGGGAAGCATACAGGGCATACAGGGGTCAGGCGTGGTTACGCTATGATGAGCAGTTTCGGCAAAGGAAGGCGGTTAGACCTGAGATAAAATGGGAGCAGAAGGACATAGATTTGTGGTTGAAGGTGATGGCTCCGACGCGGTTTGGGCAGTCCTTTCATGGGGGCGGAGGGAGTAGCGGTCAGCAGTTAGGCCAAGGAAGTGGGGGACAGGGGTCACAAGGGGCTAAGGACAAAACAGGGACGTGTTGGCAGTTTAACGACGGCCAATGCAAATACGGCAGTACATGCAAGTTCAAGCATGTCTGTTCCCACTGTGGAGGGGCCTCACATGGAGTGGCCAAGTGTTTCAAAAAAGCAAGGGGCAAACCAGCAGTGGGAGGCGGTCATGGGGGTGACGCCGGTGAAGGTTCTAAAGATGGCCCCTTATCTAAGTAGGTATCCGGATAGAGAAAAGGCTAGGTTGTTGTGGGATGGTTTTTCGGAGGGTTTTAGGATTCCTCATCCGGCTCATGCTATCCCCTTTTCTAAAAAGAATTTGAGGTCGGCTAACCTTCAGGCAGATGTGGTTACGGCAAAATTGGCGAAGGAGGTTGAGTTAGGGCGCATGGCGGGGCCGTTTAGCGATTTACCTGTGGAGGGGGTGGTCGTTTCGCCTTTGGGGGTTGTCCCTAAAAAAGAGCCTAATAAGTTTCGCCTTATTCAACATCTGTCGTATGCAAAGGGCCAGTCAGTTAATGACGGGATAGCGGAGGAACTTTGCTCTGTGGTTTATACCTCCTTTGATGCTGCGGTGCAATGGGTGCGTAGGTATGGCACAGGTGCACTAATGGCTAAGACAGATGTTGAATCGGCTTTCCGTCTACTCCCGGTTCACCCCGATAGTATCCCGTTGTTAGGATGTTTTTGGAACGGGGGGTTCTATTTGGATATGTGTTTGCCTATGGGTTGTTCGATTTCCTGCTCGCTGTTTGAAGCTTTTAGCACTTTTTTGGAGTGGGTGGTTCGGGATGTTTCTCAGGTTCCGTCTGTTATTCATTACTTAGACGATTTTTTGTTTGTTGGCCCCCCCGGATTCTTTGTTGTGCGGTAATCTGTTGGCTACGATGGAGTGGGTGGCAGGACAGTTTGGTGTGCCCTTAGCGCGCGATAAAACGGAGGGACCTGTCACGGTGTTGAGTTTTTTAGGCATTCTCATAGACTCGGAGAAGATGGAGTGTCGCTTGCCAGAGGAGAAGCTGTTGGCTTTACGGCAAGAGGTGATGAGATGCGAGAAGTTGCGTAAGGTTACTTTGAAAGAGCTACAGTCGTTGTTGGGGCGGTTAAACTTTGCGTGTCGCATTATGCCTATGGGCAGGATATTTTGTAGGAGATTGTCGAGGGCTACGGCTGGAGTGCATTCAGGGCATCATTTTGTACGCTTGAACAAAGAGCACAGGGAGGATTTGGTGGTTTGGAGGCATTTTTTGGACAGTTATAACGGTAAGTCCCTGATCCAACAGGAGGATTTGAACGATTTTGATTGTGAAATTTTTACGGATGCGGCTGGTAGTGTCGGATATGGGGCTTATTGTGCTGGAAAGTGGAGTGTTGGGGGATGGCCTGAGTGGTGGCGCAAAGCGGGTTTTACAAAAAATTTGGCATTGTTGGAGCTGTTTCCAATTGTGGTTTCGGTGTTCATTTGGGGCAGTATTTTTAAGGATAGGCGGATACGTTTTCATTGCGACAATTCGAGTGTGGTGTTGGTGATCAATAGTCTGTCTTCATCATCTCCTCCGGTAATGAAATTGGTTCGGGAGTTAGTTTTGCGGTGCCTGGAGTTGAATACATGGATTTCGGCTGTTCATGTTCCCGGTGTTCAAAATTCTATAGCCGATGCTCTGTCTCGTTTACAGTGGGAACGTTTCCGGGAGTTGGCTCCAGAAGCGGAAGATGCAGGAACGACATGCCCTTTTCATTTGTGGCAGATTGTTGCGGACGAGGAGGTCGGCTGATACAGTCTTCAGTGTCTGGAAGGACGTGGTCAGGTTATGAGGCGTCATGGCATTTGTGGGAAGGGTGGTTGGAGCAATTGGGTTCAGTTGAATCAGATGGTGACAGGGTAATGGCGATTTTGCTTTTGATTGGATCGGCGGAGGAATGGGGTTGGTCTGTGTCGAAATTGAATAAATTTATAGCTGGCGTTGCTTTTAGTTTTAAGCTTCAGGGTTCCGTCGATGTCACTAAGGATTTCTTGATTCGGCAGGCATTAAAAGGTTTTAGGAAGGGTTTTTCAACTTGCGATACTTGACGGCCCATATCCTTCGGGATGTTGGAGCGTCTGGGGGTAGCATTGGGGGAAGTTTGTAGTTCTGGCTACGAGGCGGCTCTGTTTCGATTGGCATTTTCGTTGGCCTTTTTCGGGGCATTGAGAATTGGGGAGCTGGTTTCCCCTAGCAGGTTTACAGCCGGGGGTTTATTGGCTGAGGATATTGAATTTTGGTCAGGTGGGGTTGCCTTTTGGATTCGGCCGTCGAAGACCGATCAATTTGGAAAAGGAAGACGTGTGGTTTTGGAAAAGTGATTGGGGGGGCGATGTGCCCTCATCGGTGTTTGGAAGATTATTGGGGATTGGATCCAGTTAGGTCTGGCCCACTTTTGCGGCACCGTCAGGGTGAATTTTTATCACGGTTCCAGTTTACGGCAGTATTGAGACAAGCGTTGACGATTTTAGGCCTGGATCCCTTGTCATTTGGGACACATTCATTTCGAATTGGGGCAGCATCTGAGGCTGCTGGTTTGGGGCTGGGACCGGAGGTTATTCGTCGTATTGGCAGGTGGTCGTCGAATCGTTATTTATCTTATGTGCGTAATTGATTTTGTGGGGGTATTAATTATCGTTGTATTTTGCAGGTCGGACCCCACTTCTGGCGTGGTTTTTCGGACATTCTTTTGTGCATTGGGGGGCGATTCGTGCCCGAATGGGTTTTCGGGGCATGTCGTGGCGCGGGTTTTTGACCGAGTTTTCCAGATCGGTTAGTTTGGATCGTTCCCCGGATGTTGTAGTGGTACATTTGGGTGGTAATGATTTGGGGTCTAAGCCGGTGAGAGAATTAATTAGGGATATACGGTATGATTTTTTACGATTGTGGGTATCTTTCCCAGAGATGGTTACGGTGTGGTCCGATATAGTGCCCAGAAAAACGTGGAGGGCAGTACGCTCTATGAAGGGTATCAATAGAGCCCGGGTTAAGCTAAACAGGGCTGTGGCGAGTTTTGTTTCTCGTAAAGGGGGGGTGGCGGTTCGCCACTTGGAGTTGGAACCTGGTGTTGGAAATTACAGGAGGAGCGATGGCGTTCATTTAAATGATATTGGCTTGGATTTGTGGATGTTGTCAATTCAAGAAGGGGTGGAGAGGGCCATGGCGGTGGTGGGGCACTCGCGAGCCTGAGGGTTCAGTGCTGCTCGTGGTTGGCGGGGGGCGGGGTTCTTGGAGTTGGTTTCATGGGGCTGATCTGGCTTTGGTTTACTGGCTCTGGATGGGGATTTTACCTCGGGAGCTTTGGGGTTAGTTTGCCCGGTAAACAGGTTACATGGTGCCCTCGAGCTGGTGGTTATGGCTGAGGGTAAAGAAGGGTTTTTCATGTTGGTTTTGGGCTTTTGCCTATTAGGTGCCAGATTTATTAGCTCCAAGAACCCTCCCCTCAAGTTTTTTATACAAATGTATAAATGGTTGTTTATGTTTGTTATTAATAAAATGGCCGCTGTGGCCAAATTATCCAAAAGAAATGGTTTTCGTGTTTTAATTTAGGGGTAGTAATAGTTCTGGGGTATAAGGTTCAAAGGGGTAAGAGAGGCCTGGTATCTCGGAGGTCCCATCTTGGAATACGCAGTCATGCAGCTCCATTCTACCTTCCCCCCCTCATCTATCCCATTGAGCATCTGCTCAGTGAGCAGAAGACTCCTTTCCATGTTGTCTATGGATCTGTCATGAATCCCAATGGCTAGGGATAGCAAGGGACAAGCAAAGTAATACAAAATATCGGACGAGCTCTAGGGTGATGGAACCTGGGCTGACCGCTGCCCTACGCCTGACAAACGCAACTAGAGATAGCCAGGGAGCGTGCCTACGTTGGTTCTAGACGCCACGCACCAGCCTAAGAGCTAACTAGTACTGCAGAGAAAATAAGACCTCACTTGCCTCCAGAGGAATGAACCCCAAAAGGTATAGTTGCCCCCCACATGTATTGACGGTGAAATGAGAGGAAGGCACACACATAGAGATTATATATATAGGTTCAGCAAATTGAGGCCCGCTGTAAACTAGAAAGCAGAATGATACAAAAGGGGTCTGAGCGGTCAGCAAAAAACCCTAATCAAAAAACCATCCTGAGATTACAAGAACCCATGTGCCAACTCATGGCACATGGGGAGAACCTCAGTCCACTAGAGCTACCAGCTAGCATAGAGACATAATAAGCAAGCTGGACAAAAAACCAAACAACTGAAAATCAGCACTTAGCTTATCCTGAAAGATCTGGGAGCAGGTAGGCAGGAACCAAACAGAGCACATCTGAATACATTGATAGCCGGCAAGGGAATGACAGAAAGGCCAGGTAAAATAGGAAACACCCAGCCTCTGATGGACAGGTGGAAACCAAAGGCCGCAACCCACCAAAGTCACCCAGTACCAGCAGTAACCACCAGAGGGAGCCCACAAACAGAATCCACAACAGTACCCCCCCCTTGAGGAGGGGTCACCGAACCCTCACGAGAACCCCCAGGGCGATCAGGGTGAGCTCTATGGAAGGCGCGGACCAAATCAGTCGCATGAACATCGGAGGCGACCACCCAGGAATTATCCTCCTGACCATAACCCTTCCACTTAACCAAATACTGGAGTTTGCGTCTGGAAACACGAGAATCCAAGATCTTCTCAACAACATACTCCAATTCTCCCTCCACCAGCACCGGAGCAGGAGGCTCAACCGAAGGAACAACGGGCACCTCATACCTCCGCAACAACGACCGATGGAACACATTATGAATAGCAAACGATGCTGGGAGATCCAAACGAAAAGATACAGGGTTAAGAATCTCCGAGATCCTATAAGGACCGATGAACCGAGGCTTGAACTTAGGAGAAGAGACCTTCATAGGGACAAAACGAGAAGACAACCACACCAAATCCCCAACAAGAAGTCGGGGACCCACGCGGCGACGGCGATTAGCAAACTGCTGAGTCTTCTCCTGAGATAACTTCAAATTGTCCACCACCTGATTCCAAATCTGATGTAGCCTGTCCACCACCACGTCCACTCCAGGACAATCCGAAGACTACACCTGACCAGAGGAAAAACGAGGATGAAACCCTGAATTACAAAAAAAAGGAGAGACCAACGTGGCAGAACTAGCCCGATTATTAAGAGCAAATTCGGCCAGCGGCAAAAAAGCAACCCAGTCATCTTGATCAGCAGAAACAAAACACCTCAAATAAGTTTCCAAGGTCTGATTAGTTCGCTCCGTCTGGCCATTCGTCTGAGGATGGAATGCAGACGAGAAAGACAAATCAATGCCCATCTTGGCACAAAACGTCCGCCAAAATCTAGACACAAACTGGGATCCCCTGTCAGAAACGATATTCTCCGGAATCCCATGCAAACGAACCACGTTCTGAAAAAACAAAGGGACCAACTCAGAGGAGGAAGGCAACTTAGGCAAGGGCACCAAATGAACCATCTTAGAAAAGCGGTCACACACCACCCAGATAACGGACATTTTCTGTGAAACCGGGAGATCAGAAATAAAATCCATGGAAATGTGCGTCCAAGGCCTCTTCGGGATGGGCAAGGATAACAACAACCCACTGGCCCGAGAACAGCAAGGCTTAGCTCGAGCACACACTTCACAAGACTGCACAAAGGTACGCACATCCCTAGACAAGGAAGGCCACCAAAAAGACCTGGCCACCAAGTCTCTAGTACCAAATATTCCAGGATGACCAGCCAACACAGAAGAATGGACCTCGGAGATGACTCTACTGGTCCAATCATCCGGAACAAACAGTCTTTCTGGTGGACAACGATCCGGTTTATCCACCTGAAACTCCTGCAATGCACGTCGCAAGTCTGGGGATACGGCGGACAATATTACCCCATCCCTAAGGATACCAGTAGGCCCAGAGTCTCCAGGAGAGTCAGGCACAAAACTCCTGGAAAGAGCATCTGCCTTCACATTCTTTGAACCTGGCAGGTATGAAACCACGAAATTGAAACGAGAAAAAAACAACGACCAACGAGCCTGTCTAGGATTCAAACGCCTGGCAGACTCAAGGTAAATGAGATTCTTGTGATCAGTCAAGACCACCACACGATGTTTAGCACCCTCAAGCCAATGACGCCACTCCTCAAATGCCCACTTCATGGCCAAAAGCTCCCGATTACCCACATCATAATTGCGCTCGGCGGGCGAGAATTTTCTAGAGAAGAATGCACATGGCTTCATCACCGAGCCATTAGAACTTCTCTGTGACAAAACCGCCCCCGCTCCAATCTCGGAAGCATCAACCTCAACCTGAAAAGGAAGTGAAACATCTGGTTGACACAACACAGGAGCAGAAGAAAACCGGCGCTTAAGTTCCTGAAAGGCCTCCACGGCCGCAGGAGACCAATCAGCAACATCAGCACCCTTTTTAGTCAAATCAGTCAAAGGTTTAACAATACTGGAAAAATTAGCAATGAACCGACGATAAAAATTAGCAAACCCCAAGAACTTCTGAAGGCTCTTAACAGATGTAGGTTGTGTCCAGTCACAAATCGCCTGAACCTTGACGGGATCCATCTCAATAGTAGAAGGAGAAAAAATGTACCCCAAAAAAGAAATCTTCTGGACTCCGAAGAGACACTTTGAGCCCTTCACAAACAGAGAATTGGCCCGCAGAACCTGAAACACCTTCCTGACCTGTAAAACATGAGACTCCCAGTCATCAGAAAACACCAAAATATCATCCAAATACACAATCATAAACTTATCCAGATATTCACGGAAAATATTGTGCATAAAGGACTGAAAGACTGACGGAGCATTGGAGAGTCCAAAAGGCATTACCAAATACTCAAAATGGCCCTCAGGCGTATTAAATGCGGTTTTCCACTCGTCACCCTGTTTTATCCGCACCAGATTATACGCACCGCGAAGATCTATCTTAGTGAACCACCTAGCCCCCTTAATGCGAGCAAACAAATCAGTCAATAATGGCAGTGGATACTGATATTTGACTGTAATCTTATTCAGAAGGCGATAATCTATACAAGGCCTCAGGGAACCATCTTTTTTTGCCACGAAAAAAAAACCTGCTCCCAGAGGGGACAAAGGTGGACGAATATGTCCCTTTTTCAAGGACTCCTTAATATAATTCCGCATAGCAGTATGCTCTGGCAGTGACAGATTAAATAAACGACCCTTAGGGAACTTACTGCCAGGAATCAATTCTATAGCACAGTCACAATCTCTATGAGGAGGGAGCGAATTGAGCTTAGGCTCCTCAAAAACATCCCTATAGTCAGACAAAAACGCAGGGATCTCAGAAGGAGTAGATGAAGCGATTGAAATCGGAGGTGCATAATCATGAACCCCCTGACATCCCCAGCTTAACACAGACATTGTTTTCCAGTCCAGGACAGGATTATGAGTTTGTAACCATGGCAGACCAAGCACTAGTACATCATGTAAATTATACAGTACAAGGAAGCGAATCACCTCCTGATGAACGGGAGTCATGCGCATGGTCACTTGTGTCCAATACTGGGGCTTATTCATAGCCAATGGTGTAGAGTCAATTCCCTTCAGAGGGATAGGAACTTCCAGAGGCTCCAGACTAAAACCGCAGCGTTTAGCAAATGACCAATCCATAAGACTCAGGGCAGCGCCTGAATCCACATAGGCATCGACGGAAATGGAAGACAGTGAAAAAATCAGAGTCACAGACAAAATGAACTTAGGCTGCAGAGTACCAATGGCAAAAGATTTATCAACCCTTTTAGTGCGTTTAGAGCATGCTGATATAACATGAGCTGAATCACCACAATAAAAACACAATCCATTTTTCCGCCTATAATTTTGCCGTTCACTTCTGGACTGAATTCTATCACATTGCATAGTCTCAGGTGCCTGTTCAGAAGACACCGCCAACTGGTGCACGGGTTTGCGCTCCCGTAAACGCCGATCAATCTGAATGGCCATAGCCATCGACTCATTGAGACTTGTAGGCGTAGGGAACCCCACCATAATATCCTTAATGGCCTCGGAAAGACCATTTCTGAAGTTAGCAGCCAGGGCGCACTCATTCCACTGAGTAAGCACCGACCATTTCCGAAATTTTTGACAATATATTTCCGCTTCATCATGCCCCTGAGAGAGGGCTAATAAAGCCTTTTCAGCCTGAATCTCCAGGTTGAGTTCCTCATAGAGCAATCCCAATGCCAGAAAAAACGCATCCACATTGAGCAATGCAGGATCCCCTGGTGCCAATGCAAATGCCCAATTCTGAGGGTCGCCCCGCAGGAAAGATATTACAATCTTGACCTGTTGAGCAGGGTCTCCAGAGGAGCGAGATTTTAAAGAAAGAAACAATTTACAATTGTTCCTGAAATTCAGGAAGGTAGATCTATCTCCAGAAAAGAACTCTGGAATAGGAATTCTAGGTTCAGACATGGGAGTGTGAACAACAAAATCCTGTATGTTTTGAACTTTTGCCGCGAGATTACTCAGGCTGGAAGCCAAACTCTGGACATCCATGTTAAACAGCTAATATCAGAGCCATTCAAGGGTTAAGAGGAGGTAAGAAGCAGCTAGACAGCAATTAAGGGCTAGGCAGCAAAACTCTGAAGGAAAAAAAAAAAAAAAAAAAAATTCCCTTAAACACTTCTTTTTCTCCTGCTTCAGCCCAAACAATTAACACTTTGTGGGCCGGCTATATTGTCATGAATCCCAATGGCTAGGGATAGCAAGGGACAAGCAAAGTAATACAAAATATCGGACGAGCTCTAGGGTGATGGAACCTGGGCTGACCGCTGCCCTACGCCTGACAAACGCAACTAGAGATAGCCAGGGAGCGTGCCTACGTTGGTTCTAGACGCCACGCACCAGCCTAAGAGCTAACTAGTACTGCAGAGAAAATAAGACCTCACTTGCCTCCAGAGGAATGAACCCCAAAAGGTATAGTTGCCCCCCACATGTATTGACGGTGAAATGAGAGGAAGGCACACACATAGAGATGATATATATAGGTTCAGCAAATTGAGGCCCGCTGTAAACTAGAAAGCAGAACGATACAAAAGGGGTCTGAGCGGTCAGCAAAAAACCCTAATCAAAAAACCATCCTGAGATTACAAGAACCCATGTGCCAACTCATGGCACATGGGGAGAACCTCAGTCCACTAGAGCTACCAGCTAGCATAGAGACATAATAAGCAAGCTGGACAAAAAACCAAACAACTGAAAATCAGCACTTAGCTTATCCTGAAAGATCTGGGAGCAGGTAGGCAGGAACCAAACAGAGCACATCTGAATACATTGATAGCCGGCAAGGGAATGACAGAAAGGCCAGGTAAAATAGGAAACACCCAGCCTCTGATGGACAGGTGGAAACCAAAGGCCGCAACCCACCAAAGTCACCCAGTACCAGCAGTAACCACCAGAGGGAGCCCACAAACAGAATCCACAACAGGATCTCAGTGTTGCCAGCTGCACATTTAGATTCAGAATCTGGTTTCCAAATGCTCAACGTGCTCACATCTCGCACAGCAGAATGCACCCTCGACCGGCTGATCAAGGACTGCATACATGTGGCAAGATGTGCACTGGATGGCATTAACAATAGTTGAGCACATTTCCTGATGGGGATTGCACCAGACAGAGATGTTAAATAAAAATAAATACAAAGTATTAATAAAATACAGGCAGCAATTCAATAATTTCTCCCTTGGAAACTCCCTAAATCCAAAGTCACTGAATCACAAGTCACACTTACCGCCGTTCACACTTACTCTCACGTCACACTCAGCTCATTCACACTCGCTAAGCTGAAGATTTAAAGATTTTTTTTCCCCTCAGCAGCAATCCACCTTGCTGTTCAATGCACTTCCAAAAAGGACTTGAGTCCCAAACAGTTGCCCCTTATAACCCCTTAATTATGAGCCCCCACCCTAAGTTAACCCCTTGTGAATATAGCTATTGCCTATTCAGCAACTCACACCAATTCACACAGGTATTTGTTAAAGGCTTTCCAAATACCTCTTCACTGAATCACAAGTCACACTTACCGTCGTTCACACTTACGCTCCGGTCACGCTCGCTAAGCTGAAGATTTAACCCCTTTCTGTCATTGGACGTACTATTCCATCCATGTGGGGTGGGCCCTATTTCCCAAGGACGGAATAGTACATCCAGCGCGATCGGCCGTGCTCACGGGGGGAGCGCGGCCGATCGCAGCCGGGTGTCAGCTGACTATCGCAGCTGATATCCGGCACTATGTGCCAGAAGTGGTCACGGACCGCCCCCGGCACATTAACCCCCGGCACACTGCGATCAAACATGATCGCAGTGTTCCGGCGGTACAGGGAAGCATCGCGCAGGGAGGGGGCTCCCTGCGTGCTTCCCTGAGTCGATCGGTACAAGGCGATGTGCTCACCTTGTACCGAGCGTCTCCTCCCTGCAAGCCCAGGATCCAAAATGGCCACGGGGCTGCATCCGGGTCCTGCAGGGAGGTGGCTTCACAGCGTCTGCTCAGAGCAGGCGCCGGGAAGCCTCACTGCTGTGCTGTGTGATCGCCGATCTGACACAGTGCACAGCAAAGTTTCAGATTGGCGATCTGTCACTTTACTGTGAGGTCCCCCCCTGGGGCAAAGTAAGAATGTAAAAAAAAAAAAAATTACATATGTAAAAAAAAAAAAATGTCCTAAATAAATAATAATAATAATAATAATAATAATAATAATACAAAAATATTGTTCCAATAAATACATTCCTTTAGCTAAATAAAAATAAAAAAAAATAAAAGTACACATATTTAGTATCGCCGCGTCTATAACGACCCGACCTATAAAACTGTCCCACTAGTTAACCCCTTCAGTGAACACCGTAAAAAAAAAAAACGAGGCAAAAAACAACGCTTTAGTATCATACAGCCGACCCAAAAGTGGAATAACATGCAATCAAAAAGACGGACATAAATAACCATGGTACCGCTGAAAACGTCATCTTGTCCCGCAAAAAACATGCTGCAATATAGTGTTATCAAAGAAAAAATAAAAAAGTTATAGTCCTCAGAATAAAGCGATGCAAAAATAATTATTTTTTCTATAAAAGAGTTTTTATCGTATAAAAGCGGCAAAACATAAAAAAATGATATAAATGAGGTATCGCTGTACTGACCCGAAGAATAAAACTGCTTTATCCATTTTACCAAACGGGGAACGGTATAAGCACCCCCCCAAAAGAAATTCATGAATAGCTGGTTTTTGGTCATTCTGCCTAACAAAAATCGGAATAAAAAGCGATCAAAAAATGTCACATGCCCGAAAATGTTACCAATAAAAACATCAACTCGTCCCACAAAAAACAAGACCTCACATGACTCTGTGGACCAAAATATGGAAAAATTTTAGCACTCAAAATGTGGTAACGCAAAAAACATTTTTTGCAATAAAAAGCGTCTATTAGTGTGTGACTGCTGGCAATCATAAAAATCCGCTAGAAAACCCACTATAAATAGAAAATCAAACCCCCCCTTCATCACCCCCTTAGTTACGAAAAATTAAAAAATTTAAAAAATGTATTTATTTCCATTTTCCCATTAGGGTTAGGGTTAGGGCTAGGGTTAGGGCTAGGGTTAGGGCTAGGGCTAGGGTTAGGGTTAGGGCTAAGGTTAGGGTTAGGGCTAGGGCTAGGGCTAGGGGTAGGGCTAGGGTTAGTGTTAGGGCTAGGGTTAGGGTTGGAGCTAGGGTTAGGGCTACAGTTAGGGTTAGGATTGGGGCTAAAGTTAGGGTTGGGGCTAAAGTTAGGGTTAGGGTTTGGATTACATTTACAGTTGGGAATAGGGTTGGGATTAGGGTTAGGGGTGTGTCAGGGTTAGGGGAGTGGTTAGGGTTACAGTTGAGATTAGGGTTAGGGGTGTGTTTGGATTAGGGTTTCAGTTATAATTGGGGGGTTTCCGCTGTTTAGGCACATCAGGGGCTCTCCAAATGTGACATTGCGTCCAATCTCAATTCCAGCCAATTCTGCGTTGAAAAAGTAAAACAGTGCTCCTTCCCTTCCGAGCTCTCCCGTGCGTACAAACAGGGGTTTACCCCAACATATGTGGTATCAGCGTACTCAGGACACATTGGACAACAACTTTTGGGGTCCAATTTCTCCTGTTACTCTTGGGAAAATACAAAACTGGGGGCTAAAAAATATTTTTTGTGTAAAAAAAAATATTTTTTATTTTCACGGCTCTGCGCTATAAACTGTAGTGAAACACTTGGGGGTTCAAAATTCTCACAACACATCTAGATAAGTTCCTCGGGGGGTCTAGTTTCCAATATGGGGTCACTTATGGGGGGTTTCTACTTTTAAGTTACATCAGGGGCTCTGCAAATGCAACGTGATGCCTGCAGACCAATCCATCTAAGGCCGGGGACACACTTAACGTATAAAAAAACGGTCCGTTTTTCACGGCCGAGAATCGCACAAATGTTTCAAAAACAGTGATCCGTGTGCAGTGCGAGGATGCGATTTCCTCGCATCAAATGATCCGTGTGACATCCGTGTGACATCCGTATGGCATCCGTATGCCGAGATTTTCTCGCAAGCTTGCAAAACCGACATCTAATGGATTTATGTGCTCAAATGTTCGGGAAAACATATATACAGTATATATATATATATATATATATATATATATATATATATATGTCATTGAGACACATATATATATATTCTGTATTTATATTTCATTCAGCGCGATATCTGTGAAAAGCCGGTAATTCAATTGCCGGCTTTGCATTTCTCCTGCACAAACCCGACAGGATATGAGACATGGTTTACATACAGTAAACCATCTCATATCCCCCTTTTTTTTGAATATTCCACACTACTAATGTTAGTAGTGTGTATGTGCAAAATTTCAGCACTGTAGCTGCTAAAATAAAGGGTTAAATGGCGGAAAAAATTGGCGTGGGCTCCCGCGCAATTTTCTCCGCCAGAATGGTAAAGCCAGTGACTGAGGGCAGATATTAATAGCCAGGAGAGGGTCCATGGTTATTGGCCCCCCCGTGGCTAAAAACATCTGCCCCCAGCCACCCCAGAAAAGGCACATCTGGAAGATGCGCCTATTCTGGCACTTGGCCACTCTCTTCCCACTCCCTGTAGCGGTGGGATATGGGGTAATGAAGGGTTAATGCCACCTTGCTATTGTAAGGTGACATTAAGCCAGATTAATAATGGAGAGGCGTCAATTATGACACCTATCCATTATTAATCCAATTGTTTGAAAGGGTTAAAAAACACACACACACATGATTAAAAAGTATTTTAATGAAATAAACACAGCGGTTGTTTTAATAATTTATTGCTCTCTCATTCCATTTTCAGACCCTCGCTTGGCAAAACAATAAACACACAAGATACATACCCTCTCTGATGAACTGTCACGTCCCACGAAGTAATCCATCTGAAGGGGTTAACTAATATTACAGGCACCAGCTGCGATAAACCACTCGCTCGTGCCTGTAATCCCCGGGTGCTGAAAGGAAAGCAGTGATCTATACTTACATTCAGTCGCGGTGATGCGCCTCCTGGTGGATGTCCTCATATGACCTGGAGCGTGGGAAAAAGTTCCCAGGCTGCAGTTCATGAGAACATCCAGCAGGGGCGCATCACCGCGACTGAATGTAAGTATAGATCACTGCTTTCCTTTCAGCACCCGGGGATTACAGGCACGAGCGAGTGGTTTATCGCAGCTGGTGCCTGTAATATTAGTTAACCCCTTCAGATGGATTACTTCGTGGGACGTGACAGTTCATCAGAGAGGGTATGTATCTTGTGTGTTTATTGTTTTGCCAAGCGAGGGTCTGAAAATGGAATGAGAGAGCAATAAATTATTAAAACAACCGCTGTGTTTATTTCATTAAAATACTTTTTAATCATGTGTGTGTGTGTTTTTTAACCCTTTCAAACAATTGGATTAATAATGGATAGGTGTCATAATTGACGCCTCTCCATTATTAATCTGGCTTAATGTCACCTTACAATAGCAAGGTGGCATTAACCCTTCATTACCCCATATCCCACCGCTACAGGGAATGGGAAGAGAGTGGCCAAGTGCCAGAATAGGCGCATCTTCCAGATGTGCCTTTTCTGGGGTGGCTGGGGGCAGATGTTTTTAGCCACGGGGGGGCCAATAACCATGGACCCTCTCCTGGCTATTAATATCTGCCCTCAGTCACTGGCTTTACCATTCTGGCGGAGAAAATTGCGCGGGAGCCCACGCCAATTTTTTCCGCCATTTAACCCTTTATTTTAGCAGCTCCAGTGCTGAAATTTTGCACATACACACTACTAACATTAGTAGTGTGGAATATGCAAAAAAAATGGGGATATGAGATGGTTTACTGTATGTAAACCATGTCTCATATCCTGTCGGGTTTGTGAAGGAGAAATGAGAAGCCGGCAATTGAATTACCGGCTTTTCTATAGAACACCGCTGCGTATTTCTCGCAAGTCACACTGCAGGTCCGTGTGTAATCCGATTTTTTCTCGCACCCATAGACTTTCATTGGCGAGTCTCGGCCGAGATACGCTGACAATCGCAGCCTGCTGCGAGTTCCCTCGGATCCGAAATACGGTGGAGAAAATATCGGATGATGGGAGCTGCACCATAGATTAACATTGGGCCGAGTGCTATGCGATTTTTTATCGCATAGCACTCGTCCGTATTACGGTCTAGTGTGACCCCGGCCTAAGTCTGCATTCCAAATGGCGCTCCTTCCTTTCCGAGCTCTGCCATGTGCCCAAACGGTGGTTCCCCCTCACATATTGGGTATCAGCATACTCACGACAAACTGACAACAACTTTTGGGGTTCAATTTATACTGTTTCCCTTGGAAAAATGCAAAACTGGGGGCTAAAAAATAATTTTTGTGGAAAAAAAAAGGATTTTTATTTTCACGGCTCTGCGTTATAAACTGTAGTGAAACACTTGGGGGTTCAAAGCTCTCACAACACATCTAGATGAGTTCCTTAAGAAGTCTACTTTCCAAAATGGTGTCACTTGTGGGGGGTTTCAATGTTTAGGCACATCAGTGGCTCTAAAAAAAACGCAACATGGCGTCCCATCTCAATTCCAGTCAATTTTGCATTGAAAAGTCAAATGGCGCTCCTTCCCTTCCGAGCTCTGCCATGCGCCCAAACAGTGGTTTTGCCCCCACATACGAGGTATCAGCGTACTCAGGACAAATTGGTCAACAATGTTTGGGGTCCAATTTCTTCTCTTACCCTTGGAAAAATAAAAAATTGGGGGCGAAAAAATGATTTTTGTGAAAAAATATGAATTTTTATTTTTACGGCTCTGCATTATAAACTTCTGTGAAGCACTTGGTGGGTCAAAGTGCTGACCACACATCTAGATAAGTTCCTTAGGGGGTCTTCTTTCCAAAATGGTGTCACTTGTGGGGGGTTTCAATGTTTAGGCACATCAGGGGCTCTCCAAACGCATCTGAATTCCAGTCAATTTTGCATTGAAAAGTCAAATGGCGCTCCTTCTCTTCCGAGCTCTGCCATGCGCCCAAACAGTGGTTTACCCCCAAATATGGGGTATCAGCATACTCAGGACAAATTGTACAACAACATTTGGGGTTCAATTTACACTGTTTCCCTTGGAAAAATACAAAACTGGGGGCTAAAAATAATTTTTGTGGAAAAAAAGGATTTTTTATTTTCACGGCTCTGCGTTATAAACTGTAGTGAAACACTTGGGGGTTCAAAGTTCTCACAACACATCTAGATAAGATCCTTGAGGGGTTTAGTTTCCAATATGGGGTCATTTGTGGGGGGTATCTACAGTTTAGGTACATTAGGGGCTCTGCAAATGCAACGTGACCATTCCATCTAAGTCTGCATTCCAAATGGCGCTTCTTCCCTTCCGAGCTCTCCCATGGGCCCAAGCGGTGGTTCCCCCCCCCCACATATGGGGTATCAGCGTACTCAGGACAAATTGGACAACAAATTTTCGGGTCCAATTTCTCCTGTTACCCTTGGGAAAATACAAAATTGGGGGCTAAAAAATAATTTTTGTGGGGAAAAAAATAATTTTTATTTTCACGGCTCTGCGTTATAAACTGTAGTGAAACACTTGGGGGTTCAAAGCTCTCACAACACATCTACTGTAGATGAGTTCTTTAGGGGGTCTACTTTCCTAAATGATGTCACTTGTGGGGGGTTTCAATGTTTAAGCACATCAGGGGTTCTCCAAACACAACATGGCGTCCCATCTCAATTTCAGTCAATTTTGCATTGAAAAGTCAAACGGCGCTCCTTCCCTTCCGAGCTCTCTCTTGCACCCAAACAGTGGTTTACCCCCACATATGGGGTATCACCGTACTCAGGACAAATTGTACAACAAGTTTTGGAGTCCATTTTCTTCTCTTACCCTTGTGAAAATAAAAAATTGGGGGCGAAAAGATCATTTTTGTGAAAAAATATGATTTTTTATTTTTATGGCTCTGCATTATAAACTTCTGTGAATCAATTAATGGGTCAAAGTGCTCACCACACATCTAGATAAGTTTCTTCGGGGGTCTACTTTCCAAAATGGTTTCACTTGTGGGGGGTTTTAATGTTTAGTCACATCAGGGGCTCTCCAAACGCAACATGGCGTCCCATCTGAATTCCAGTCAATTTTGCATTGAAAAATCAAATGGCGCTCCTTCGCTTCTGAGCTCTGCCATGCTCCCAAACAGTGGTTTACCCCCACATATTGGGTATTGGTGTACTCAAGATAAATTGTACAACAACTTTGGGGTCCATTTTCTCCTGTTACCCTTTGTAAAATAGAACAAATTGGAGCTGAAGTAAATTTTGTGTGAAAAAAAGTTAAATGTTCATTTTTATTTAAACATTCCAAAAATTCCTGTGAAACACCTGAAGGGTTAATAAACTTCTTGAATGTGGTTTTGAGCACCTTGAGGGGTGCAGTTTTTAGAATGGTGTAACACTTGGGTATTTTCCATCATATAGACACCTCAAAATGACTTCAAATGAGATGTGGTCCCTAAAAAAAAATGGTGTTGTAAAAATGAGAAATTGCTGGTCAACTTTTAACCCTTATAACTCCCTAACAAAAAAAATTTTGGTTCCAAAATTGTGCTGATGTAAAGTAGATATGTGGTACATGTTACTTATTAAGTATTTTGTGTGACATATCTCTGTGATTTAATTGTATAAAAATTCAAAGTTGGAAAATTGCGACATTTTCAAAATTTTCGCCAAATTTCCGTTTTTTTCACAAATAAACGCAGGTAATATCAAAGAAATGTTACCACTATAACGAAGTACTATACATCTCGAGAAAATAATGCCAGAAACACCGGGATCCATTGAAGCGTTCCAGAGTTATAACCTCATAAAAAGACAGTGGTCAGAATTGTAAAAGTTGGCCCGGTCATTAACGTGCAAACCACCCTTGGGGGTAAAGGGGTCAAAGATTTTTTTTCTTTTTCTCCTCAGCAGCAATCCACCTTGCTGTTCAATGCACTTCCAAAAAGCACTTGAGTCCCAAACAGTTGCCCCTTATAACCCCTTAATTATGAGCCCCCACCCTAAGTTAACCCCTTGTGAATATAGCTACTGCCAATTCAGCAATTCACACCAATTCACACAGGTATTTGTTAAAGGCTTTCCAAATACCTCTTCACTGAATCACAAGTCACACACTTACCGCCATTCACACTTACGCTCAGGTCACACTCAGCTCGTTCACACTCGCTAAGCTGAAGATTTAAAGATTTTTTTTTCCCCCTCAGCAGCAATCCACCTTGCTGTTCAATGCACTTCACCACCATTCACCAGACAGAGCCCAAAAGTGTGTTATTTCAGCCTCTGTCTGGCCGGTATGCACCTGAAAATCATTTGGCTAAGTGAACGGGAACGAGTAACAGACTATGCTTTCCAATATAGAAGACGAATGCATAGAAATATATGCCATGCGTATATTTTTGCAGTGAGTACTTATGCTGAATAGATGGCTCAGCATCCATCCTGATTGAGGCTACTGTCAGGTGCATGCCTCCTGAGCGTTTGGGCCCAAAAGTGGGCACAAATACAGGACCTATTGAGATGAGTAGCAGCATTAATTAGACAGGCATAAGTCATTACAATGTAGAAGTATTTTAGTGTACTATTTGAGTGATCAAGTGATCGCATTTTCAGATTCCCTAACGGGAGTAAACAAATTGGTACATTTAATTACAAGATTAAAGGGAACCTATCATGTCCCCAGATTCTTTCAACCTGCAGATTTATGGTTAATCTTTACAAAGCTGCCCGGTCACAAAACTGAAGTAAGAGAGTAAACTAACTTTATTTCTCCAGAGAGTCGCTGGCTGTCAGCCATACAGGTGTGCCATAGTGGCTTCACTTACCTCTCAGTAGGCAGTGAGCAGACGCTGTAAGTACACCCAGGGACTTTAAGCGACAGCTCGCTCTACAGCGCATTTGTGCCAATCTGTGTCAATGAAAGTGCCGGCGTGTCATTACAGTTACCGCTCACTGTTTACTGAGTAGTGACTGAAGGTCAAAGATCGAAAGACTTGGGAGGAATAAAGTTTATTTTCTTTCTGTAGCCATGCTTTTAGTGCTAGACAGCTTTGTAACACTATTAACTTTCAGATTAATGCTAAATCTGCAGGTTAATAGCATGTGTGGACATGACAGATTCCCTTTTTAGGGTACAGTCATATGGTGATATAACACTGACAATGATCGCATTGCAGTGCACGGATTGGCTGATGGCTCAACTGACCCAAGAGTGACAGCTTCAAAGAAGCACATAAAGCTTTCACGCTCAGGTCAGGAGAGCCGCCGGCCAGTCTGAGCATTATGATGCCATCATCCTCTGTGCTATACTGACGTCTGACTGCGCCCTAAAGGTTCTAAAAAAAAATAAATACCTGTTTTCCAATAAAAATACTTTATGTAAAAAAAGTAAATTAAAAAAGTACCCATAATGATCAGCATGGGATCAGTATGGAACTAACATGTTAGTTAGCCTGCGCAGTGTACAGTATGTAAAATAAAAGACTATAATGCCACCTTCAAAAAATATAATATCACCTTCAAAAAAATCAAATAGAAGGTAAAAGGCTATGAAAAAACTCCAAATGACTTGACCTTTCCTGTAAAAAAAGCCAACAAACAGCTCTGTTAACAGAAACATAAAAAAGTTATGGCCCTCAAAATATGGTGAATAGTGATGAGTGATCCCGTGAATGTTCAGGTCTGGCAGGTTCAGCCAAAGAGTTAAAAAAAAGTTTGGTTCAGGCCCCAGAACAGTACCTGAAACCGGACCCCATTCAGATGAATGGGGGGCCCTAACATCTGTTGTTTGCACAACTTTCATCTGCATGACAGTGCGGCAAACACGGGCTCTGACCAGTGGTGAAATCATTTTCGCCAGTCAGAGAGCTGCAGTTCCTACGTTGTCAGATGACCGCGTGAGCCAGCAGCTATAACCGGGGGTAAAAATGTTACCTTTTGTCACCTTTTTTTTGTTACCTTTTGGCAGCCTATGTCTGCTGTCACTGAAAACAGCAAGAGCAGGTGCCACTGATGGGACTATTCGTCAGCTGGTGCCTGTACTATAAAAAAATGATCTTTTTAAAAAAATAGCATAGGGCTGCTTCTGTTTTTGACAACCAGCGCAGGCAAAACTTACAGCTGCGGGCTGCAACCCCCAGCTGTTAGCTTTCTCATGGCTGGTTAACAAATGTAGAGGGGTCAACACACCATTTTTTTTTAAATGTTTTAAATAGATCATTTTAAAAAATGGTGTGGGCTCCCCCCCATTTTTGACAACCAGCCAAGCTAAAGAAGACAGCTGGGGGCTGGTATTCTCAGGCTGGTAAAGGGCCATGGATATTGCCCACCACAGCCTAAACATAGCAGCCGGTAGCTACCCCAGAAAAGGTGCATCTATTAGATGTGCCAATTCTGGGCCTTGCCCACCTCTTTCCCCTTGCCCTATTGTGTTGGCTAGTTGGGTAATATTTGTGGGGTTGAAGTCAGCTGTTTTATAGCCACTGACATCAAGCCCACAGGTTAGTAATGGAGAGGCATCTATAAGACATCCCCATTACTGACCTCATAGTTAGATTGTAAAAATACCCAGCCAGAATAAAATCATTTATTTGAAAGAAAGGCACAGACTCCTTTATTTGAAATAAAAATAAAAAACAGTTATTCTCACCTTACGCCTATTCCAGGCCCTTGTCACCTGTAAAAAACAGAAAATAACAAATAACCATTATACTTGCCTAATCCACCGATGCCCATGTCCCCTGTATACAAATAAAATTAATAAACAGCTATTTCCCTCACCTGTTTGATGTGAAGATAGTCCATATTGTAACACAATGATTCGGATGATTTGGAGAGCAGTTACTGCAAATGTGCAGCCAGGGTATGACTGATGCTGCCCACAGTCTGGGAAGCATGAATCATTTGACAGATTCCCTTTACCAAGTGTTTTTTTTGTGCAAATGTAGTTAAGTAGTAATTTGGTATCATATCATTCATCATAATCATACCAAGTAATTTCTACTGAAAAACCCTACAACATTGACCTGGGATTCTGAAATACTATTGCTGTTTATTTATTCACTGCAGGGTATTTACTTATTATGTTTCTGTCTCAGTCTTTTTCTGTTCAGTGGCCAGTGTGAACATCTGGTTAGTTACATGCTGCATGCACATCAGTTTCTATCCCAGTTTTTTTTTTTAGTTTTTTTTTCAGTCTGTTTGCACTATGTGCACAGGGCCACCATCAGGGAATTACTGCCCTTACTGCTGTATGGGGCCCGGTGAATAGCAGTACACAGAGGGGCCCGCAGGTCTGGGACGCTGCTTGTGTGCTACTGTTCATCGGGCCCCATTGTGCAGCAGAGTGGTGCGCGCTGTGGCACACACATCAGTTCTGGGGCCCGGGAGCTTTCCCGAAGCTGTGCACAGCCGTCTTACCTTGACGATTGTGCAACTCCTGCTCCCTCTGTCTTTGGCAGAGCCTAGACTGTATGGGCTCCTTCCAGGTCCTGACTGAAGCAAATACAGTCTAGCCGGCTTACTACTGAAGATGGCAGCTTCTCTTCCTACCTTTGCTAAGTCAAAACACGCCCCCTGGTATGACACACCCCAAAAATGACATCATACCTGGAGGGAGCCCATACAGTCTAGCATTTACCCGGAGGCAGAGCGACTGTGAGGTAAGTATACAAAACTTTTTTGTTTTCTGTACAAAATGAATTAAATGGGTGAGGGGAGGAAAAGGAATTGTACATGATGACAGGGGAAGGAGTAAGGGGGACTGCACATGATGATGTAGGGAGTGCGGTTAAAGGGGGACTGCACATGATGATGTGGAGAGGGGGGTTAAAGGGGGGGACTGCACATGATGATGTGGGGAGCGGGTTAAAGGGGAACTGCACATGATGTGGAGAGGGGGATTAAATGGGACTGCACATGATGATGTGGGGAGGGGGTTAAAGGGGGACTGCACATGATGATGTGGGGGGGAAGGGGACATCAAATGATAAATTGAGAGTGAGAGAAGAGGGACAGCAAATTAATTGAAGGTGGGGGTGGGGAGAGCAAATGATGATCAGTAGACAGAAAATAATGAATTTTGAGGGTGGGGGAGTAAATTATGTATTGATATGGGGGTAGAGCTGTTGATAATCAATAGAGGGTGGGAGAGAGAAGACATGACAATGAATTGGGGTGGAAGGGGCATGTAAATATAATGAGTCGGGGGGAGGTACATAGGATTCGTTGAGTACGCAGTGACTGGTAATGAATTGGGGAAAGAGTACAGGTGCTAATTAATTTACCGTATATACTCGAGTATAAGCCGACCCGAGTATAAGCCAACCCCCCTAATTTTGCCACAAAAAACTGGGAAAACTTATTGACTCGAGTATAAGCCTAGGGTGAAAAATACAGCAGCTACCGGTGAATTTCAAAAATAAAAATAGATGCTCCATACCGTTCATTATTGCCCAAAAGGAGGTTCCATATAAAGCTGTGCCATATATAATGCTCCATACCGTTGATTATTGCCCCATAGATGCTCCATATATAGCTGTGCCATATAGAATGCTCTGCACCGTTCATTATGGCCCCATAGATGCTCCTTATAAAGCTGTGCCAATGCTCTGCACCATTCATTATGGCCCCATAGATGCCCCATATACAATGCTCTGCACCGTTTATTATGGCCCCATTATTGCTCCATATGAAGCAGTGCCATATATGCTCTGCACTGTTCATTATTGCCCCATAGATGCTCCTTATAAAGCAGTGCCATATATGCTCTGCACTGTTCATTATGGCCCCATAGATGCTCCTTATAAAGCAGTGCCATCTATAATGCTCTGCACCGTTGCCCCATAGATGTGCCATATAAATCTGTGCCATATATAACGCTGCTGCTGCAATAAAAAAAAAAAAAAAACACATACTCACCTCTCTTGCTTGCAGCAACTCAGCGTCCCGTCCCGGCGTCTCTCTGCACTGACTGATCAGGCAGAGGGCGGCGCACACACTATATGCGTCATCGCGCCCTCTGACCTGAACAGTCAGAGCCAGAGGACGGGAAGACTGAGCGGCGCCCGGCGGGTGGAACGTGGACAGGTGAATATAAAATACTCACCTAGTCCCGGCGCTCCTGGTGCTCCCCCTGCCTGTCACACTGTCTCCGGGTGCCGCAGCTCTTCCTCTGTCAGCGGTCACTGGCACCGCTGATTAGAGAAATGAATTTGCGGCTCCACCCCTATGGGAGTGGAGTCCATATTCATTTCTCTAATGAGCGGTCCCACGTGACCGCTGAACAGGGAAGAGCTGCGGCACCCGAAGACAGTGTGACAGGCAGGGGGAGCGCCAGGAGCGCCGGGACTAGGTGAGTATGCGACACGCGCTCTCCCCCTCACCCGCCGACCCCACCGCCGACCGTGACTCGAGTATAAGCCGAGAGGGGCACTTTCAGCCCAAAAATTTGGGCTGAAAATCTCGGCTTATACTCGAGTATATACGGTATATATTTATTAGGTGGAAAAAGTGGCTATGTATAGCTAGAAGGGACTCATTGGTGGATTATAATTTATATTTCGAATGGTGGGTTGCAAAATAACCAATTATATATTGATTGTATCCACAAATGAAATACCAGTAGTATAATGCCGTACACCCATATGCAAGGCCACTGGCTATACTATAAATAATCACGGGGTACGTGGCCAAGGTTAAGGCAGGACAAATCACCATTATGGGTAATTATTGTTTTACTTAACTATATTTTCACATTGATGTTGTGGGCAGCAGTGGTGATCGTTGTACCACGTGTCATGGCGGTCAGCTTGAGCACATTTAGTTATATAGATATGATACGCTGCAGTCCATGTTGACATGTTATATATTTAGCAGCTGCACCCCACATATGCATATGTCCTGACCTTCCTTCTGCCTCAGTTTTTCACACCTGTGGATTTAATCACCTATTGATTCTAAAAACCCATGTATTGTACCATTGTATATGTTTGGTCAATTTGTTATGTATTGGCGTTATATTTTTTGTATAAATAAATGTTGATGTAATTTTTTTGGCTATGTAGACTTGATTTTCTCCGTGATTATTTATATATTGATTGTAGGTGCACCTCTGTATTCAGATGTGTAGTGTAGAAGAAAGGGAAAAAGAGGGGAATGTGCTCTGGAAGTAGAGCTCTAGATAACTGTGTTACTTTATGCAGAGATGAGTCCTGGCTGGAAGAAGTGATGGTCTGCGCTGCATGAAACAGAAAAGCAAAGATGAAGGACTTCATCTAAAGACTTCACTGGTGAGTCAGTGTGTTATCTGTCACTGACACTATACACTGTATACTCTGTACAAAGCTCATGTGTATAATGCCACCAGTGATCACTATATTAATCTGTACATCGACACTTTATACAGAGGTCCTGTGTATAATGTTACTGATGATCACTGTACAGGGTGGGTCATTTATATGGATACACCTAAATAAAATGGAAATGGTTGGTGATATCAACTTCCTGTTTGTGGCACATTAGCATATGAGACGGAAAACTTTTCAACATGGGTGGTAACCATGGCGGCCATTTTGAAGTTGGTCATTTTGCATCCAACTTTATTTTTTTCAATGGGAAGAGGGTTATGTGACACATCAAACTTATTGAGAATTTCACAAGAAAAACAATGGTGTGCTTGGTTTTAACATAACTTTATTCTTTCATTAGTTATTTACAAGTTTCACCACGTATAAAATGTGTTCAAGTGCTGCCTATTGTGTTGGATTGTCAATGCAACACTCTTCTCCCACTCTTGACACACTGATAGCAACACTGCAGAAGAAATGCTAGCACAGGCTTCCTGTATCCTTTGTTTCAGATGCTACACATCTATACATATTATGTATATGTTTACATAATATCTAATCTGTATCTCCTCCCTTTCAATTTTATTACATAGCTTCTTGT
The DNA here is from genome assembly GCF_051348905.1 of Ranitomeya variabilis. Classification (NCBI taxonomy): domain Eukaryota; kingdom Metazoa; phylum Chordata; class Amphibia; order Anura; family Dendrobatidae; genus Ranitomeya; species Ranitomeya variabilis. Next base: position 1,020,209,854 of record NC_135232.1, on the reverse strand, counting down.
GTTTCCATGTACGAATGAGAATGATGATCCCTCTACAATGTGACATCCCTTCATATATTTGTAGACAGCTATTGAGTTTCTTCTTAGCCTTCGTTTTTGCAAGTTAAAAATTCCCAGATCCTTTAACCGTTCCTTGAAGGACATACTTTGCAGTCCGCTCACCATCCTGGTAGCTCATCTCTTAACTTGTTCCAGTTTTTCAATGTCTTTTTTAAAAAGTGGAGCCCAGAACTCAACACAGTATTCCAGTTGAAGCCTCACAAAGGAGGAGTAGAGGGGGATAATTACTTCACATGATCTAGACTCTATGCTTCTCTTAATATGTCCTAGAACTGTGTTTGCCTTTTTTGCTGCTGCATCACACTGTTGACTCTTGTGCAGTCTGTGATCTATTAGTGTACCCAAGTCTTTTACACGTGTGCTGTTGTTTAGTTCTATTCCTCTCATTGTATAGATGTAATTTTCGTTTTTCTTGCCCAGATGAAGAATCTAGCATTTCTCCCTGTTAAATACCAAGTTGCTTAAGTTGAGATATACTAAATCTGCAACATTTCCCTTATCTACCCAGTCAGTGATTCCATCATAGAAGGAAATTAGATTAATGTGGCATTGCTACAAACCCATGCTGGCTCTGGTTAGTTACTGTATTCTTATCTAAGTACTTACATGCTTTTTAATAATTTGTTCAAATATCTTTCCTGGCTCACTGGCCTGTAATTTCCTGGCTCTGTCTTTTTTCCTTTTTTGAAAATAGGGACAACATTTGCCCTTCTCCAATCTTCTGGGACTTCTCCTGTATTCCAGGATTTTCCAAGGGTTAGTGGTTCTGAAATTTCCTCTGCTAACTCTTTCAGTACCCTAGGATGTAATTCATCTGAACCAGAAGATTTAAATTAATTTAACTTTTCTAAGTGTTCCCTTACCATCTCTCTCGTTATGGATAGAGTGGATTATTTTATTCCTTTGATGGTGAAGATCAGTTGATGTTGCATTTGCTTTCTTAGAGAACACAGATGCAAAATAGGAATTTCAAAGTTCGGCCTTCTCAACATCATTTTAACCACTTTTGACCATTTCATACGAGTGCAGTCTGATGATTTCTACACACTCGTTGACTTTCATGGCCGAGTTAAATTCGAATATTGGATCAAACTTAGTCATACTGTGGACATGTATAATGTCGGACATGTGCACAGCCCCATACAATAACATTGGCCTGAATGCGATCCGATGTTTTGCCCTTTTTCAATTGCCCTTAGTAAAATGAATAAATCTCGAGTTATGCTTAACCTTTTCCCACAAAACTACATAACAATCGGATCAGCTCTTCCTGTTATATAAAATGATGCCTGCAAAATAAACTACATTTTTAGTGTGACAGGTTACCTTTAAAATATTCCTATCACAGGTTTCACAATTTCAACCCCAAGTAACGATGAATCAGGCAGCACACAATGGCAGAGTATATAGTTCCTGAATTTAAACTGAATGTAGAATGGGAAAGCACAACAAACTATTTTTCTTCAAAAATAAAATCTATATTGAATGGCGTAAAACCTGTCTGTTAGTACAGATTAATTAATTATGTGGCTGTGACCCGACATCATCAGTAATCACGGGTTCCAATCCTTAAACAACATTATGTGTTCTGAATAAAATATCTTCCTTTCAGCTAAGACATTAAGATCTGGGTCATTGCGGGGTCATTCTGGTTCAGGAGGCCTGGAATGACCTTACTTGATTTGTGCACTTCTGGTTCAGCAACATTTAGCTTTTCTGCTAAATAAAGTTGTTTTAATAATCACAAAAAAATAAACCATATAAACCTATAGGAAGGCGCGCATTTAATTTGCTGATTAATGGGTTGTTTTCACTTTTCCATAGCCTTTGTGAACAAAGCTTTTCATTGTCTGATTTTTCAGTATTAATAATTAATTTATAATAGTGTTTGCTTTGTGGTAGCTTTTTATTTGGTCACAGAGTCCTGTAATACTGCTGTATGCAGCACTTAGCGGAGAATGGTTTCAAATTGCTTTATCTTTTCTATTCAGCACAAAGTATAACATTAAGCTAATAAAAAGCTCAACTTTAATAATACTTGCATACATAATCGCACAACTTCTTTGTTGTAACAGTATTACCTGTGTCAATGCTTCTCATATCGCTGTCTTGGGAGTCCCTGCGGAATTTAATGTATGTCCGCATTGGCTACAGGTATTCCTGTGTCAGACTTGGAGCAGTTTAACAGTTAACACTAAAGCTCATTACTCAGTTATCTGTTAAGGTAAAAGAGGCACATGCAGTATTCTTATACATTAAAGCAACCCTCCTGTCGAAAGTGGAAATATGTATATCCAGGAGGAGGGCACCAGTTATATTGACTAGAAATGCCCCTTGTGTAGTTACATTATGCATTTTAACCTGACATGGCCTCATAAGGCCCATTCATACCAAAAAATAGGCAAACACTTTTAATATTGGATAAAAAATGGCTGTGCAGTTTATTTAGGGTTACATAAAACTTAACCCCTTTCTGACATCTGACGTACTATCCCGTCGACGTGGGGTGGGCCTGTATGACCACTGACGGGATAGTATGTCATACGTGATCGGCCGCGCTCACAGGGGGAGCGCGGCCGATCGCGGCCGGGTGTCAGCTGCATATCGCAGCTGACATCCGGCACTATGTGCCAGGAGCGGTCACGGACCGCCCCCGGCACATTAACCCCCAGCACACCGCGATCAAACATGATCGCGGTGTAACGGCGGTATAGGGAAGCATCGCATCGCTTCCCTGAGACCCCCGGAGCAACGCGATCACAGGGTCTCCTACCTCCCTCCTCACCGCAGGTCCCGGATCCAAGATGGCCGCGGCATCCGGGTCCTGCAGGGAGGGAGGTGGCTTACTGAGTGCCTGCTCAGAGCAGGCGCTGGTAAGCCTGCAGCCCTGCACAGCAGATCGCCGATCTGACAGAGTGCTGTGCACACTGTCAGATCACCGATCTGTAATGTCCCCCCCTGGGACAAAGTAAAAAAGTTGAAAAAAAATTTTTCCACATGTGTAAAAAAATAAATAAAAATAAATTCCTAAATAAAGAAAAAAAAAATATTATTCCCATAAATACATTTCTTTATCTAAATAAATAAAAAAAAAACAATAAAAGTACACATATTTAGTATCGCCGCATCCGTAACGACCCAACCTATAAAACTGTCCCACTAGTTAACCCCTTCAGTAAACACCGTGAGAAAAAAAAAAAAAACGAGGCAAAAAACAACGCTTTATTACCATACCGCCAAACAAAAAGTGGAATAACACGCGATCAAAAAGACAGATATAAATAACCATGGTACCACTGAAAATGTCATCTTGTTCCGCAAAAAACGAGCTGCCATACAGCATCATCAGCAAAAAAATAAAAAAGTTATAGTCCTGAGAATAAAGCGATACCAAAATAATTATTTTTTCTATAAAATAGCTTTTATCGTATAAAAGCGCCAAAACATAAAAAAATGATATAAATGAGGTATTGCTGTAATCGTACTGACCCGAAGAATAAAACTTCTTTATCAATTTTACCAAACACGGAACGGTATAAACGCCCCCCCAAAAGAAATTCATGAATAGCTGGTTTTTGATCATTCTGCCTCATAAAAATCGGAATAAAAAGCGATCAAAAAATGTCATGTGCCCGAAAATGTTACCAATAAAAACGTCAACTCGTCCCGCAAAAAACAAGACCTCACATGACTCTGTGGACTCAAATATGGAAAAATTATAGCTTTCAAAATGTGGTTACGCAAAAAATATTTTTTGCAATAAAAAGCGTCTTTCAGTGTGTGACGGCTGCCAATCATAAAAATCCGGTAAATAACCCGCTATACAAGTAAATCAAACCCCCCTTCATCACCCCCTTAGTTAGGGAAAAATAAAAAAATAAAAAAAATGTATTTATTTCCATTTTCCCATTAGGGTTAGGGTTAGGGCTAGGGTTACGGCTAGGGTTAGGGCTAGGGTTATTGCTAGGGTTAGGGCTAGGGTTAGGGTTAGGGCTAGAGTTAGGGCTAGGGTTATTGCTAGGGTTATTGCTAGGGTTAGGGCTAGGGTTAGGGCTAGGGTTAAGGCTACAGTTAAGGTTGGGGCTAAAGTTAGGGTTAGGGTTTGGATTACATTTACGGTTGGGAATAGGGTTGGGATTAGGGTTAGGGGTGTGTCAGGGTTAGGGGTGTGGTTAGGGTTACCGTTGGGATTAGGGTAAGGGGTGTGTTTGGATTAGGGTTTCAGTTATAATTGGGGGGTTTCCACTGTTTAGGCACATCAGGGGCTCTCCAAACGGGACATGGCATCCGATCTCAATTCCAGACAATTCTGCGTTGAAAAAGTAAAACAGTGCTCCTTCACTTCAGAGCTCTCCCGTGTACCCAAACAGGGGTTTACCCCAACATATGGGGTATCGGCGTACTCAGGACAAATTGGACAACATCTTTTGGGGTCCAATTTCTCCTGTTACCCTTGGGAAAATACAAAACTGGGGGCTAAAAAATAAGTTTTGTGGGAAAAAAAAGATGTTTTATTTTCACGGCTCTGCGTTGTAAACTGTAGTGAAACACTTGGGGGTTCAAAGTTTTCACAACACATATAGATAAGTTCCTTGGGGGGTCTAATTTCCAATATGGGGTCACTTGTGGGGGGTTTCTTTTGTTTAGGTACATCAGGGGCTCTGCAAATGCAATGTGACGCCTGCAGACCAATCCATCTAAGTCTGCATTCCAAACGGCGCTCCTTCCCTTCCAAGCTCTGCCATGCGCCCAAACAGTGGTTTACCCCCACATTTGGGGTATCAGCGTACACAGGACAAATTGGACAACAACTTTTGGGGTCCAATTTATCCTGTTACCCTTGGGAAAATACAAAACTGGGAGCTAAAATATAAGTTTTGTGGGAAAAAAAAGATTTTTTATTTTCACGGCTCTGCGTTGTAAACTGTAGTGAAACACTTGGGGGTTCAAAGTTTTCACAACACATCTAGATAAGTTCCTTGGGGGGGTCTAATTTCCAATATGGGGTCACTTGTGGGGGTTTCTACTGTTTAGGTACATCAGGGGCTCTGCAAATGCAATGTGACACCTGCAGACCAATCCATCTAAGTCTGCATTCCAAACGGCGCTCCTTCCCTTCCGAGCTCTGCCATGCGCCCAAACAGGGGTTTACCCCCACATATGGGGTATCAGCGTACACAGGACAAATTGGACAACAACTTTTGGCATCCAATTTATCCTGTTACCCTTGTGAAAATACAAAACTGGGGGCTAAAAAATAATTTTTGTGAAAAAAAAATAATTTTTATTTTCACGGCTCTGCGTTATAAACTGTAGTGATTCACTTGGGGGTTCAAAGTTCTCACAACACATCTAGATAAGTTCCTTGGGAGGTCTAGTTTCCAATTTGGGGTCACTTGTGGGGGGGTTTCTACTGTTGGGTACATCAGGGGCTCTGCAAATGCAACGTGACGCCTGCAGACCAATCCATTTAAGTCTGCATTCCAAATGGCGCTCCTTCCCTTCCGAGCTCTGTCATGCGCCCAAACAGTGGTTCCCCCCCCACATATGGGGTATCAGCGTACTCAGGACAAATTGTACAACAACTTTTGGGGTCCAATTTATTATGTTACCCTTGTAAAAATACAAAGCTGGAGGCTAAATATCATTTCTGTGAAAAAAGAGAGGAATTTTTATTTTCACGGCTCTGCGTTATAAACTGTAGTGAAACACTTGGGGGTTCAAAGCTCTCAAAACACATCTAGATAAGTTCCTTAGGGGGTCTACTTTCCAAAATGGTGTCACTTGTGGGGTGTTTTAATGTTTAGGCACATCAGGGGCTCTCCAAACGCAACATGGCGTCCCATCTTAATTCCAGTCAATTTTGCATTGAAAAGTAAAATAGCGCTCCTTCCCTTCCGAGCTCTGCTATGCGCCCAAACAGTGGTTTACCCCCACATATGGGGTATCAGCGTACTGAGGACAAATTGTACAACAACTTTTGGGGTCAATTTTCTCCTGTTACCCTTGGTAAAATAAAACAAATTGGAGCTGAAATAAATTTTGTGTAAATAAAAATGAACATTTAACTTTTTTTCAAACATTCCAAAAATTCCTGTGAAACACCTGAAGGGTTAATACATTTCTTGAATGTGGTTTTGAGCACCTTGAGGGGTGCAGTTTTTAGAATGGTGTCACACTTGGGTATTTTCTGTCATATAGACCCCTCAAAATGACTTCAAATGAGATGTGGTCCCTGAAAAAAAATGGTTTTGTAAAAATGAGAAATTGCTGGTCAATTTTTAACCCTTATAACTCAATAACAAAAAAAAAATGTGGTTCCAAAATTGTGCTGATGTAAAGTAGACATGTGGGAAATGTTACTTATTAAGTATTTTGCGTGACATATGTCTGTGATTTTAGGGCATAAAAATTTGGAAAATTGCGAAATTTTCAAAATTTTCGCCAAATATCCATTTTTTTCACAAATAAACGCAAGTTATATCGAAGAAATTTTACCACTATCATGAAGTACAATATGTCATGAGAAAACAATGTCAGAATCGCCAAGATCCGTTGAAGCATTCCAGAGTTATAACCTCATAAAGGGACAGTGGTCAGAATTGTAAAAATTGGCCTGGTCATTAACGTGCAAACCACCCTTGGGGGTGAAGGGGTTAATAAATGTCAAATAAATAGCCAATCATATAATAAACCATAAATTCCAAAATGTCCAAAAACCAATCCACCCATGACTGGGTGATTTTCCCACAAGTAAACTACACGACAATAAAATAAAATTAACAATAAAGGGAGGGAGGGAGGGCTCTTCTTGTTTCTTCAGCGCCAACAGAATGAGCAAAAATCCTCAGGGCAGCAGCTTTTAAAATTAAAAAAAGTCCACCAAAAACACTAACCGCCAATGAAAAGCGCTGAAAGAGGCGCCAAAGCAGCCAGTAAAAAACGGTCATAACCAGAGCTTCTAAAAATAGCTCGCCTCAGCTAGACTCTTCCCTGACCATTCTAATAAAAATGGCCAAAAGAAAGCCCTATTAGGGTCTATGAGGCCATGAGACCCCCCGCTATATTTTGTTGTCACTTGGTGGGGGGGCTAATATGGCCTCATAAGGCCCATTCATACCAAAAAATAGACAAACACTTTTAATATTGGATAAAAAATGGCCGTGCAGTTTATTTAGGGTTACACAAAACTTAATAAATGTCCAATAAATAGCCAATCATATATTAAACCATAAATTCCCAAATGTCCAAAAACCAATCCACCCATGACTGGGTGATTTTCCCACAAGGCCAAGACTCATCGAGTCTCGCCCCCCCCCCCCAAACCACACAGCCATTTCTCAATAATATTCTGCAAGTTCAAATTAAAAATATCCAGGCCTATATCTGATAAATGAACCATGTCTGGTCTATATAAACCAGACAGAAAACCCTCCAAGTCCAAATGCCTGAAAGAAAAACCTGTAATTAAAGGTAAAAATTTTTCGATGGAACGATTAACCCTCTTACGGATTTTCTCTAAAAATGAAAATTGATTTTGATGCCAAACCAGTCTGGGAACGATTTTGGAAAAAAACGAAAAATGAATCAGGCATCAACTGCCTAAGATAAATGATATCAGATCGGATAGCTGACAGTAAGTCCAGAGTTTTACTCTTGCCGATATCGTTCCCAGCCATGTGAAAAATAATCAAATCTGGGAAAGGAAGAATATTTAAACAACTTTCCATTACAGGGACAAGCGCGGACCACTTCATACCACGAACACCATGCCAAAAAACCTGTACATCAAGGGGGTTAAAAGATAAATTTTCAGAGTAAGACCGTTGGCTAGCCCTCTTCTGGGCCCAGAAGATAAAGGAATGCCCAACGATTCAAATAACTAGTGGACCTGAAAGAAATCCAACAATTAGTAATCGTATAATTCATGACGCATATACAATTTGAACCTTTTTGATTCCCATCTTCCCAATTTCTTTATCCCGGAATCTGACAGCCCAGCCCTAGCTGCTTCAGTGGCTGCAGTTCTAAAAGAATTTGATGTAATTCTCAGGTTCTCTTTGCCTAAAAAAACTCAAGCATTTCTTAAGAATAAAGTTAAATTGAAACACAGTAACTGAGTAACTGGCGCGAGGTCAGCATGAACAAATAAAGGGCCCTGAACCCTGGGCCTAATAAATATCCACCTAGACAAGTTAACCACTGGGCAAATAATAGGGTCCGAGATAGATTGAATTTTAAGCCTGGCACCCCTGCCCAACTGGTCTGTTTTGGATTTCCTTATAAAGAGAACAATAAAAGAATCTTGTAACTGGATATCTAAGATCATGACCCCGGAGGGTTCCGATTTCTTAGCGGAAACCACTTCGCTAATGCGAAGCGCACCAAAAAAAGAAAGAGAAAAAATGGAGCGACGATGGACGACATGTTGCGTTTGGAGAGCCCCTGATGTGCCTAAACATTGAAACACCCCACAAGTGACACCATTTTGGAAAGAAGACCCCCTAAGGAACTTATATAGATGTGTGGTGAGCACTTTGACCCACCAAGTGCTTCACAGAAGTTTATAATGCAGAGCCGTAAAAATAAAAAATCATATTTTTTCACAAAAATGATTTTTTCGCCCCCAGTTTTTTATTTTGCTAAGGGTAAGAGAAGAAATTGGACCCCAAAAGTTGTTGTGCAGTTTGTCCTGAGTACACTGATACCTCGTATGTGGGGGTAAACCACTGTTTGGGCACATGGCAGAGCTCGGAAGGGAAGGAGCGCCATTTGACTTTTCAATGCAAAATTGACTGGAATTGAGATGGGACGCCATGTTGCGTTTAGAGAGCCACTGATGTGCCTAAACATTGAAACCCCCCACAAGTGACACCATTTTGGAAAGTAGACTTCCAAAGGAACTCGTCTTGATGTGTTGTGAGAGCTTTGAACCCCCAAGTGTTTCACTACAGTTTATAACGCAGAGCTGTGAAAATAAAAATCCTTTTTTTTTCCACAAAAATTATTTTTTAGCCCCCAGTTTTGTATTTTTCCAAGGGAAACAGTGTAAATTGAATGCCAATAGTTGTTGTCCAATTTGTCCTGAGTACGCTGATACCCAATATGTGGGGGGAACCACCGTTTGGGCGCATGGCAGAGCTCGGAAGGGAAGGAGCGCCATTTGGAATGCAGACTTAGACGGATTGGTCTGCAGGCATCATGTTGCATTTGCAGAGCCCCTGATGTAACTAAACAGTAGAAAACCCCCATAAGTGACCCCATATTGGAAACTAGCCCCCCAAGGAACTTATCTAGATGTGTTGTGAGAACTTTGAACCCCCAAGTGTTTCACTACAGTTTATAACGCAGAGCCGTGAAAATAAAAATTCTTTTTTTTCCCCACAAAAATTATTTTTATCCCCCAGTTTTGTATTTTCCCAAGAGTAACATGAGAAATTGGACCCCAAAAGTTGTTGTCCAATGTGTCCTGAATACGCTGATACCCCATATGTTGGGGTAAACCCCTGTTTGTGCGCACGGGAGAGCTCGGAAGGGAAGGAGCACTGTTTTACTTTTTCAACGCAGAATTGGCTGGAATTGAGATTGGATGCAATGTCGCATTTAGAGAGCCCCTGATGTGCCTAAACAGTGGAAACTCCCCAATTATAACTGAAACCCTAATCCAAACACACCCCTAACCCTAAACTCAACTGTAACCCTAACCACTCCCCTAACCCTGACACACCCCTAACCCTAATCCCAACCCTATTCCCAACTGTAAATGTAATCCAAACCCTAACCCTAACTTTAGCCCCAACCCTAACTTTAGCCCCAACCCTAACCCTAACTGTAGCCCTAACCCTAGCCCAAACCCTAACCCTAGCCCTAACCCTAACCCTAGCCCTAGCCCTAACCCTAGCCCTAACCCTAGCCGTAGCCTTAACCTTAACCTTAGCCCTAACCCTAGCCCCAACCCTAGACCTAGCCCTAGCCTTAACCCCAGCCCTAACCCTAACCCTATCCCTAACCCTAACCCTAACCCTAGCCCTAACCCTAGCCCTAACCCTAGCCCTAGCCCTAACCCTAGCCCTAACCCTAGCCCTAACCCTAACCCTAGCCCTAGCCCTAGACCTAACCCTAGCCCTAGCCCTAACCCTAGCCCTAACCCTAACCCTAATGGGAAAATGGAAATAATTACATTTTTTTAATTTTTCGTAACTAAGGGGGTGATGAAGGGGGGTTTGATTTACTATTTATAGCATGTTTTCTAGCGGATTTTTGATTGGCAGCTGTCACACACTAAAAGACGCTTTTATTGCAAAAAATGCTTTTTGCGTTACCACATTTTGAGTGCTATAATTTTTCCATATTTTGGTCCACAGAGTCATGTGAGGTCTTGTTTTTTGCGGGACGAGTTGAAGCTTTTATTGGTAACATTTTCGGGCACGTGACATTTTTTGATCGCTTTTTATTCCGATTTTTGTGAGACAGAATGACCAAAAACCAGCTATTCATGAAATTCTTTTTGTGGGGGGCGTTTATACCGTTCCACGTTTGGTAAAATGAATAAAGCCATTTTATTCTTCGGGTCATTACGATTACAGCGATACCTCATTTATATCATTTTTTTATGTTTTGGCGCTTTTATACGATAAAAACTATTTTTTAGAAAAAATAATTATTTTTGCATCGCTTTATTCTCAGGACTATAACTTTTTTATTTTTTTGCTGATGATGCTGTATTGCAGCTCGTTTTTTGCGGGACAAGATGACGTTTTCAGCGGTACCATGGTTATTTATTGCTGTCTGATCGCATGTTATTCCACTTTTTGTTCGGCGGTATGATAATAGCGTTGTTTTTTGCCTCGTTTTTTTTTTTTACGGTGTTCACTGAAGGGGTTAACTAGTGGGACAGTTTTATAGGTCGGGTCGTTACGGACGAGGCGATACTAAATATGTGTACTTTTATTGTTTTTTTATTATTTAGCTAAAGGAAAATATTTATTGGAACAATATATATTTTTTTTATTATTATTTATTTAGGATTTTTTTTTTTTACACATGTAATTTCTTTCTTTTTTTTACATTTTTACTTTGCCCCAGGGGGGGCATCACAGTAAAGTGACAGATTGCTGATCTGACACTTTGCTGTGCACTGTGTCAGATTGGCGATCTGACGTGCACAGAAGGGAGGCTTCCTGGCGCCTGCTCTGAACAGGTGCAGTGAAGCCACCTCCCTGCAGGACCCAGATGCAGCCCCATGGCCATTTTGGATCCGGGGCTTGCAGGGAGGAGACGCTCGGTACAAGGTGAGCACATCGCCTTGTTCCAATCGCCTCAGGGAAGCACGCAGGGAGCCCCCTCCCTGCGCGATGCTTCCCTGTACTGCCGGAACACTGCGATCATGTTTGATCGCAGTGTGCCGGGGGTTATTGTGCCGGGGAAGTCCGTGACCGCTCCTGGCACATAGTGCCGGATGTCAGCTGCGATAGTCAGCTGACACCCGGCCGTGATCGGCCGCGCTCCCCCTGTGAGCGCGGCCGATCGCGCTGGACGTACTATTCCGTCCTTGGGAAGTAGGGCCCACGCCACATGGACGGAATAGTACGTCCAATGACAGAAAGGGGTTAATAATGAAAGAGAAATAGGTCATCTCGCATCGGGAAGAAAAAATTATTCTTTTTAAAGCCCTTCAGGAACTGTTACACTGGAAAAAGGCTGGTCAATGCGGTTTTGCCAGAAAGCTTTAAAAGAATGAAACACCAGCGAAGCACTTAGCTTTAGCGGAATAAGATAAACCTTTAGAGACCATAAATTCTGCAAAATTCAATGCTAAGACAGGGTTAGCAGAATAAGAATCAAAACCATGAAAATCACAAAAATTATTCCAATTATTCCATGCGGCCGAGTAATCAGCCCATGATCTTTTTGACAGGGAGTGTTCAATAAAATATGCACTTAAATTTAAATTATGTCCCAGACCGAAGGGGGTAAGAAGGTCGCCTCGGCGTCCGCGTTGGGCACCTGTTGATAAAAATTCATCCACTGACGAGTGCGTAATGAATCAGCTATTACAACCAATTTGCTCTCACCCGAATGAATTCGCTTTCAGCCAAATATTACAATTCAAGCATATCAAAACTATTTCTCTTAAAATTTTCCCTGCCCATACATTTTTTGACGATAAAGTATTAATGGAAAAAACCACCGCCTGATTAGTGGAAAATAATAAAATTCTAGAGTTCACCATAGATGAGCCCCATAAATGAAGCACCAGAAAAATAGTAAAAAGTTCCAAAACCGCAGAATTTAGTTATTTTCTTACACACCCAGCAATCAGGCCAAGGGACAGAAACCCAATGAGAATCAAATAAAATACCGCAGCCAGAATTAGCCTCTGCTGAAAACAAAAACGGAAAAGAGTCAGCCGAAACAAAAGAAGATTGCCAACAAAACCTACCATTATAGTCTGACAGGAAGGAAAGCCAGATTCTGGTATCCTCTTTTAAATCTTAACAAATTCTAATGTGAGCCTTGGGTGATGACAGGCCTTTAGTAGCGTCATACAATCTTCTAGAGAAGACTCGAACTACCGGAATCATCCGAGCTGCAAAATTCAGCAAACCCAATAATGATTGGATTTCTTTAAGGGTAACCTTCTTTTTTAATAAAAATTTGGATAGGGTATGAGGCAATTTGCAAATTTTATCATCAGGGAGCCTGGATTCCATTCTCTGAGAATGAAGGGTAATACCCAAGAACTCAATGCAATCTGATGGACCAACCGTTTTCTCATGGGCGATTGGTACACCAAAATTACTGCATAATTGAATAAAGCTGATAAGAGTGTCACCACAAATTGAAGAACTGGCAGGACTAATAAAAAGGAAGTCATCTAAATAATGAAGAATACCTGAATGATTACAGTAGCGTAGATGATCAGCACAGCCCAAGGTGGAGGTGCATGAAAATAGGTGCCCAGACCTTAAGACGTAATATAGAAATATATTCAGCACACTCCGAAAGATGTCTGATGCAAAAGAGGGTGTTTTAATACATACAGTATTCACAGTTACAAATGTTTTGGTCAACAAAAGACCTTCATCAGTGTGCTCTAAAGAAAAAATAATAAAATACAGTGCATAGACAATAAAATACAGTGCATAGAAACATAATAAACAAAGTATATACAAGTAGAAAAATTCTGGTCGTACGAACAGCATGATAATATGCCAGAGGAGTGATCCCAATAGAATCATAAATGATGCCACCTACAGGACTAGGTAGGGAATGGAGGAAAGTGGCATAAGACAGAGTGTACTATGGCGAGGGGAAGGAGACAAGGTACAAAGGAGATGACACAAGAGGGAAAAGAGGAGGGGATAGCAGCTATACTGGGTATTTTCTTTTAGATGCAAAACTCTATAATTTTTACGGGTGTACAATTTTACGCCTTGTGAACAATAGGTACGTGTATGACAACCTACCACTTCCCCCTTTTTCTTTATATGGGCACACAGATATTGTTTTTTATATATTAGCCACCCTGGGGTTTCACAGCTGCTATCCCCTATATGGATATTTGTTTAGCCACGGGACCATGTTTGCCAAGAACACTGGAGTCTGAGCTTTTTCAATTAGGGTCTTTGATGGAAGACTGCTAAGCGGCTTGCTTTTTAAAACATTTTGCCATAGGGTGAGAGTTCCCGCAAAATGAACATTCACGGCGGAATCTGCAGTTGCTGTTCCACTTACAAAATGACTCGTTGTAAGCGAAACAGACTCCCCTTTTATTGCTATTAGTTGAAGGCTGTCTGGTAATGGTGTTCCTCTGCGGGAGCATCAAATTGATCCATAGGCCAATATCTTTAACCCCCCAATGTAACTCTGGGTGCACAGATAATTTGTGTCTAAAGGCTTCGTCGTAATTCAGCCAGGCGTAGCCGCCAAAGTTACGGTAAGCCTCCAAAATTAATGTCTAAATGTTGAAACAATTTGCTGCAGAGATGGGGAGATTTTTCACCCAAAACTGCAGCAAAAATGGAAAAAGCTTGGAAAAATGGAAAAAGATTTAACGCTGCCACGTTTCAGATCCTCAGCATCAGCTTTATCGTCCTTCTTTTCGGACTTACTCAGCTGATCTTTACGTGGCAGTAAAGAAAAATGTCAACATAATGATTATTCCATATCAGCTCTTTAATAGAAGGGCTCAGATGGAATCCCAATGGGGACAGCTCACAAGTAAGAGCTTCCTTGAACGGATTAATAGGTGTAATGTTACCTACAGAATTATCCGTGTGTGAAGTGTTGTGACAATGTAAATTAGAACGGGAGCCTATGGCTTCCCCTAATGCTTCTGCTAACACATTTTTAACTATTTCCCTCACTTGAGTATGTGGGACAGACAGGGGCACACTTAAAATCTCACCCCTTGCTGGCTGATCGATGGTCCTCCGATCCCTTGTGCAGCCGGAGCTCAAGCCCTCCAGGTTGGGCAAGCTCGTGTGTACAGCTGCGGATGACGGCATATCTTCGTCCTCTTCAGACTGAGATGTCTGCGGGTCCCCGGGAGATGCTCCGATGCTCTGAGGAGCCGCCGCTGCAGCCGCCGGGGTGCTTTGAGCCAAAATCACCACAGCGCTTTTACGGCTGCAGTGACCGGAAGGCCTCCCCGACACGACAGCTGATGCGGCCGGCGCTCTCTGATGACGGTGGCGGAAGTCTCGCGCCGGGCTGCGAGACTTCTGTGGAGGGCGCCGAGACTTCCTGTTCTCCTCCCTCGAGCTGCGGCTGGATGCCGCAGGAGACGCCGAAGGAGAGAAAGACATCTTCCGTCTCCTGGACCTCACCGAGGCAGTGGGATTCAGCTGGACCGGGACCTCTTGACACGGCGGATGCGACTGCGGGCTCTGTTCCGGAGGAGGAGGGACAGCGTCAGCAACTGCCATGGAAGGTTTCATAGCCAGGTAGTGCTTCAGCCAGTCGACTCCATCCTCGCCACCGGCTCTTGCTAGAAGTTGCTGAAGAAGGGTCTCCATCAGGGTAGGTCTCTTCTTGTTTCTTCAACGCCGACAGAATGAGCAACAATCCTCAGGGCAGCAGCTTTTATAATTCAAAAAAGACCGCCAAAAACACTAACCGCCAATGAAAAGCGCTGAAAGAGGCACCAAAGCAGCCAGTAAAAAACGGTCATAACCAGAGCTTCTAAAAATAGCTCGCCTCAGCTAGACTCTTCCCTGACCATTCAAATAAAAATGGCCAAGGGAAAGCCCTATTAGGGTCTATGAGGCCATGAGACCCCGCTATATTTTGTTGTCACTTGGCGGGGGGGCTAACATTCACTTATAAGGGTTTTCTGGTTTATATTAAGAAAATGGTATTAAACTGTATAATGAAAATTTAGCAATTTTTAAGTTCTTACCTAGAACCCTGCTTGCTGTGAGGGAATAGAAATTTCTTACCACATAATTTTTGCTGCTAATTTCTTCTTGTAATCTGGAGTCACACTAAATGTATAAAAAATCAGTCCAATTCTCATTGCGAGGGTCACACCAGTGTAATGCAAGTGTCATGCGAGTGTCATGAGAGTAAATCCGATTTCTCAAACCTAGCATCTGATTTACATCTGAATGCAGTGCGATTACTTTCAGATGGCAATGCGATTTTAACATGAGCTTTTACACACAGCAATTCTCTCTGTCATTTACACATCGTTTTCAAAGGAAAAATTCTTCAAAACACACAGACATATCTATCTATCTATCTATCTATCTATCTATCTATCTATCTATCTATCTATCTATCTATCTATCTATACATACTGTATACATACAGTTGTGCTCAAAAGTATACATATCCTGGTAGAATTTTTGCTTTCTTGGCATTTTTTTTCCGAGAATATGAATGATAATACCACAACTTTTTCTTCACTCATGGTTAGTGGTTGGGTAAAGTCATTTATTGTCAAACTACTGTGTTTTCTCTTTTTAAATCATAATGACAAGCCAAAACATCCAAATGACCCTGATCAAAAGTTCACAGTCCCCATTTTTTAATACCGTGTATTGCCCTCTCTAACATCAATGACAGCTTGAAGTCTTTTGTGGTAGATGTGAATGAGGTTCTTTTTTTTCTCAGATGGTAAACTACCCACTCTTCTTTGCAAAAAAACTCCAGTTCCTGTAAATTCCCGGGCTGTCTAGCATGAACTGCACGCTTGGGATCTTCCCAAAAGTGGCTCAATGATATTGAGGTCCGAATAGTCAACTCCAGAACCTTTTACTTTGTTCTGCTGTAGCCTTCGACAGATCAACTTGGCCTTGTGTTTTGGATCGTTGTCATGTTGGAACTTCCAAGTACAGTGCCTACAAGTAGTATTCAACCCCCTGCAGATTTAGCAGGTTTTCACATTTGGAATTAACTTGGCATTGTGACATTTGGACTGTAGATCAGCCTGGAAGTGTGAAATGCACTGCAGCAAAAAAGAATGTTATTTCTTTGTTTATTTTTTTTTTTAAATTGTGAAAAGTTTTTTCAGAGGGTCATTTATTATTCAACCCCTCAACCCCCCAGAATTCTGTTTGGTTCCCCTAAAGTATTAAGAAGTAGTTCAGGCACAAAGATAAATGAGCTTCACATGTTTGGATTAATTATCTCTTTTTCCAGCCTTTTCTGACTATTTAAGACCCTCCCCAAACTTGTGAACGCACTCATACATGGTCAACATGGGAAAGACAAAGGAGCATTCCAAGGCCATCAGAGACAAGATCGTGGAGGGTCACAAGGCTGGTAAAGGGTACAAAACCCTTTCCAAGGAGTTGGGCCTACCTGTCTCCACTGTTGGGAGCATCATCCGGAAGTGGAAGGCTTATGGAACTACTGTTAGCCTTCCATGGCCTGGACAGCCTTTGAAAGTTTCCTCCCGTGCCGAGGCCAGGCTTGTCCGAAGAGTCAAGGCTAACCCAAGGACAACAAGGAAGGAGCTCCGGGAAGATCTCATGGCAGTGGGGACATTGGTTTCAGTCAATACCATAAGTAACGTACTCCACCGCAATGGTCTCCGTTCCAGACGAGCCCGTAAGGTACCTTTACTTTCAAAGCGTCATGTCAAGGCTCATCTACAGTTTGCTCATGATCACTTGGAGGACTCTGAGACTGACTGGCTCAAGGTTCTCTGGTCTGATGAGACCAAGATCGAGATCTTTGGTGCCAACCACACACGTGACGTTTGGAGACTGGATGGCACTGCATACGACCCCAAGAATACCATCCCTACAGTCAAGCATGGTGGTGGCAGCATCATGCTGTGGGGCTGTTTCTCAGCCAAGGGGCCTGGCCATCTGGTCCGCATCCATGGGAAGATGGATAGCACGGCCTACCTGGAGATTTTGGCCAAGAACCTCCGCTCCTCCATCAAGGATCTTAAGATGGGTCGTCATTTCATCTTCCAACAAGACAACGACCCAAAGCACACAGCCAAGAAAACCAAGGCCTGGTTCAAGAGGCAAAAAATCAAGGTGTTGCAGTGGCCTAGTCAGTCTCCTGACCTTAACCCAATTGAAAACTTGTGGAAGGAGCTCAAGATTAAAGTCCACATGAGACACCCAAAGAACCTAGATAACTTGGAGAAGATCTGCATGGAGGAGTGGGCCAAGATAACTCCAGAGACCTGTGCCGGCCTGATCAGGTCTTATAAAAGACGATTATTAGCTGTAATTGCAAACAAAGGTTATTCCACAAAATATTAAACCTAGGGGTTGAATAATAATTGACCCACACTTTTATGTTTAAAATTTATAAAAATTTAACTGAGCAACAAAACTTTTTGGTTTGTAAGATTTATGCATCCTGCTCTTGTTTGAAGTTTGAAGGCTCTAACTTATTTGCATCTTATTAAACCTGCTAAATTTGCAGGGGGTTGAATACTACTTGTAGGCACTGTACATCCCATGTGCAGCCTCCGGGCTGATTAGTGCAAATTTGCCTCCAGTATTTGCTGATAACGTGCTGCATTCATCTTTCCTTCAACTTTGACCAAGTTTCCTGTGCTTTCGTAGCTCACACATACCCAAAACATCAGGGATCCGCCTCCGTGCTTTACAGTAGGAATGATGTTCTTTTCATCATAGGTCTTGTTAACCTCTCTCCAAATGTAACGTTTATGGTTGTAACTAGTGTTGAGCGATACCGTCCGATACTTGAAAGTATCGGTATCGGAAAGTATCGGCCGATACCGGCAAAGTATCGGATCCAATCCGATACCGATACCCGATACCAATACAAGTCAATGGGACTCAAGTATCGGACGGTATTCCTGATGGTTCCCAGGGTCTGAAGGAGAGGAAACTCTCCTTCAGGCCCTGGGAACCATATAAATGTGTAAAAGAAAGAATTAAAATAAAAAATATCGCTATACTCACCTGTCCGACGCAGCCGGGACCTCAGCGAGGGAACCGGCAGCGTTGTTTGTTTAAAATTCGCGCTTTTACTTGGTTACGTGAATTCCCGGCTTGTGATTGGTCAGGGCGGCCATGTTGCCGGGACGCGGACCAATCACAGCAAGCCGTGACGAAATTACGTCACGGCTTGCTGTGATTGGTCCGCGTCCCGGCAACATGGCCGCCATTAACCAATCACAAGCCGTGACGTCACGGGAGGCTGGACTTGCGCACTTTTTAAAAAACGCGCGTGTCCAGCCTCCCGTGACGTCACGGCTTGTGATTGGTTAATGGCGTCCATGTTGCCGGGACGCGGACCAATCACAGCAAGCCGTGACGTAATTTCGTCACGGCTTGCTGTGATTGGTCCGCGTCCCGGCAACATGGCCGCCCTGACCAATCACAAGCCGTGATGTCACG
Source organism: Ranitomeya variabilis (assembly GCF_051348905.1). NCBI lineage: Eukaryota > Metazoa > Chordata > Amphibia > Anura > Dendrobatidae > Ranitomeya > Ranitomeya variabilis. The sequence continues at coordinate 1,020,190,955 of NC_135232.1, read as the reverse complement.
GGAGGCTGGACTTGCGCACTTTTTAAAAAACGCGCGTGTCCAGCCTCCCGTGACGTCACGGCTTGTGATTGGTTAATGGCGTCCATGTTGCCGGGACGCGGACCAATCACAGCAAGCCGTGACGTAATTTCGTCAAGGCTTGCTGTGATTGGTCCGCGTCCCGGCAACATGGCCGCCCTGACCAATCACAAGCCGGGACGTCTCTGGAGGCTGGACACGCGCGTTTTTTAAAAAGTGCGCAAGTCCAGCCTCCCGTGACGTCACGGCTTGTGATTGGTTAATGGCGGCCATGTTGCCGGGACGCGGACCAATCACAGCAAGCCGTGACGTAATTTCGTCACGGCTTGCTGTGATTGGTCCGCGTCCCGGCAACATGGCCGCCCTGACCAATCACAAGCCGGGAATTCACGTAACCAAGTAAAAGCGCGAATTTTAAACAAACAACGCTGCCGGTTCCTTCGCTGAGGTCCAGGCTGCGTCGGACAGGTGAGTATAGCGATATTTTTTATTTTAATTCTCTCTTTTACACATTTTTACATTAATGTTGTTTCGATACCGATACCCGATATCACAAAAATATCGGATCTCGGTATCGGAAATTCCGATACAGCAAGTATCGGCCGATACCCGATACTTGCAGCATCGGAATGCTCAACACTAGTTGTAACCAAAAAGTTCAATTATGATCTCATAATTCCAAATTATCTTGTTCCAGAAGTTTTGAGGCTTGTCTTTGTGCTGTTTTGCATATTGTAGGTGGGATACTTTGTGGCATTTTCACAGTAATGGCTTTCTTCTGGCGACTCGACCATGCAGCCCATTTTTCTTCAAGTGCCTCCTTATTGTGCGTCTTGAAACAGCCACAGCGCTAGTTTTCAGAGAAACCTGTATTTCAGCTGATGTTGTTTGTGGGATTTTCTTTGCATCCCGAACAATTTTCCTGTCTGTTATGGATGACATTTTTGTTGGTCTACCTGACCGTGGTTTTGTTTTTACAGCGTCCCTGAATTTACATTTGTTAGGCTATGTGCCCACGTTGCTTTTTAAAGCATTTTTGCCTCAGTTTTCTGCAGCAGAAACACTTAAAAAACGCTTACAAACAGCATCCCATTCATTTCTAATGTATTCCGCAATTGATGTGCTCATGCTGCATTTTTTTCTGCGGCGGAAACGCATTGCGGAAAAAAACGCCGCATGTTCATTATTCAGGGGACGGGTGCCCGCATGTTCAGGGGTGGGTGCCCGCTGTGGTTGGACTGAACTGGTGTGTCCAGGTAAATTACACGCTTGATTTTCATTACTAATTACTTCTTTGGCATAATGTCAGTTTATCTACCTGGGACGAAGGTGCAACATTATTAAATGATGTAACTCCTTGTACGTATTTATATATATATCATCCCCACAGTGTGCACCCTAGCGTTTCCAAACATGTGTGTAACGATGTAAGCCTTGCTTCCTCATGTCTCCTGTCTTGATCCATTTTCTTCTAATAAAGTGAATTTTGTATGAAATATCAATTGATTCCTTGGGTATTTTATCGCCTAGTTGCTGCGGTTTTGTTGGTTTATGTTCATTATTTTTGCAGAATCGCAGCAATTCCGCACTCATAGACATGCATTACAAATCCGCTTGAAAGACGCATGGAAAACGAGGTAAATACGAGGTAAAAACACGTATAAACTGTGTCTAAATCCGCATGCGTTTTTCCCGCCAAGGGTATGCAGAATTGGAGAACAAAATTCTGCTTCTATTCTGCAACGTGGGCACATAGTGTAAATCACAGTTTGAACGCTGCTGACTGGCATTATCAATTCCTTGGATATCTTTTTGTATCCCTATTTTGTTTTATACAGTTCATCTAGCTTTTCCCATAAGTCCGTTGACAATCCTTTTGCTTTCCCTATGACTCACAATCCAGAAACATCTGGAATTTTGTTTGAACACTTAACCATAATGACAAGTCAGATTCAGCATTTATTGAACATGGTAAAAAAAAAAAAAAATCTGTGAAATTTCACTTTTTTGCAATTTCGCTGCACTTGGAATTTTTTTCAGTTTAGGCATATCAGTGGCTCTCCAAATGCAACATGGCGTCCCATCTCAATTCCAGTCAATTTTGCATTGAAAAGTCAAATGGCGCTCCTTCCCTTCCGAGCTCTGCCATGCGCCCAAACAGTGGTTTACCCCCACATATGGGGTATCAGAGTACTCAGGACAAATTGCACAACAATTTTTGGGGTCCAATTTCTTCTCTTACCCTTGGGAAAATAAAAAATTGGGGGCGAAAAGATAAATTTTGTGAAAAAATATGATTTTTTATTTTTACGGCTCTGCATTATAAACTTCTGTGAAGCACTTGGTGGGTTAAAGTGCTCACCACACATCTAGATAAGTTCCTTAGGGGGTCTTCTTTCCAAAATGGTGTCACTTGTGGGGGGTTTCAATGTTTAGGCACATCAGGGGCTCTCCAAACGCAACATGGCATCCCATCTCAATTCCTGTCAATTTTGCATTGTAAAGTCAAACGGCGCTCTTTCCATTCCGAGCTCTACCATGCACCCAAACAGTGGTTTACCCCCACATATGGGGTATCAGCGTACTCAGGACAAATTGCACAACAACTTTTGGGGTCCAATTTCTTCTCTTACCCTTGTAAAAATAAAAAATTGGGGGCGAAATATAACACTGGTCAACAGCATTTTTGGTGCCAAAGATATTTCATCGAATTTAGGGTATTTTTGGGGTGCTGATTCTGAATATGTCATCTCATCAGCTTTGCCAGATTGGCTCAAGTTTTTGAGATTTTTGGTATCTTATTTATAGCACTTGTTGGTAAATGCGACGCATCATCTCATTAATTTCTTTGGATTAGTACTTGAACTGAGCAGTTCTCAATATAGTTTTGTGTTAATTAGTGTTCTAAAAGTTTGTTCATAGCTTGATTTTTGCACTAACTTTATGTTGTTGTCTGTTTTCCAGTGAAAAGCATGAACTCATCAAGAAGAAGTTGTCTTAACGATCCAGACTCATTCTGTTACATTTGTGGTGAATACACACTGTCAAAACATAGAAGAAACATAACAGACTTCGTAAAAAAAGTGTATTTTGCCTATTTTGGGGTTATGCTTGGGGACCAAGACAAGTTTTGGGCACCACACATAGTGTGCAAAGCATGTATCGAATTATTACGAAAATGGAGCAAAGGACAAAGAAAAAGCTTCAAATTTGGTGTTCCAATGGTGTGGAGAGAGCCAAAAAATCATCATGATGACTAGGGTTGAGCGAAACGGGTTGATCATTTTCAAAAGTCGCCGACTTTTGGCTAAGTCGGCGTCTCATGAAACCCGATCCGACCCCTGTGCTTGTCGGCCATGCGGTACGCGACTTTCGCGCCAAAGTCGCGTTTCAATGACGCGAAAAGCGCCATTTCTCAGCCAATGAAGGTGAACGCAGAGTGTGGGCAGCGTGATGACATAGATCCTGGTCCCCACCATCTTAGAGAAGGGCATTGCAGTGATTGGCTTGCTGTCTGCGGCGTCACAGGGGCTATAAAGGGGCGTTCCCACCGACCGCCATCTTACTGCTGCTGATCTGAGCTTAGGGAGAGGTTGCTGCCGCTTCGTCAGAAGCAGGGATAGCGTTAGGCAGGGTCCACTAACCACCAAACCGCTTGTGCTGTAGCGATTTCCACTGTCCAACACCACCTTCGGTGTGCAGGAACAGTGGAAGCTATTTTTTTTTTTTTTTCCTCAGCGCTGTAGCTCATTGGGCTGCCCTAGAAGGCTCCGTGATAGCTGTATTGCTGTGTGTACGCCACTGTGGAAACCAACTGCTTTTTTCAAAGCACATATCCTCTTGTTCCTTTCTGCACAGCTATCTTTTTTGTTTGGCCACACTTTTTATTTAATTTGTGCATCAGTCCACTCCTATTGCTGCCTGCCATACCTGGCTTAGATTACTGCAGGGAGATAGTAATTGTAGGACAGTCCCTGTTTTTTTTTTTTTTTTTTTTTTTTGTGGGAGATTAAGATTGGCATTTCTGCTACAGTGCCATCCCTGTGTGTGCCATCTCTCACTGAGTGGGCCATAGAAAGCCTATTTATTTTTTCCGTGATTTGTGTTCTAAATTCTACCTCAACACAAAAACACTACATCAATCAGTGGTAGAAAAATATTGGCCTCAGTCAGGGCTTGTGTGCCACTGCTGTGTGTGCTATCTCTCATTCAGTGGGCTATAGAAAGCCTATTTATTTATTTATTTTTTTTTTCTTATTATTTGGTTTCTAAAGTCTCCCTGAAAAAAAAAAAAAAAACAGTGGGAGAGTAATATTGCCCTTTCAGCTTGTGTGCCAGTCTTGACTCCTGGGTGTGCCACCTCTCTCTCATTCAGTGGGCCATAGAAAGCCTATTTATTTTTTTGTTTTTTTTAATATTATTTGGTTTCTAAAGTCTCCCTGAAAAAAAAAAAACATAAAAAAACAGTGGGAGAGTAATATTGCCCTTTCAGCTTGTGTGCCAGTCTTGACTCCTGGGTGTGCCACCTCTCTCATTCAGTGGGCCATAGAAAGCCTATTTATTTATTTTTTAAAATATTATTGGGTTTCTAAAGTCTCCCTTAAAAAACAAAAAATACATAAAAAAACAGTGGGAGAGTAATATTGCCCTTTCAGCTTGTGTGCCAGTCTTGACTCCTGGGTGTGCCACCTCTCTCATTCAGTGGGCAGTAGAAAGCATTTTTTTTTTCCTTGATTTGTGTTCTAAAATCTACCTCAACACAAAAACACTACATCAATCAGTGGGAGAAAAATATTGGCCTCAGTCAGGGCTTGTGTGCCACTGCTGTGTGTGCTATCTCTCATTCAGTGGGCTATAGAAAGCCTATTTATTTATTTATTTTTTTTCTTATTATTTGGTTTCTAAAGTCTCCCTGAAAAAAATAAAAAAATAAAAAAACAGTGGGAGAGTAATATTGCCCTTTCAGCTTGTGTGCCAGTCTTGACTCCTGGGTGTGCCACCTCTCTCTCATTCAGTGGGCCATAGAAAGCCTATTTATTTTTTTGGTTTTTTTAATATTATTTGGTTTCTAAAGTCTCCCTGAAAAAAAAAAAAACATAAAAAAACAGTGGGAGAGTAATATTGCCCTTTCAGCTTGTGTGCCAGTCTTGACTCCTGGGTGTGCCACCTCTCTCATTCAGTGGGCCATAGAAAGCCTATTTATTTTTTTTTAAAAAAATATTATTGGGTTTCTAAAGTCTCCCTTAAAAAACAAAAAATACATAAAAAAACAGTGGGAGAGTAATATTGCCCTTTCAGCTTGTGTGCCAGTCTTGACTCCTGGGTGTGCCACCTCTCTCATTCAGTGGGCCATAGAAAGCATTTTTTTTTTTCCTTGATTTGTGTTCTAAAATCTACCTCAACACAAAAACACTACATCAATCAGTGGGAGAAAAATATTGGCCTCAGTCAGGGCTTGTGTGCCACTGCTGTGTGTGCTATCTCTCATTCAGTGGGCTATAGAAAGCCTATTTATTTATTTATTTTTTTTCTTATTATTTGGTTTCTAAAGTCTCCCTGAAAAAAATAAAAAAATAAAAAAACAGTGGGAGAGTAATATTGCCCTTTCAGCTTGTGTGCCAGTCTTGACTCCTGGGTGTGCCACCTCTCTCTCTCATTCAGTGGGCCATAGAAAGGCTATTTATTTTTTTGGTTTTTTTAATATTATTTGGTTTCTAAAGTCTCCCTGAAAATAAAAAAAAAAAAAACTTAAAAAAACAGTGGGAGAGTAATATTGCCCTTTCAGCTTGTGCGCCAGTCTTGACTCCTGGGTGTGCCACCTCTCTCTCTCTAATTGTGGGCCATAGAAAGCCTTTTTTTTTTTTTTTTTTTTTTTAATATTATTTGGTTTCTAAAGTCTCCCTGAGAAAAAAAAAAAAATAAATTAGGTGGGAGATTAATATTGACATTAGTGCTTGAGTGACAGTCCTGCGTGTGTGTCATCTCTGTGATTTTGTGCCACAGAAAACAGAGTGTGTAACATTGTGCCTGATTTTCCTTGTGGTCTCACCAACCTGTTAAGGGATATTGAAATCATACTGAAGTTATAGCTCACCGTGTAAGTTGTTTGACAGCAACAAATAAAGTTACTTTGGTTAAGATTTTAAAACAATGAGGAAGTCTGGTGCAAGAGGTCGTCGTGGGCGTTCATTGTCAGCTGGTAATGATGGTAGTGGTAGTGGAGCATCAGGTGGTCGTGGGGATAAAAATATTCCACCTAAGTCTGGAGCTGTGGAGCCAGTTTCGTCGTCAGGCTACACAAGGCCTCGAACGCTCTCTTTTCTGGGAGTAGGAAAACCGCTTTTAAAGGCGGAGCAGCAACAGCAAGTTTTGGCTTACATTGCAGACTCAGCCTCTAGTTCTTTTGCCTCCTTTTCCGAAACTGGTAAATGTAAAAGCAGCGCGTCGCTTGTGGATGTTCACGGTCAGGGACAAGTCGCTTCCTTGTCCTCCTCAGCAAAAACTACAACAAGAGAGAAGGATGCAGCAGGCGACACAACGGGTCACTCCATGGAGCTCTTTACACATACCGTCCCTGGCTTAGAAAGTGAAACATTTAACAGGCCATGCCCATTACAAGTATATTCTGACATGGAGTGCACTGATGCACAGCCACAGCCAGAGTACTATGCTGCTCCTTTGACTCAGACCACCACATTGCCCTCTCAGGGTACAGATCCACAATCAGACCCTGATGAGACTATGTTGCCCCGCCACGAACGCTATACCACCGACCGACACAGTGACACAGACGAAGTTGCACACGAGCTCGAAGAGGAGGTAATAGATGACCCAGTTATTGACCCCGATTGGCAGCCATTGGGGGAACAGGGTGCAGGCGGCAGTAGTTCAGAAGCGGAGGTGGAGGAGGGGCCGCAGCAGGCATCAACATCGCAACAGGTTCCATCTGCCAGGCCCGTATCTGGCCCAAAACGCGTGTCAAAGCCAAAACCTGTTGGAGGACAGCGTGGCCATCCGGTTAAAGCTCAGTCTGCAATCCCTGAAAAGGGATCCGAGTCTAGGAAGAGTGCAGTCTGGCATTTTTTTAAACAACATCCAACTGATCAGCGCAAAGTCATCTGTCAAAAATGTTCAACTAGCTTAAGCAGAGGTCAGAATCTGAAAAGTCTAAATACTAGTTGCATGCATAGACACTTAACCACCATGCATTTTCAAGCCTGGACTAACTACCAAACGTCCCTTAAGGTTGTAGCACCCTCGGCCAATGAAGCTAGTCAGCAACGCAACATCCCTTCCGTCACTGTAAGGCCACCATTTTCCGCACCACCGGCAGTATCTGTGCAGGTTTCTTTGCCAGCCAAAAGCAGTCAGGGTCAGGGAACCACCAGTTTTGTAGGAGGAAATATTGCATCTAGGGCACCGGCGGAAACAATACCGTCTCCAACCGTCTCTCAGTCTGCCATGTACACCGGCACACCCGAAAGTTCCACGATCTCCAGCTCTCCAGTCCAGCTTACCCTACATGAGACTCTGGTTAGAAAAAGGAAGTACTTATCCTCGCATCCGTGTACACAGGGTTTTAACGCCCACATAGCTAGACTAATCTCGTTAGAGATGATGCCCTACCGGTTAGTTGAAAGCGAAGCTTTCAAAGCCCTGATGGAGTACGCTGAACCACGATACGAGCTACCCAGTCGACACTTTTTTTCCAGAAAAGCCATCCCAGCCCTGCACCAGCATGTTAAACAGCGCATCGTCCATGCACTCAGGCAATCTGTGAGTACAAAGGTGCACCTGACTACAGATGCATGGACCAGTAGGCATGGCCAGGGACGTTATGTGTCCATCACGGCACACTGGGTGAATGTGGTGGATGCAGGGTCCACAGGCGACATCAATTTAGGGACAGTTGTGCCTAGCCCACGGTCTAGGAAACAGTTGGCTGTAGGCGTTCGCACCCCCTCCTCCTCCTCCTCCTCGTCCTCCTGCAGAAGCTACAGCTCTTCCACAGAACGCAGTCTGCCAACCACTCCATCGGCAGATGACACTGTTGCACACCAGTTGTCCCATTATGGGCCAGCTACTGCCAAGCGTCAGCAGGCTGTATTGGCTATGAAGTGTTTGGGCGACAACAGACACACCGCGGAAGTTCTATCCGAGTTCTTGCAACAAGAAACGCAGTCGTGGCTGGGCACAGTAGATCTTGAGGCAGGCAAGGTAGTGAGTGATAACGGAAGGAATTTCATGGCTGCCATCTCCCTTTCCCAACTGAAACACATTCCTTGCCTGGCTCACACCTTAAACCTGGTGGTGCAGTGCTTATTGAAAACTTATCCTGGGTTCTCCGACCTGCTCCTCAAAGTGCGTGCACTTTGCTCACATATCCGACGTTCGCCTGTACACGCCAGCCGTATGCAGACCTATCAGCGGTCTTTGAACCTTCCCCAGCATCGCCTAATCATAGACGTTGCAACAAGGTGGAACTCAACACTGCACATGCTTCAGAGACTGTGCGAACAGAGGCGTGCTGTTATTTATTTGTGGGAGGATACACGGGCAGGCAGTAGGATGGCAGACATGGAGTTGTCAGGTGTGCAGTGGTCTAAGATACAAAACATGTGTCAAGTCCTTCAGTGTTTTGAGGAATGCACACGGCTGGTTAGTGCAGACAACGCCGTAATAAGCATGAGCATCCCCCTAATGCGTCTGCTGATGCAAAGTTTGACGCACATAAAGGAGCAGGCGTCTGCACCAGAGGAAGAGGAAAGCCTTGATGACAGTCAGCCATTGTCTGGTCAGGGCAGTGTACAGGACGAGGTAGCGGGCGAAGAGGAGGTGGAGGACGAGGAGGATGATGGGGATGAGTATATTTTTAATGCCGAACCTTTCCCGGGGGCACAGGAAATTGGTTGCGTGTCACGGCCGGGTTCTGGTTTTTTGAGGGACACAAGTGACGTAGATTTGCCTGCAACTGCCCCTCAACCAATCACAACCGGAGATTTGACAACTGGAACTTTGGCCCACATGGCGGATTATGCCTTACGTATCCTAAAAAGGGACACACGCATTACGAAAATGATGAACGATGACGATTACTGGTTGGCCTGCCTCCTTGATCCACGCTATAAAGGCAAATTGCAAAATATTATGCCACATGAGAACTTGGAACTAATATTAGCAACCAAACAATCAACTCTTGTTGACCGTTTGCTTCAGGCATTCCCAGCACACAGCGCACGTGATCGTTCTCACACGAGCTCCAGGGGGCAGCAGACTAGGAGTGTTAGGGGTGCACACATCAGAAGTGGCGTTGGACAGAGGGGTTTTCTGACCAGGTTGTGGAGTGATTTTGCTATGACCGCAGACAGGACAGGTACTGCTGCATCAATTGAAAGTGACAGGAGACAACATTTGTCCAGTATGGTTACTAACTATTTTTCATCCCTTATCGATGTTCTCCCTCAACCGTCATTCCCATTTGATTACTGGGCCTCCAAATTAGACACCTGGCCAGAATTGGCAGAATATGCATTGCAGGAGCTTGCTTGCCCGGCAGCAAGTGTCCTATCAGAAAGAGTATTCAGTGCTGCAGGTTCAATATTAACCGAAAAAAGGACTCGTCTGGCTACCCAAAATGTTGACGATCTAACATTCATTAAAATGAACCACAACTGGATTTCGAAATCTTTTGCCCCACCTTGCCCGGCCGACACCTAGCTTTCCTATGAAAAGCTCTTGCCTGTGAATTACTTTTCTAATGTCTAATTTGCTGCAGCTGATTGTACAGCATACGACATGTTTACACCTCCCTAAATGGCAAAACTCCCCACACGGGGCCGTGGTATCGCGACTTGGCGCAAGCACCCGTGAGACTGCTGTTTGTCTGAAGAGGTGGGTGTGCTCGCTTTTGGTTGACGGCATTGCTACTGGGTCCCTCATAGTACAATGTAGTGTCTCTGGCGGTGGTGGTGCGCACCGAACGTCAGACACACCGTTGTAACATGAGGGGCCCTGGGGCGGTCCCGCCGGCCTCAAGAGAGTTCCCCCCTACCCCAGCTCAAAATGTGCTCTACCACGTGCAAAATTATGTCGCACAGCTCCACCAATCTTTAGTCTATTCGCTGACATCATTCAATGTCTGGCACTGACAATACAAATTTGTAGACATCTATGATGCAACTTAAAGTAGTCTGTGTCTGTGTCCTATATTGGCACCATTAAATAGTTACTGCCAAATTACTATGTCAGAAACTCAGTAGATGAGCCCACCCCTGTACCTAAGTATGCCACCTTTTTTTTTGTTTTGGTTGTTTTGCGAGACATTAACATCTATTTATATTTTGGGAGTACTGGGACAGACACTCCTTGCACTACTCCTCCACTCACCACCAAGCTGCCTGTGTATCCATGTAACCGCTGTAAAGCTGCCATGAGCCTATTGTTTGTTATTTTAGGCCTTTGATAGCCTGTCTGCGGTCCCTACTTTAAATACTCCTCCACTGACCACCAAGCTGCCTGCCCGTGTATCCATGTAACCGATGTAAAACAGCCATGAGCCTATTGTTTGTTATTTTAGGCCTTTGATAGCCTGTCTGCGGTCCCTACTTTAAATACTCCTCCACTGACCACCAAGCTGCCTGTGTATCCATGTAACCGCTGTAAAGCTGCCATGAGCCTATTGTTTGTTATTTTAGGCCTTTGATAGCCTGTCTGCGGTCCCTACTTTAAATACTCCTCCACTCATCACCAGCTGCCTGCCCGTGTATCCATGTAACCGCTGTAAAACTGCCATAAGCCTATTGTTTGTTATTTTAGGCCTTTGATAGCCTGTCTGCGGTCCCTACTTTAAATACTCCTCCACTGACCACCAAGCTGCCTGTGTATCCATGTAACCGCTGTAAAGCTGCCATGAGCCTATTGTTTGTTATTTTAGGCCTTTGATAGCCTGTCTGCGGTCCCTACTTTAAATACTCCTCCACTCATCACCAGCTGCCTGCCCGTGTATCCATGTAACCGCTGTAAAGCTGCCATGAGCCTATTGTTTGTTATTTTAGGCCTTTGATAGCCTGTCTGCGGTCCCTACTTTAAATACTCCTCCACTGACCACCAAGCTGCCTGCCCGTGTATCCATGTAACCGAAGTAAAACAGCCATGAGCCTATTGTTTGTTATTTTAGGCCTTTGATAGCCTGTCTGCGGTCCCTACTTTAAATACTCCTCCACTGACCACCAAGCTGCCTGTGTATCCATGTAACCGCTGTAAAGCTGCCATGAGCCTATTGTTTGTTATTTTAGGCCTTTGATAGCCTGTCTGCGGTCCCTACTTTAAATACTCCTCCACTCATCACCAGCTGCCTGCCCGTGTATCCATGTAACCGCTGTAAAGCTGCCATGAGCCTATTGTTTGTTATTTTAGGCCTTTGATAGCCTGTCTGCGGTCCCTACTTTAAATACTCCTCCACTGACCACCAAGCTGCCTGCCCGTGTATCCATGTAACCGCTGTAAAACTGCCATAAGCCTATTGTTTGTTATTTTAGGCCTTTGATAGCCTGTCTGCGGTCCCTACTTTAAATACTCCTCCACTGACCACCAAGCTGCCTGCCCGTGTATCCATGTAACCGCTGTAAAGCTGCCATGAGCCTATTGTTTGTTATTTTAGGCTTTTGATAGCCTGTCTGCGGTCCCTACTTTAAATACTCCTCCACTGACCACCAAGCTGCCTGCCCGTGTATCCATGTAACCGATGTAAAACAGCCATGAGCCTATTGTTTGTTATTTTAGGCCTTTGATAGCCTGTCTGCGGTCCCTACTTTAAATACTCCTCCACTGACCACCAAGCTGCCTGTGTATCCATGTAACCGCTGTAAAGCTGCCATGAGCCTATTGTTTGTTATTTTAGGCCTTTGATAGCCTGTCTGCGGTCCCTAATTTAAATACTCCTCCACTCATCACCAGCTGCCTGCCCGTGTATCCATGTAACCGCTGTAAAACAGCCATGAGCCTATTGTTTGTTATTTTAGGCCTTTGATAGCCTGTCTGCGGTCCCTACTTTAAATACTCCTCCACTGACCACCAAGCTGCCTGTGTATCCATGTAACCGCTGTAAAGCTGCCATGAGCCTATTGTTTGTTATTTTAGGCCTTTGATAGCCTGTCTGCGGTCCCTACTTTAAATACTCCTCCACTCATCACCAGCTGCCTGCCCGTGTATCCATGTAACCGCTGTAAAGCTGCCATGAGCCTATTGTTTGTTATTTTAGGCCTTTGATAGCCTGTCTGCGGTCCCTACTTTAAATACTCCTCCACTGACCACCAAGCTGCCTGCCTGTGTATCCATGTAACCGATGTAAAACTGCCATGAGCCTATTGTTTGTTATTTTAGGCCTTTGATAGCCTGTCTGCGGTCCCTACTTTAAATACTCCTCCACTGACCACCAAGCTGCCTGCCCGTGTATCCATGTAACCGCTGTAAAACTGCCATAAGCCTATTGTTTGTTATTTTAGGCCTTTGATAGCCTGTCTGCGGTCCCTACTTTAAATACTCCTCCACTCACCACCAAGCTGCCTGTGTATCCATGTAACCGCTGTAAAACTGCCATGAGCCTATTGTTTGTTATTTTAGGCCTTTGATAGCCTGTCTGCGGTCCCTACTTTAAATACTCCTCCACTCATCACCAGCTGCCTGCCCGTGTATCCATGTAACCGCTGTAAAACTGCCATGAGCCTATTGTTTGTTATTTTAGGCCTTTGATAGCCTGTCTGCGGTCCCTACTTTAAATACTCCTCCACTGACCACCAAGCTGCCTGTGTATCCATGTAACCGCTGTAAAACTGCCATGAGCCTATTGTTTGTTATTTTAGGCCTTTGATAGCCTGTCTGCGGTCCCTACTTTAAATACTCCTCCACTGACCACCAAGCTGCCTGCCCGTGTATCCATGTAACCGCTGTAAAACTGCCATGAGCCTATTGTTTGTTATTTTAGGCCTTTGATAGCCTGTCTGCGGTCCCTACTTTAAATACTCCTCCACTGACCACCAAGCTGCCTGCCCGTGTATCCATGTAACCGCTGTAAAACTGCCATGAGCCTATTGTTTGTTATTTTAGGCCTTTGATAGCCTGTCTGCGGTCCCTACTTTAAATACTCCTCCACTGACCACCAAGCTGCCTGCCCGTGTATCCATGTAACCGCTGTAAAACTGCCATAAGCCTATTGTTTGTTATTTTAGGCCTTTGATAGCCTGTCTGCGGTCCCTACTTTAAATACTCCTCCAGTGACCACCAAGCTGCCTGTGTATCCATGTAACCGCTGTAAAGCTGCCATGAGCCTATTGTTTGTTATTTTAGGCCTTTGATAGCCTGTCTGCGGTCCCTACTTTAAATACTCCTCCACTCATCACCAGCTGCCTGCCCGTGTATCCATGTAACCGCTGTAAAACTGCCATGAGCCTATTGTTTGTTATTTTAGGCCTTTGATAGCCTGTCTGCGGTCCCTACTTTAAATACTCCTCCACTGACCACCAAGCTGCCTGCCCGTGTATCCATGTAACCGCTGTAAAACTGCCATAAGCCTATTGTTTGTTATTTTAGGCCTTTGATAGCCTGTCTGCGGTCCCTACTTTAAATACTCCTCCACTGACCACCAAGCTGCCTGTGTATCCATGTAACCGCTGTAAAGCTGCCATGAGCCTATTGTTTGTTATTTTAGGCCTTTGATAGCCTGTCTGCGGTCCCTACTTTAAATACTCCTCCACTCATCACCAGCTGCCTGCCCGTGTATCCATGTAACCGCTGTAAAACTGCCATGAGCCTTTTGTTTGTTATTTTAGGCCTTTGATAGCCTGTCTGCGGTCCCTACTTTAAATACTCCTCCACTGACCACCAAGCTGCCTGCCCGTGTATCCATGTAACCGCTGTAAAACTGCCATGAGCCTATTGTTTGTTATTTTAGGCCTTTGATAGCCTGTCTGCGGTCCCTACTTTAAATACTCCTCCACTGACCACCAAGCTGCCTGTGTATCCATGTAACCGCTGTAAAGCTGCCATGAGCCTATTGTTTGTTATTTTAGGCCTTTGATAGCCTGTCTGCGGTCCCTACTTTAAATACTCCTCCACTCATCACCAGCTGCCTGCCCGTGTATCCATGTAACCGCTGTAAAACTGCCATGAGCCTGTTGTTTGTTATTTTAGGCCTTTGATAGCCTGTCTGCGGTCCCTACTTTAAATACTCCTCCACTCACCACCAAGCTGCCTGTGTATCCATGTAACCGATGTAAAACTGCAGTATTTTGCTTATAAAAAAGAAAATACTGGAGAGATATCAAATGCAGACATTTTAACATTAAAAACAAAAACACATACAACAAAAAACTGGTACAGTACAAAAATTGGCCACCAGCTACAAAAACTTTCTCCTGCAAGTAGTTAACTGAAAGGTTTTTTTCCATTGAAAACACAGATATGGCATCCACCGAGTGTTGTCCTGTCGCGTCTTCTTTATATTATTGCCAAGAAGCTGCAACTGAATAAAGCTGAGCTTCTACCTTCTGCCTCTTATTAACTGCTTTTTTTAAAAAAAATTGTCCACCAGCTTCAAAAACTTGCTCCTGCAAGTAGTTAACTGAAAGGTTTTTTTCCATTGAAAACACAGATATGGCATCCACCGAGTGTTGTCCTGTCGCGTCTTCTTTATATTATTGCCAAGAAGCTGCAACTGAATAAAGCTGAGCTTCTACCTTCTGCCTCTTATTAACTGCTTTTTTTTTATAAAATTGGCTGTTCCGGCCTACTAAAGTTGTCTGTCTGCCCCTGCCTGGTGTTGTCCTCAACTGAATAAAGCTGAGCTTCAACCTTCAGTTCCAAATTACCATTTTTAAAAATGCAATTGGCTGTTCCGGCCTACTAAAGGTGTCTGTCTGCCCCTGCCTGGTGTTGTCCTCAACTGAATAAAGCTGAGCTTCTACCTTCTGCCTCTTACTAACTGCTGTTTTTTTAAAAAATTGGCTGTTCCGGCCTACTAAAGGTGTCTGTCTGCCCCTGCCTGGTGTTGTCCTCAACTGAATAAAGCTGAGCTTCAACCTTCTGTTCCAAATTACCATTTTTAAAAATGCAATTGGCTGTTCCGGCCTACTAAAGGTGAATGTCTGCCCCTGCCTGGTGTTGTCCTCAACTGAATAAAGCTGAGCTTCTACCTTCTGTTCCAAATTACCATTTTTAAAAATGCAATTGGCTGTTCCGGCCTACTAAAGGTGAATGTCTGCCCCTGCCTGGTGTTGTCCTCAACTGAATAAAGCTGAGCTTCAACCTTCAGTTCCAAATTACCATTTTTAAAAATGCAATTGGCTGTTCCGGCCTACTAAAGGTGAATGTCTGCCCCTGCCTGGTGTTGTCCTCAACTGAATAAAGCTGAGCTTCTACCTTCTGCCTCTTACTAACTGCTGTTTTTTTAAAAAATTGGCTGTTCCGGCCTACTAAAGGTGTCTGTCTGCCCCTGCCTGGTGTTGTCCTCAACTGAATAAAGCTGAGCTTCAACCTTCTGTTCCAAATTACCATTTTTAAAAATGCAATTGGCTGTTCCGGCCTACTAAAGGTGAATGTCTGCCCCTGCCTGGTGTTGTCCTCAACTGAATAAAGCTGAGCTTCTACCTTCTGCCTCTTACTAACTGCTGTTTTTTTAAAAAATTGGCTGTTCCGGCCTACTAAAGGTGTCTGTCTGCCCCTGCCTGGTGTTGTCCTCAACTGAATAAAGCTGAGCTTCAACCTTCAGTTCCAAATTACCATTTTTAAAAATGCAATTGGCTGTTCCGGCCTACTAAAGGTGTCTGTCTGCCCCTGCCTGGTGTTGTCCTCAACTGAATAAAGCTGAGCTTCTACCTTCTGCCTCTTACTAACTGCTGTTTTTTTTAAAAATTGGCTGTTCCGGCCTTCTAAAGGTGTCTGTCTGCCCCTGCCTGGTGTTGTCCTCAACTGAATAAAGCTGAGCTTCAACCTTCTGTTCCAAATTACCATTTTTAAAAATGCAATTGGCTGTTCCGGCCTACTAAAGGTGAATGTCTGCCCCTGCCTGGTGTTGTCCTCAACTGAATAAAGCTGAGCTTCTACCTTCTGTTCCAAATTACCATTTTTAAAAATGCAATTGGCTGTTCCGGCCTACTAAAGGTGAATGTCTGCCCCTGCCTGGTGTTGTCCTCAACTGAATAAAGCTGAGCTTCAACCTTCAGTTCCAAATTACCATTTTTAAAAATGCAATTGGCTGTTCCGGCCTACTAAAGGTGAATGTCTGCCCCTGCCTGGTGTTGTCCTCAACTGAATAAAGCTGAGCTTCTACCTTCTGCCTCTTACTAACTGCTGTTTTTTTAAAAAATTGGCTGTTCCGGCCTACTAAAGGTGTCTGTCTGCCCCTGCCTGGTGTTGTCCTCAACTGAACAAAGCTGAGCTTCCACATTCTGGCTTTCGCCCTATGCTATCAGATATTAAACTGCATTTGGCCTACTAGTGTGGTTATGCCCTTGAAACAGTGTCTGCTGCTCTTGGGTTTGCTACTCCACTGAACAAAGCAATGCCGCCTGTTTAGTCCTGTTACCAATTTTGAACTGCATTTAGCCTACTTTATTCTTTGGCCCTATATCTGTTTCCTCCTCATCCTGCCCATTGCCCAGCCACTGCTAGATGAGTCTGCTGGTACATTGACCTAGACCACTACATTCCCCTTATACTCTACACAGCCAGAATCTGACCCTGCTGAAAGTAAGGTTCCCCTTCCCGCATGTTATACCACCTTACACAGGGACAGAGAGGAAGGTGCAGATGAAAGTGCAGGTTCCTTCATCAGGTGGGGGGGCATACTCGTTGGCGACGTCACTGGCACAGGGCCCCTCAGAGTACGCAAAAGTGTCGCTGCTGGTGGGAGGCGCCCCCGCCATGCAAACACACATCGCTGTACTTTGAGGGGCCCTGTGCCAGTGCCAATGCGAACGAGTGGGCCCCCCCTGCTTGCTCAGGATCACAGCACTTGCAACGTTGAAATACTTACCTTTCCCTGCAACACCGCCGTGACGTAGTCCGCATTTCCTGGGCCCATGAAAAACTTGAGCCGGCCCTACTCCCCCCACAACTTTTGCCAAATGACCCCCAATTCCCTATGCCCAACTATTATTATAAAGTTAATTAAGATTGACAAGCTTCAGAAACAAGAATGGATGTTTTTGGCATTAAAATGGGCACTGTAGGTGTTTTCCTGGCCTCCACTCACTGCCGACTATGCTTCCCCATTGACTTGCATTGGGTTTCGTGTTTCGGTCGATCCCCGACTTTTAGCGATAATCGGCCGACTGCACTCGACTCGACTCTGGACAAAATCGGGTTTCACAAAACCCGACTCGATCTTAAAAAAATGAAAGTCGCTCAACTCTAATGATGACTGTTATTTATGGTAAACACAGGTACAGGCACATCTTCACAATGAGGGACAGGCCTTCTTGCAGATTCCATGTTACTCCCATTTTCGTTTCTTATGCTTATTGAATCCTTGCACTTGCACTGCACAGAAATAACAGTCATCATGATGATTTTTTGGCTCTCTCCACACCATTGGAACACCAAATTTGAAGCTTTTTCTTCGTCCTTTGCTCCATTTTCGTAATAATTCGATACATGCTTTGCACACTATGTGTGGTGCCTAAAACTTGTCTTGGTCCCCAAGCATAACCCCAAAATAGGCAAAATACACTTTTTTTTACGAAGTCTGTTATGTTTCTTCTATGTTTTGGCAGTGTGTATTCACCACAAATGTAACAGAATGAGTCTGGATCGTTAAGACAACTTCTTCTTGATGAGTTCATGCTTTTCACTGGAAAACAGACAACAACATAAAGTTAGTGCAAAAATCAAGCTATGAACAAACTTTTAGAACACTAATTAACACAAAACTATATTGAGAACTGCTCAGTTCAAGTACTAATCCAAAGAAATTAATGAGATGATGCGTCGCATTTACCAACAAGTGCTATAAATAAGATACGAAAAATGTCAAAAACTTGAGCCAATCTGGCAAAACTGATAGCATATTCAGAATCAGCACCCCAAAAATACCCCAAATTCATTAAAATATTTTGGACACCAGAAAAAAAATTTTTTTTTGTTGACCTGTGTAATTTTTGTGAAAAAAAGTTAAATGTTCATTTTTTAAAACATTCCAAAAGTTCCTGTGAAACACCTGAAGGGTTAATAAACTTCTTGAATGTGGTTTTGAGCACCTTGAGGGGTGCAGTTTTCAGAATGGTGTCACACTTGGTTATTTTCAATCATATAGACCCCTCAAAATGACTTCAAATGTGATGTGGTCTCTAAAAAAAATGGTGTTGTAAAAATGAGAAATTGCTGGTCAACTTTTAACCCTTATAACTCCCTAACAAAAAAAAAATTTGGTTCCAAAATTGTGCTTATGTAAAGTAGACATGTTGGAAATGTTACTTATTAAGTATTTTGTGTGTCATATCTCTGTGATTTAAGGGCATAAAAATTCAAATTTGGAAAATTGCGAAATTTTAAAAATTTTCGCCAAATTTCCATTTTTTTCACAAATAAACGCAGGTAATATCAAATAAATTTTATCACTTTCATGAAGTACAATATGTCAGTAAAAAACAATGTCAGAATCATCAGGATCCGTTGAAGCGTTCCAGAGTTATAACCTCATAAAGGGACAGTGGTCAGAATTGTAAAAATTGGCCCGGTCATTAACGTGCAAACCACCTTTGGGGTTTAAGAGGTTAAAATCCACAAAATTAATGAACATGCTGCGTATTTTTCTGCATGCGTTTTTTTTTTTGCGGAAAAAAATGCAACATGTGCACAAAAATTGCGGAAACCATTAAAAATGATGGAATGCTTAATGTATGCATTTTTTAAGCGTTTTTGCTACGGAAAGCCGCCGAAAAAACGCGAAAAAAACGTGAAAATTCCGCAAATAATCCAGAAGGTGTGCACATACCCTAACAGACTGAAAGGATTATAACACGACAAAACAGAAGTATTGGTGACAGTAATTAATATTCCCATGATTGTGACACTCTGTGTCCAGAATCTTTTGAAGCATTGTGACTTTGAGTCACCTCTCTGGCTTGACCTGTAGATGGTGCAATGAACATTCAGCTGTCTCCGTGTGGGTGCATGCATATTACAGATAGATCACAGTAATTATGTCCCTATATAGTAATGTGCGTCCATGTACAGTATTGGCTTATGGTCCTATATTCATTCGATCCTTATGTTATGTAGATCTGTTCTCCGTTTAATCAGCCTAAAAGAATGGAAATGGATTTTAGAAGATTCATTTTTGAGGGACTCTAAAGTCTTGATATCAAAATGCAGAAAAGGGAACAGAACACCCACATAATAGTAAGGAGGGCTACACCTAAAATTGTTTATAATTTTGAACTTAGGGGGTCACTGGTATCCGAATATTGATTCTTTTTTTTTTTGTCTGTAATTTCTACTGCATTGCTTTTTTTCCAATATAAAAGGTAATGGCATATCGTTAGGACATACCATCACATACTGGGGAGCTGACTCTAGTGGCTCCTACCAATTCCATACAACATAAAGGCGGCAGCTGTATTTGAGCTTTGCTTTGACACTGTTTTTTGTGCGCAGCAACAGTCCCCATTATTTGCTGTGCAGGGAACTGAGGCATAACCCCATTCACTTGCCCCATTCAGGGCTGCATTGCAATTTAATGCACAGGTAGATCCAAACTCATCTTTTACTGCCAGGAGAACCTAAAAAAAATCCAAATAAGAAACTGTACAGAAAGTATTAGCATAAAGCACAATGGTTTGTGTTAACCTTGAAAGCAAAATGTAAAAGCATTGAGTTTTCTACTGGCATTGAAGCAGTTAATCAGCTTAGTTTTGTAGTAGCCGTTGTCCTGGTATCGTGTGCTGACTATAAGAACACAACAACGGGAAATCTCAAGATTTTATGGCACACGGAGGAAGCATTTGCAGTGCTATTTTCGAGCGACATGGTGCATTGCTCCTCAACAAATGTGATACCAGAGCATGGCATTGAAGAAGACAAGGCTTTTCTCGTTACGTTTGTTACGTTTCCATTAAATCATAAAAGCATTGTAGCAATTTCATGGTTGCAGGAAGTTTTCCAAAATCCAGACAACAAAACAAGTTATCAAAAAAAGCTTAAGAGAGAAGACTGCAACACGCATATCTCCTGCAAAATGATGTTTTTATTTCAGCTTTTCATTTCTTACCCAAAGAGGACCCAAAGAGGACACTGCAAATCTGCAGGCTGTCACTTGGCAGCGATAGAGGCGGCACAAACGTAGTTGGGTTATATTGGTAAGAGAAAGCGCAGCCAAGAGCCTCTCATAAACAAATGAGTCATATGCCGGTGGTGGACTGGCTTAGTACTACAGAACTTCCTGAGCGAGCATTAAGTGCAGAGCTGTAACTCGGCCAGGCACAGGAGGCGTTGCCGCTAACATCCAGGGAAGTTAAAAACTCTAATTAATTAAAAGGACTTTCTCTTGATATGAAAGGAATGTTGGGAGCAGCTGTAACACCAAGCGAAGCATGAAATATACCCTAATAAGCTTAATTGTCAGAGGATAGTATCATTTTCATTTGTAGCATCAGTCAGGTAATACATAGAACATAATGGTGCCCAAGTACAAATGCTCAAAGGAGAGAAAAACTGGAACGGAGACAAAGCAAAATAGGGTCTTATCTGGGTAACAGTGTTAGAGGATAGGCACAAATGTGCTCACCTGGTCAGGTTGTGTGCCCCCCGCCACTGATAAGGCTTAAGGCTACTGCAGACCCAAATTATACACTGGAAAAACAAAGGGGTTAACTGCCCTGCCGTTGAAAAAAAAATGAACAATACAAAATCCAATTGTAGGCGGTTTATTCATCAACACATTTCGAAGTATACGACTTCTGGAGTCTTTGGAAGCTGTCACATACTTTAAAAATGTGTCAATGACTAGAGATGAGCAAATATGTTCAGAAAGCGATCGCGAAACATAAATTCGGCACGAATGTGGTACATTTGGATTCGTGATCAGTAGCATTAGCATTTTTCTTAAAATTGGAAAAATTCAGTAACATTCTGTAAAAGATAGAATAAAAAACGTAATTCAAGTGCCGTGTACAGTGAAATCACAGCGTGACAGGTTAGAATAGAAAAGATAGAATAGGTATATACACATATATATACACATATAATATATATATATATATTTATGTAGATGTCAGTGACACACACACACACATACAGTATACTGTATATGTATTGCATAGAGAGATAGATTGAAGAAAGGCCGGTAATTCAGCACCCGCAGTAGTGTAAAATCACAGCAGGAGCCGACAGGATAGAAGAGATGGATTACACACAGTAAATACAAATAGAATAGGTAGGTGTCAGTGACAAATACAATTAGTACAGTGTGTGTGCAAATTACTGTACATGTATTTAATTCATAAAAGATTATTTTTCAGAAAAAAATGGCATGGGCTCCAGCGTTATTTTCTGAACTAGCAGAGGAAAAGCCGATGGCTGGGGGCAGATGTTTATAGCCTGGGAAGGGGGTAATACCCATGGAGTTTCCCCGGCTATTAATATTAGCTCACAGCTGTATACTTAGCCTTTACTGGCTATTAAATGGGGGACCAGCATAATAACCAGCAAAGGCTATGCAGACAGCTGAAGGCTGATATTAATAGCCTAGGAAGTGGCCATGGATACTGGCCCCCCAGGCTAAAAACATCAGCACTTAGCCTCGCTCTTCCCACTTGCCCTGTAGCGGTGGCAAGTGGGATAATACTTGGGGGGGTTGATGTCACCATCAGGTGACATCAAGCCCTGAGGTTAGTAATGGAGAGGCGTCAATAAGACGCCCCCATTACTAACCTCATATTCACATTGTATAAAAACACAGACACCCAGAATAAAGTCCTTTAATTGAAAGAATTACACAGACTCCTTTAATAATCTCAGTTAAACCATACTTACGACCTCGCTTAATTCCACCGAAACCCTCGCTCTCCTGTAATAAACCAAAAATTAAAACACAACAATATACCATACCTAAATATAGATACCACTGGTACATATCAGAAAACTCTATCACAGGGAAACACCCTTTTACTGGACATAAATCACAGGGTACAACTCCACATGAATATAGATCCTACAAAAAACCTGGAGTAAATATACACCCAAAAGCATAATTCACTAAAACTCAACTTTTATTATAAATATCACATACACAGAGAAAAATTACATAGACAAGGTGCTCATAGCGTACACGTACAATGGACCAAGACTACTGCAAGTAACACCATAGGGATACTAACAGGCAAAACACCGTTCAGTATACAGGGGACAGATACAGCTCCGTCTGTCTTACCCATTTATGTTGGTGCCAGTGTCCGTCCAGCTGCCCCGACGCGCGTTTCGCGTTGGGCTTCCTCGGGGGGCGGAGCTGTATCTGTCCCTTCATTTAGTCTATGTAGGCGTAAAGGGTTACATGGGAGATGCACATACCGCCAGATACGGCCATCTGAACCGGATTCAGTTGTATACTGAACGGTGTTTTGCCTGTTAGTATCCCTATGGTGTTACTTGCAGTAGTCTTGGTCCATTGTACGTGTACGCTATGAGCACCTTGTCTATGTACTTTTTCTCTGTGTATGTGATATTTATAATAAAAGTTGAGTTTTAGTGAATTATGCTTTTGGGTGTATATTTACTGCAGGTTTTTTGTAGGATCAATATACCATACCTGTCCGTCCTTCAGTCCCATGCCATATGCCATGTCTGGGGGATAATTAGTTTTCAACCTGGACGATGACAAGATGCGTCCAGGCTGAAAACCACTGGTTAATGAACAGCTGCAAGCGCAGCCTCAGTGACTAGCGGTGATGTCACTGAGGCTCTGTCCACAGATGTGATGAACTGCATTGACCTCGATGAGATCCCCGCTAGCACCGTGAGAAAGTCGCACCATGCAGAGGCAGTGAAATTCTCCCAGTGAGATTCTCCAGACATGGAATACGGCATGGGACAGAACGACGGACAGGTATGGTATATTGTTATTTTTTTATTTTATTTTTATTACAGGAGATCAAGGGCTTCAGTGGAATTAGGCGAGGTTGTAAGTATGGTTTTATTGAGAACATTAAAGAGTCTGTGTCATTTTTTCAACTAAAGGATTTTATTCTGGCTGTGGCTTTATTTAACATTTAACTATCGGATTAGTAGACACCTCTCCATTAGTAAGCTGTGGGCTTGATGTCACCTGACAACACAAAGGTGACATCAACCAGATAAATATTAACCCCACTTTCCATCACTGCAGGGCAAGTGGGAAGAGCCAGGCAAAGCACCAGAACTGGCACATCTAATAGATGCGCCTTTTCTGGGCAACTGCAGGCTTCTGTTTTTAGGCTGGGAGGCCTATATCAATGGCCCCTTACCACCCTGAGAATACCAGCCCCCAGCTGTGAGCTTTAGCAAGGCTGGTTGTCAAAAATGGGAGGGACCCCACCCCGTTTTTTTTAAATTATTTATTTGAATAATTAAAAAAAACCATGGGGACCCCTCTATTCTTGATAACCAACCTTGCTGAAGCTGACAGCTGAGGGTTGAAGCCCCCAGCTGTAAGTTTTGCCTGGTTGGTTCAAGAAAATAGGGGGGAACCCATGCAGGTTTTTCATTCATATATTTAGTTATATCACGGGCGGCGGATGAGGAATACCCTGATCATCCACTCCTGCTCTCAATGCTATTAGCGGCAGCAAGTGTCAACTAATGAGAGCTGTAGTCCCATCAGCTGATACCAGTGACCATAGGTAAACTTTTTACCTCCAATCACAGCTGCAGGCTCACACTGGCACTATATAAATAGAGATTTATTAGCATATATTTTTACTTTTCAAGAAGTTTATTAACCCTTCAGGTGCTTCACAGGAATTAATGGAAAGTGGAAAGAAAAATGAACAATTAAGTTTTTTTCACAAAAATGTTAATTTAGACCCAATTTTTTAATTTCTGCAAGGTTAATAGGAAAAAATCCCATAATTTGTTGAGCAATTTCTCCTGAGTATGCCGACACCCCATATATAGGGGAAAACCACACAACAGGGCTCGAAAGGGAAGGAGCTCGATTTGACTTTTTGAATGGTCAATTTGCTAAAATAATTAGCGGATGCCATTTCACATTTGGAGAGGCCCTGATGTGCCTAAAGAGTGGAAACCCCCCACAAGTGACACAATTTTGGAAACTGCACCCCTCAGGAAACTTATCTAGATGTGTGGTAAGCACCTTGAGCTCTCAGATGCGTGAAGAAGTTTATAACTAGTGATGAGCGAATTTGTTTGAAAAACGATCGCCAAACATAAATTTGGCACGAATAAGGCACATTTGGATTCGTGATCGAAAACACAAGCAAAATTTTATAAACTCAATTCAAAATTTTGCCCAATTTCCATTTTTTTCACAAATAAACGCAGGTAATATAAAATAAATTTTACCACTATCATGAAGTACAATATGTCACGAGAAAACAATGTCAGAATCATCAGAATCCGTTGAAGCGTTCCAGAGTTATAACCTCATAAAGGGACATTGGTCAGAATTGTAAAAATTGGCCCGGTCATTAACGTGCAAACTACCCTTGGGGCTTAAGGGGTTAAAATCCGCAAAATTAATGAACATGCTGCGTATTTTTCCGCATGCATTTTTTTTGCAGAAAAAAAGCAACATGTGCACAAAAATTGCGGAAACCATTAAAAATGATGGGATGCTTAATGTATGAGTTTTTTAAGCATTTTTGCAGCAGAAAGCTGCCGAAAAATGAGAAAAAACGCGAAAAATCCGTGAATAATCCGGAACATGTGCACATACCCTAACAGACTGAAAGGATTATAACACGACAAAACAGAAGCATTGGTGACAGTAATTAATATTCCCATGATTGTGACACTCTGTGTCCAGAATCTTTTGAAGCATTGTGACTTTGAGTCACCTCTCTGGCTTGACCTGTAGATGGTGAAATGAACATTCAGCTGTCTCCGTGTGGGTGCATGCATATTACAGATAGATCACAGTAATTATGTCCCTATATAGTAATGTGCGTCCATGTACAGTATTGGTTTATGGTCCTATATTCGATCCTAGTTGGTAGGCGGTTGTTTATTAGTTAGATAGTTTAGCTAGGTAGTGTCCTGTGTGGCTGTGAAATCGAGCCTTCCAACTTTTTTTGTGCCATTACTGAGATCCACAGACAAAGACAGCTGGGCACATACCATACAATTGTGCTATGCATGATTCTATTGTGCTCCATGCACGAGTAGACCGTTCTAAATCTTATTTTTTCAATAGCTAAATGTGAAACAGCATGTCATATCCCACTTTGTCATTTAGTGGTGTGGTGACATTGTTCTGTGATTTGAGCTGTTGTTTTTTGTGGGCAGTTGCTACCGTGAGTCACCATGACGTATCTCACTTTGTTATTTAGTGGTGGTGAAATTCCACAGTCTGCATAGCTCAAGCACATTAAAAAAATGCATTTTTTTTTATTGCTAAACGTAATACAGGCCACCATATTCCGCATTGTAATTTTGTGGCTGTGATATGAAGCTCTCTGCAGACCTCATGCACATTTAAAAAAATTATAATTTTTGTTGCAAACTATGATGCAGCCCATCGTATTCCACATTGAAATTTTGTGCGGTGATTTGAAGCTGTCTGCAGACCTAACGCACATTAAAAAATATATATTTTTTGTTGCCAAACAAGATACAGCCCACCGTATCCCATGTTGTAATTTTGTGGCAGTGATAAAAAGCTATCTGCAGTCCTAATGCACATTTAAAAAAATAATATTTTTTTCTGTTGATAAACGTGAGAGAACTCGCCATATCCCATGTTGTAATTTTGTGTCTGTGATATGAAGCTGTCTGCAGACCTCAAACACGTTAAAATATTTTTTTTCAGTTGCTAAACGTGATACAGCCCACCATATCCAACCTTGTCATTTATTGGCATTGAAATTGTTCTGTGTGCAGAGCTGTTGCACATTAATTTTTTTTTTCTTTTTACAAACGTGATACAGCAGCCGAGATCTGAGTTTGAAATTGTTTTGAGCCTATCTTCTAGATTATATGCATCTTTGGAGACCCATTTCTCATGGGCATCTTTTATACCTAGCTTGAGACATGCATATGTTACACCTATATTCTGACAAGCATCAAACAATGTCTGGTAATTGGTGGTCGCTAAACACCTAATCTTTGTAGGCTGGTCATAGATCTCAAACCTCCCATAGCCCCCCTGTTATTGATCCTGTTGTATGTTCCCATTCCCGCCATCGTCATGCCCCTTTTCCTAATCAGTTAATTTAACGACACGTCGGCCATATTTCTCCTGCAAACCTGAACATTCCCAGCAACAAATGTGTAAGAAAGAGGGCGGTCCAATACCACGGACAATCTTTTAGATTATATAGGCCTCATCCACACCAAAAATGTTTCATTTTTCTGTTACTAATGTGATACAGAAGGGGAAATCTCATTTTTAAATCGTTTGGAGCATTTAGTCAATGTTATGCAGGCCTCATCCACAGGCCCAAAAAGATTTTGTTGGTTACTAACATCATACAGTAGGGGAAATCAAATTTGAAAATTGTTTAGAGCACATTTGTTTGTTATTTGTCATACAGCTCTCATTCACACTCAAACAATTCTTTCTTCTGTTACTAACACGATTCAGCACACCATATTTCACCTTCATTTTGTGCTGCTGAAATTAAGAGGTGGTGCACTAATTTGTGGAAATGTGAACAGTCCTGCTTGGGTATCCATCTGCTTGGCTAGCTGTAGTTGAAGATCTGTCGGTCCCTATGATACTATTTCTACTGTGGTTAAATTGATGCCACTTTGTTGGTGTCTGCACTAATTTTAGGAAATGTGAACACTCCTGGTTGGGTGTCCATCTGCTGGGTTGGGTGTAGTGGAAGAGGTGTTGGTTCCTATTATACTATTTCTACTATGTTTAAATTAATGCTACTGTGTTGGTGTCTGCCACTAATTTTTGGAAATGTGAACACTCCTGGTTGGGTGTCCATCTGCTGGGTAGGGTGTAGGGTAAGACCTGTCAGTCCCTATTATAGTATTTCTACTCTGGTGAAATTGATGTCACTTTGTTGGTGTCTTCCAACAAATATTTGGAATTGTGTAGACTCCTGGCACGGTCACCATTTTGACTCAAATTCTAAATTTACTATCTGTATGTCTTTGGAGTGTGAGTAGAAAGTACTGGAAGGAACAAATGCCATTAGATTATACAAATTCTTTGCAGATGCTGTCCTTGGTTGGGTTGGAACACAGGACTCCAGCGCTGCAAGGCTGCTAATGTTTTTGCATTGACGACTCAATATTTCTGTGGTTGAAGCCTATACTGTAATGCAAACTGTGTGCCTCACTGCTGTCTTGGGGAAAACCACTGTCAAGATTGTCTTCAAGCATGTTTTGATACTACAGCATGGGTGAGTCCCTTTCCAGGGAGGAGAAGCAACTGACAAAATTTACATTTGTATCGTGGATCTAACAGACTGGCATCCCAGTAGTCAGCAGTGCACTATTTCGACTCATAACTATATGGGGATCATGTTGCAGATAGTATATGCATGCATGTTGCAGATATATACTGTTAACCCTAAAGTCATCCACCTCTGCTTCCTCTCCTTCCCCCTGGACCACCACCATCTCCTCATCTAGACTATTTAAAGTGTTCTCCAGCATATACAGTACAGACCAAAAGTTTCGACACACCTTCTCATTTAATGAATTTTCTGCATTTTCATGACTATGAAAATTGTACATTCACACTGAAGGCATCAACACTATGAATTAACACATGTGGAATTATATGCTTTAAAAAAAAGTGTGAAACAACTGAAATTATGTCTTATATTCTAGGTTCTTCAAAGTAGCCACGTATTGCTTTGATAACTGCTTTGCACACTCTTGGCATTCTCTTGATGAGCTTCAAAAGGTAGTCACCGGGAATGGTTTCAGTTCACAGGTGTACCCTGTCAGGTTTAATAAGTGGGATTTCTTGCCTTATAAATGGGGTTGGGACCATCAGTTGTGTTGTGCAGAAGTCTTAAGGATACACACCTGATAGTCCTATTGAATAAACTGTCAGAATTTGTATTATGGCAAGAAAAAAGCAGCTAAGTAAAGAAAAACAAGTTGCCATCATTACTTTAAGAAATGAAGGTCAGTCAGTGCGAAAAATTGGGAAAACTTTGAAAGTGTCCCCAAGTGCAGTTGCAAAAACCATCAAGCGCTACAAAGAAACTGGCTCACATGAGGACCGCCCCAGGAAAGGAAGACCAAGAGTCACCTCTGCTTCTGAGGATAAGTTTATCTGAGTCACCAGCCTCAGAAATCGCAGGTTAACAGCAGCTCAGATTAGAGACCAGGTCAATGCCGCACAGAGTTCTAGCAGCAGACACATCTCTACAACAACTGTTAAGAGGAGACTTTGTGCAGCAGGCCTTCATGGTAAAATAGCTGCTAGGAAACCACTGCTAAGGACAGGCAACAAGCAGAAGAGACTTGTTTGGGCTAAAGAACACAAGGAATGGACATTAGACCAGTGGAAATCTGTGCTTTGGTCTGATGAGTTCAAATTTGAGATCTTTGGTTCCAACCACCGTGTCTTTGTGCGACTCAGAAAAGGTGAACGGATGGACTCTACATGCCAGGTTCCCACCATGAAGCATGGAGGAGGAGGTGTGATGGTGTGGGGGTGCTTTGCTGGTGACACTGTTGGGGATTTATTCAAAATTGAAGGCATACTGAACCGGCATGGCTACCACAGCATCTTGCAACGGCATGCTATTCCATCCAGTTTGCGTTTAGTTGGACCATCATTTATTTTTCAACAGGACAATGACCCCAAACACACCTCCAGGCTGTGTAAGGGCTGCTTGACCAAGAAGGAGAGTGATGGGGTGCTACGCCAGATGACCTGGCCTCCACAGTCACCAGACCTGAACCCAATCGAGATGGTTTGGGGTGAGCTGGACCGCAGAGTGAAGGCAAAAGGGCCAACAAGTGCTAAGCATCTCTGGGAACTCCTTCAAGATGGTTGGAAGACCATTCCCTGTGACTACCTCTTGAAGCTCATCAAGACAATGCCAAGAGTGTGCAAAGCAGTCATCAATGCAAAAGGTGGCTACTTTGAAGAACCTAGAATATAACACATAATTTCAGTTGTTTCACACTTTTTTGTTAAGTATATAATTCCACATGTGTTAATTCATAGTTTTGATGCCTTCAGTGTGAATGTACAATTTTCATAGTCATGAAAATACAGAACAAATTTAAAATGAGAAGGTGTGTCCAAACTTTTGGTCTGTACTGTAGATAGTGATGCTGATGATGGCATAGTCACTGCTAACCATCCTAGTAGCCATTTCGAAAATGTGAAGAAGGGTGCAAAGGTCCTTCATCTGTGTCCGCTACGCAAGAGTGAATTGCACCACGTCCATACTGCTTTGTGCCAGGCTATGCAAAATGTCAAACTGCCCCAGGTCACGGTGCTGCTGCCACAGTCACTGCAACATGTGCAGAGTTGAATTCCACGGTGTGGTCACATCGCATATCAACAGGTTAACAGGTAGTCCGAAAGATCTCTTTACTAACTGAAGTGGAATTGTGGAAGTGAGCACACAACAACAGTGGTTTCTGCAGCAGCGTAGGAATTGCTGTATCATCAGGTTGAGGATGCGAGCCATGCAAGGCACGTGTGTAAGGTTGGCCCAGTATAGGGTCGCCACCAGGTTTGCTCTGTTATCACACACAGCATTCCCTGGCTCCAAGTTGAGTGTAGACAGCCATTTCTCAAACTCTGCATGGATAGCTGTCCACAGATGTTGATCTGTATCACTGTGATCTCCAAGACATATTAATTTAAATGCTTTGTGCAGAAAGAAAAAAAAAAAAAAGAAAAAAAAGAACATGAACCGCACATCCCAAAATCATACGTTGATCTAAAGCCGCTAGGCAAAAATTTAAATACTGAACATGAGGTTTTCAGTTTAACATTCTGATCAGACTGTATGAAGCCCACTGCCCCTTCACGGCAAACCTCGTAGTGGGTCCTAACTCCCTAACGGAGCGGAGCCGTGCGGCGACCACCGCCGCAACAGTCATGCACCAGCAGGGCGGACGGCCTGTTGCCCCACAGCACCCATGCTGCGAGACTGAGCCCCCATGACTCCAGACCGCGCCGCCCCACCAGCACAAAGCCACAGCAACAATGGCCGCCACACAGCACCAGCACCAAAATGAAAAGGAGCATTTAAACTCACCTTCCTCCAGCTCTTCAGTGAGAGCCAAAATGGCTCTCTCTCTCTCTTTGCAGTCTCCTGCTAATTAAAGAAGTTGTCCACTACTATAACCTTTTTTTTTTTTTTTTCATAAATCTTGCTATTATGGGCCACTGAAAACATCTACTGTGTTTATTTTAGCAATATTACCTTTTATCATGCTGTAGCAGCACATTTTAGTGCTGGATTCAGCTCTCATGGGGTTAATCGACAACTTCCTTTCTCCTGAGTCATTGTGCTCTAATACTACAAGTTCCATGATGCATTGCACTGCTACTAAGCCTGAACCTAGCACACCCTCTCCAAAACACACCCCAACCACTCCCTCCTCTCCCTCCTCTAGCTTCAAAAAGATTTGTGATGTCATTTCTGTCCAACCCATACTCCATTACACACAGATAGATAGAGATAGATAGATAGATAGATAGATAGATAGATAGATAGATAGATAGATAGATAGATAGATAGATAGAGGGATAGATAGATAGATAGATAGATAGATAGATAGATAGATAGATAGATAGATAGATAGATACATACAGATATATCTATGTCTATTTCCATAGATATGTCCATATCCATGTTTCTAAACCCCTTCACCCCCTGGAGCTTTTTTGTTTTCGTTTATCGCTCCCCTTCTTTCCAGAGCCATAATTTTTCCGTCAGTATGGCCATGTGAGGGCTTATCTTTTGCAGAACAAGTTCTACTTTTGAACGCCATCATTGGTTTTAGCATGTCGTGTAGCAGAAAATGTGAAAAAAATTCAAAGTGCAATGAAATGGCAAAAAAAGTGCAATCCCACGCTTGTTTTTTGCTTGGCTTTTTGGCTAGGTTCACTAAATGCTAAGGCTGTGTGCACACGTTGCGGATCTGATTGCAGATCCGCAGCGTTTTTTGCTGCACGTGTGGTGTACAACCAATGTAAGTCTATGGGAGCCGCAGACTTGTGCACATGCTGCGGAAAAAGCCGCACCGAAACCGCACCAAGAACTGCATCAAAACCGCACCAAAAACTGTATCAAAACCGCACCAAAACTGCGAAACTGCACCAGGTTTTGATGCAGTTTTTGGTGCAGTTTTGATGCAGTTTTTGGTGCAGTTTTTATGCTTTTTTGGGTGCGGTTTATGCGCGGTTTTAATGCCGTTTTTGGAAATAAGTAAATAAACGGAAAATGTGCATGATTTGAATGGAAACATGCATGAAAAAACGGATTCCAAGGCCGTATTCATCATTTCACAGCTCAGTTTCATACTTTTTTTGCCGGATCCATCGCTGTGCGTTTTTTCGCCGGACAGAAAAAACGCTCCTCTGTATGTGTTTTCCATCCGGCGGAAACAGCTTTTTTGACAGATCCAGCAAAAAACGGATGAAACTCTATGAGAAAAAGACGGATCCGTCGGAAAAAAATGGATCCGTTTTTTTCAAAACTCGCCGGATTGTGCCTCACGGCAAAAACCTGATGTGTGAAAGCAGCCAAATATATGGATAGATACATCTATGTATCTATAGATATATCTATAGATAAATATATCTATAGATAGATATATCCATAGATATATAATAGAAAGGCCGATGTTTCTATAAGGCTACTTTCACACTTGCGTTTTTCGCAATCCGTCTTTTTGGGAAAAAAACGGATCCTGCAAATGTGCTCGCAGGATGCGTTTTTTACCCATAGATGTGTATTAGTGAAGGATCGCGACGGATGGCCACATGTCGAGTCCATCGTGCAACGGATGCGTAGTGTTTTGGCGGACCGTTGGCACATCCGTCACGTCTGCCATTTTCTACCGCGCATGCGCGGCCAAAACTCCGCCCCCTCCTCCCCGGACTTCAGAATGGGCAGCGGATGCGTTGAAAAACTGCATCCGCTGCCCACGACGTGCACGAATTTCACAACGTGCATCGGTACGTCGGCCCAACGCATAGCGATGGACCCGTGCAGACGCAAGTGTGAAACAGGGCTTAATGAGCGTTTAATTTAATAAAAAACTGAAAAAAACGGCGTGGGCTCCCGCGCAATTTTCTGCACCAGAGGGGGAAAGCCGACGGCCGAGGCCAATATTTGTAGCCTGCTATGAATATCAGCCCGCAGCTGTCTGCGTAGCCTTTACTGGCTATTAAAATAGAGGGACCCCCCAAAAAAAATGATGTGGGGTCCCCTATATTTTATAGCCAGAAAGGCTACGCAGACAGCTGCGGGCTGATATTAATAGCCTAGAGAGGGGCCATGGATATTGGTCCCCCCCCCGGCTACAAATACCAGTCCGCAGCCACCCCAGAAATGGCGCATCTGTAAGTCTACGTTCACATTAGCGTTGGGCGCCGCTGCGTCGCCGCATGCGTCATGCGCCCCTATATTTAACATGGGGGCGCATGGACATGCATTGTGCTGCGTTTTGCGATGCATGGGTTTTTTTGGCCGCAAGCGTTGGGCGCAGAGGACGCAGCAAGTTGCATTTTTTTTGCGTCCAACTTTCGGCCAAAAGGGACGCATGCGTCGCAAAACGCAGTGTTTTAGCGTGCGTTTTGTTGCGTTTTTGTTTGCGTTGTGCGTTGCGTCTCCGACGCTGCGGCACACAACGCAAATGTGAACATAGCCTTAGATGCGCCAATTCCGGCACTGAGGCTGGTTTCACACTTGCGTTTTTGGACGCTGCGTTTTAGCGCTAAAAATCGCATGCGTTTTTTCCTATACTTAGCATTAAAAACGCATGCGTTTTTTCGCATGCGTTTTGACGCGTTTTCGGCAACGCATGCGTTTTTGAACGCGCGCGTTTGTTTGCGTTAAAAACGCATGCGTTTTTATAGAAAAAAAACAGAAAAAACACTGAAAAACCACCCACCACCATCAGGGTGATAAAGGGATCCAAACCCTAACCCTACCCCTAACCTCACCCCTAACCGTTTAATGAACATTTTATGACATAGTGCCACGATATTTCAGTGCCACGTATATAAGTGCCACGTATGTAAGTGCCACGTATGTAAGTGCCACGTATGTAAGTGTCACTTATGTAAGTGCCACGTATATAAGTGCCACGTATGTAAGTGCCATGTGCCACGTATGTAAGTGCCACGTATGTAAGTGCCACATATGTAAGTGCCACGTATGTAAGTGCCACGTGCCACGTATGTAAGTGCCACGTATGTAAGTGCCACGTATGTAAGTGCCACGTGCCACGTATGTAAGTGCCACGTGCCACGTATTTAAGTGCCACATATGTAAGTGCCACATATGTGAGTGCCACGTATGTAAGTGCCACGTGCCACGTATGTAAGTTCCACGTGCCACGTATATAAGTGTCACGTATGTAAGTGTCACGTATGCAAGTGCCACGCATGCAAGTGCCACGTATGCAAGTGCCACGTATGTAAGTGCCACATATGTAAGTGCCACGTATGTAAGTGCCACGTATGTAAGTGCCATGTATGTAAGTGCCACGTATTTAAGTGCCATGTGACACGTATTTCAGTGCCACGGATTTAAGTGCCACATATTTCAGTGCCACGTGCCATGTATTTCAGTGCCACGAATTTAAGTGCCACCTATGTAAGTGCCACGTATTTCAGTGCCACGTATTTAAGTGCCACGTATGTAAGTGCCACGTGCCACGTATTTCAGTGCCACGTATTTCAGTGCCACGTATTTCTGTCACGTTTAGGGTTAGGCCCTAACCCTACCCCTAGCTATTTCTATTTATAGTGGGTTTTCTTGTGGATTTTGATGATTGGCACCTGTCACACACTTCTCAGCATGCGTTTTAAAAACGGAAACGCATGAAAAAACGCATGTAAACGCGGCAAAACGACGCTTTTTTTTCTACATGCAAAAACGCATGCGTCTAAAAAACGCAGCGTTTTACCACGTTTACATGCGTTTTTTCACACATGCGGTTTTTTAAAAAACGCATGCAGATAAAAACGCAAGTGTGAAACCAGCCTAAGCCCCTCGCTTCCCACTCCCGTGTAGCGGTGGGATATGGGGTAATAAGGGGTTAATGTCACCTTGCTATTGTAAGGTGACATTAAGCCGGGTTAATAACGGAGAGGCGTCAATAAGACGCCTATCCATTATTAATCCAATATTAATAAAGGGTTAATAAAACACACACACATTAGGAAAAAGTATTTTAATATTCTTCATTTAACCATACTTACCATACTTCAGCCCCTGCAAAAAACGTAAAATAATAAACCGTATACTACCTGTCCGCCGTAGTCCAAATAATAACGAGTGTCCCACGACGATCTCCCCTATAGAACAGTGACATCGGGTGATGTCACTGCTCTATAGGACCTTCAGTGACACACTGACAGGAGACAATGGCTCCTGCAGTGCATCACTGAGGTTACTATAGTTCACTGGTCTCACTTTATGGCAAAAAGCTGCGTGGGAACTTTCTCATACAGCATACCATAAAGTGAGACTAGGGACTATTTTCTCACAGGGGCGTAGGAATACATTGTGGAAGGATACCTTCCTCCCCTCATTGTCTTCCTGGAGCCCCTGGAGAGTGGTTGCATCAGCAGATGCTCCTGTTCTCCACGGGAGATCGTCGTGGGACACTCGTTTTAATTGGATTTCTGCGGATCAGGGAGTATATTGGTTGTTTATTATTTTAATATTTTTTATGACACTGGCTTCGGGGATCAAAGTGACAAGTGATGGTGAGTATGTACTCTATGTTATATGTACTGTATGTCTGTATGTATGTACTGTATGTATGTATGTACTGTATGCGCATGTCGTCGCATGGCGCATGCTGTCGCATGGCGCATGTCGTCGCGTGTCGCATGACGCATGTCGTCGCATGACGTCGCATGGCGCATGCTGTCGCATGGCGCATGTCGTCGCGTGGCGCATGGTGTCGCATGCTGCATGTCGTCGCGTGGCGCATGGTGTCGCATGCTGCATGTCGTCGCATGGCGCATGTTCTGTATGTGTGTATGTACAGTATATGTGTGTTTTTTTTTTGTTTTGTTTTTTTTTTACATTCAACACATTAGCCGGATGATGGGACTACTACTGTCCCATCATTGGCTAATGTGTCACTGACTGTCACTGTAGCAGGCAGAGCACGATGGGACTTGTAGTCCCATCAGACAATGCCTGCACACAGAGACACACACACACACACACACACACACACCAAAGACCACCCCACCCCCCGCAGCAGACCCAGCACATACCGGCAGCAGAGCCCCGGCGCCGGCCCCCACCCCCACCCCCACATGCCGGCGAAGAGCCCCGGCGCCGTACCCACATTCCGGCGCTGGCACGCAGAGCACCGGCGCCGGCCCCCACCCCCACATGCCGGCGCAGAGCCCCGGTGCCGTACCTACATACCGGCGCTGGCACGCAGAGCACCGGCGCCGGCCCTCACCCCCACATGCCGGCGCAGAGCCTCGGCGCCGTACCTACATACCGGCGCTGGCACGCAGAGCACCGGCGCCGGCACGTACATACAGACCTCAGCGCCCGCACCTTCATCATCACTGCCTAGCCCCGCCCGCCCCCAGCACAGCCCCGCAGGCAGCCACCAGCCCCGCCCACAGCCCAGTCACTCTTGATGAGTGACTGCTCTGACTGTGCGGCTGGGACACGCCTGCTGCTGACGTCACGTCAATTTCCAGAGCCTGGAAATTGACGTGACGTCGGCGGAAATAAGCGGCGGCTGCAGCCTGGGGGTCACGTGACCCGGACTCAGCCGCCGCTACAGCGCCGCTCACAGGCAAAAACGGCAACAAAAGGTATTTGCACAATTCATCAGGGGCCCCGGGGGGATACATTGGGGGGTTAATTGAAAGTAGTGGACAACCCCTTTAAAATCACCTGAGCCAAATGGGAGGAGTGCTGGTCCAAAAAAAGATAAGTACATGCTTTGTGCAAAAAGAAAAAAAAGAGCATGAACCGCACATCCCAAAATCATACGTTGATCTAAAGCCGCTAGGCAAAAATTTAAATACTGAACATGAGGTTTTCAGTTTAACATTCTGATCAGACTGTATGAAGCCCACTGCCCCTTCACGGCAAACCTCGTAGTGGGTCCTAACGCCCTAACGGAGCGGAGCCGTGCGGCGACCACCGCCGCAGCGGCCATGCACCAGCAGGGCGGACGGCCTGTTGCCCCACAGCACCCATGCTGCGAGACTGAGCCCCCATGACTCCAGACCGCGCCGCCCCACCAGCACAAAGCCACAGCAACAATGGCCGCCACACAGCACCAGCACCAAAATGAAAAGGAGCATTTAAACTCACCTTCCTCAAGCTCTTCAGTGAGAGCCAAAATGGGCTAGACCCCTTACTTTGCAGTCTCCTGCTAACCGCAGAGTGAAGGCAAAAGGGCCAACAAGTGCTAAGCATCTCTGGGAACTCCTTCAAGATGGTTGGAAGACCATTCCCTGTGACTACCTCTTGAAGCTCATCAAGACAATGCCAAGAGTGTGCAAAGCAGTCATCAATGCAAAAGGTGGCTACTTTGAAGAACCTAGAATATAACACATAATTTCAGTTGTTTCACACTTTTTTGTTAAGTATATAATTCCACATGTGTTAATTCATAGTTTTGATGCCTTCAGTGTGAATGTACAATTTTCATAGTCATGAAAATACAGAACAAATTTAAAATGAGAAGGTGTGTCCAAACTTTTGGTCTGTACTGTAGATAGTGATGCTGATGATGGCATAGTCACTGCTAACCATCATAGTAGCCATTTCGAAAATGTGAAGAAGGGTGCAAAGGTCCTTCATCTGTGTCCGCTACGCAAGAGTGAATTGCACCACGTCCATACTGCTTTGTGCCAGGCTATGCAAAATGTCAAACTGCCCCAGGTCACGGTGCTGCTGCCACAGTCACTGCAACATGTGCAGAGTTGAATTCCACGGTGTGGTCACATCGCATATCAACAGGTTAACAGGTAGTCCGAAAGATCTCTTTACTAACTGAAGTGGAATTGTGGAAGTGAGCAGACAACAACAGTGGTTTCTGCAGCAGTGTAGGAATTGCTGTATCATCAGGTTGAGGATGCGAGCCATGCAAGGCACGTGTGTAAGGTTGGCCCAGTATAGGGTCACCACCAGGTTTGCTCTGTTATCACACACAGCATTCCGTGGCTCCAAGTTGAGTGTAGACAGCCATTGCTCAAACTCTGCATGGATAGCTGTCCACAGCTGTTGATCTGTATCACTGTGATCTCCAAGACATATTAATTTAAATACTGCCTGATTGCAGTGAGCCCTGGCTGCGCAGTACGGAGATGGGGGGATTCTCTCTGCAGTGTTGGAACGTTTGTTTCTTTAAGGCAGAGGTTGAGGGCGCAGGTGGAGGCTCTTAGTCACCCTAACTGTAAGGGGTAAATAATTGGAGGTTCTGCGTTCGGAGACCTGTGTGACAACACTTGCCACGGTGAGGGAGGAGGAAGAATCAGAAGATGGAGTTGACGGGGTGGACGGTGGTTGGTAAGGTCCGCTAGTCTGCATTTTAGCACAGTAAGATTCCCAGATTCGCACACGTTGATTGTGCATGTGCCAGTTCATGCATGTAGTACTCAAATTATTGCATTTTTTTTACTTTACTATGTTGTTTTTTAAAAAGTTGACAGATAACATGATTTTTTAGATGTTTGCTGGTCTGAAAAAAATGACCCAAGCTAGGCGACGGCAGGTCCGTAAATGCTGCTGGCCACTGCCAGAGTTGGGGCTCAGGATGCATTGCTTGTTGTGATTGCATAACTCTGTGTCTACATAACCTCCTCATCTTCCTCCTCCTCCTCTTCTGAGCTACTCAGCTGCATGTGTCTGGGTTTACACCAAGTGTGATCTACTACAGCATCATCATCCTCTCTGTTCTCCCACTCCTCTTCCTGAAAGTCACATCCTCTGTGTCTAGCTATCACCCCATCTCATTTCTCCCCTGTGCCTCCAAACTACTGGAACAACACGTCCATTTTGTACTGTCCTCCCACTTTTCCTCTTGTTCCCTCTTTGACCGCTTACAATCTGACTTCAGACTGCACCATGCCACTGAAACTGCCCTGACTAAAATCACCAATGACTAGTGTTGAGCGATACCTTCCGATATCGGAAAGTATCGGTATCGGAAAGTATCGGCCGATACCGTCAAAGTATCGGATCTCGCCGATTCCGATACCCGATCCCAATGCAAGTCAATGGGACGAAAATATCGGAATTACAATAAACCCTTTCTTTCCTTGTAGGTTCATTCTACATGAAGGAAAACAACTAAGAATAATGTAGGATGTATTGGGGGAGGTGGCGGAGACATTAAAGGCATAGAGGTTTAGCCCAATCAAATAGAATAGCAGGAATTTTATTTTTTTTTAAAGACGTTCGGAGTTACAAAGATATTGACTATGTTAAGATTTTTTTTATTTTGTCAGATACTGATGTTTCACTACTTCCACGCCCTTCACCCTCTTTTTTACTTCTCCCACACTTTCTTCTTCATCATCATCATCAGCATCTTTGACATCAACTTCTTTTTCACCTTATTCATCTTCTTCATCTTCTACCTATAATTTTTTTTTTTACATTGTTCATATTCTTTTTATTTAACTCTTATTCTTCTTCATATTCAACTTCATCATATTCTTATTTGTGACAGGCATTCCCGTAGTTGTTATCTATAAAAGTTTGAAGATTACACCCTCTGTTCTGCCTGTCACAAAAGAGTTACATTTGTCCGCGTTCAGTTTGGCCTGCAGCATCAGGCTTTATCCAGGGGCACCACGAGGAGGAACGGACTCACCCCCATACACTGCTTAGTCTTCTTCTGCTTATAATTTAGATAATATCTTTTGCTCTGATATTTAGTGTTATGCTTAATTTTCTTCTGCTCTTTGTTCTGCAGCCTCTTGTTCTTCTGCTTCTCGGTCTCCCATGTCATCGTCGTCTCCAGGGTCGTCGTCTCCAGGGTCGTCATCGGGGTGGTCTTCAGGGTCATCATCTCCAGGGTCGTCATCATCTCAGTGGTTGTCGTCTCAGGTGTCGTCGTCATCTTAGGGGTGGTCTTCCGGGTCGTCGTCTTTAGGGTCTTCAACTTGGAAATGTAGCAGAAGGTACAAGAAGGCTGAGAAAATGCCGAGAAACAGCTGATGGAACTGGAACTCGGATGGCTACCCGAAGGTCCAAGAGCCAATGGAACTACCGAGGACCAGCTGACGTTACTGGAACCCGGTTACTAAGCAGGAGGTACCCGTGCCTGAAAGCACTACCAAGGACCACCTGACGTTGGTGGAACTCGGATACCCAGAGGGAGGCACCTAAGCCAAAGGCTCTGCCCGGAACCAGCTGACGGTACTGGAACCAGGATGGGGAGCAGAAGGCACAAGAGCAAAAGACACTGCCGAGAACCAGCTGACGGTACTGGAACCCGGATGGGTAGCCGAAGGTCCAATAGCCAATGGAACTACCGAGGACCAGCTGACGTTACTGGAACCCGGTTACTAAGCAGGAGGTACCCGTGCCTGAAAGCACTACAAAGGACCACCTGACGTTGGTGGAACTCGGATACCCAGAGGGAGGCACCTAAGCCAGAGGCTCTGCCCGGAACCAGCTGACGGTACTGGAACCAGGATGGGAAGCAGAAGGTACAAGAGCAAAAGACACTACCGAGGACCAGCTGACGTTACTGGAACCCGGTTACTAAGCAGGAGGTACCCGTGCCTGAAAGCACTACCAAGGACCACCTGATGTTGGTGGAACTTGGATACCCAGAAGGAGGCACCTAAGCCAAAGGCTCTGCCTGGAACCAGCTGACGGTGCTGGAACCAGGATGGGGACCTATTCAAGCTTGTCTTCCTAGAGCCCCAACTAGCGGTGTTGGAGCAAAGGGTCAGCAGGGGGAGCAGAGTGTAGGCCGAAGCCTGCACTGGAGGCATTTGTAGGTCTGTTGTGTCTGCATGGCGTTTGCAGGACACGTTGCCAGCTACACAGCAGGCGAACAGCTGGCGGTGCTGAACCCCACTGACACATTGGCTGGTGTTTTTCTCTGTGCAGCTAGCAGTACCGGGCGCCAACTGGCGGTGTTAGAGCCCAGGGTCAGCAGGAGGAGAGCGAGCAGAGTGTAGGCCGAAGCCTGCACTGGCGGCAGCTTTGTGTCTGCGTGGTTGTTGCAGGACACGTTGCCGGCTACACAGCAGGGGAACAGCTGGCGGTGCTGAACCCCACTGACACATTGGCTGGTGTTTTCTCTGTGCAGCTAGCAGTACCGGGCGCCAACTGGCGGTGTTAGAGCCCAGGGTCAGCAGGAGGAGAGGGAGCAGAGTGTAGGCCGAAGCCTAATTGAACCAATTTTAAAGGTAACCTTTAACCCCACCTCAGGTGTTACACACTAGAGGAGCCACGCCTTATGCAGCAGTATGGCTCCACAAGTCAAAGGTTGCTCTTTTAATTTTGTTCCTTGCACAAGCTGAATGAAACACGTACAACATTTTGGCCCTTATACAGTCAATCTGTCTTGGAGGCGGGAGTTCCCTTCGTAATGAGACGCAGCACAGCTGGCAAAAATACCACCTTGGTGCTTGGCGCGGCATCCTGAGCATCGCATTTTGCTGTACAGGAGTCTGCGTTGTTGCGTTATCCCTTGGCCATGCGCTGCCCGTCTTCTGACATCATTTCATGTCGACTGGTGCGGTTCGCGATGCCCATGAATCCTAGCCCAGCAGTGCCTTTACAGTGTTTCACACTGCGGGGCTGGGATTCATGGCCTGGCGCAGTACATATGTTCGCCTCTCGCTCGTGTCCTTACACCTGCTACAGACTGTGCGGCGTCAGCTGATCCCTTATCGCATGCCACGGCCATGAAGCCACACAGTCTGAAGAAGGCGGAAGGAGCTGAGTGACAGCCTGGCGAAGATATGCACTGCTCATGCCCGTCAATCACACCCTCGCAGTCAAAATAAATAAGACACCGAGGGGCGTTGTGTCAGGCAGGGCGGGCGCAGAGGCGCAGCCAGCCAAACAATGATGTCAGAAGAAGGGCTGTGCTACCACGGGGGTCGTTGCGTGTCATTACAAAGGAAAATCACACCTCTGGGACGTTTTAATGGTCTCAGGGGACACATTGTAGACGTGTTCTGTTCCACGTGTGCAAGGAGAATAAGTTTATGAGCCACCTTGCACACATGCAGCATTACTGCTGTACAAGGTGGCTGTAAGACACACAAACACCTGGGGGAGGGGGGACAGGTTCCCTTCAATTTCAGTTCTTGTGTCTGCGTGGCTTTTGCAGGACACGATGCCGGCTACACAGCAGGGGAACAGCTGGCGGTGCTGAACCCCACTGACACATTGGCTGGTGTTTTTCTCTGTGCAGCTAGCAGTACCGGGCGCCAACTGGCGGTGTTAGAGCCCAGGGTCAGCAGGAGGAGAGGGAGCAGAGTGTAGGCCGAAGCATGCACTGGCGGCAGCTTTGTGTCTGCGTGGCTGTTGCAGGACACGTTGCCGGCTACACAGCAGGGGAACAGCTGGCGGTGCTGAACCCCACTGACACATTGGCTGGTGTTTTTCTCTGTGCAGCTAGCAGTACCGGGCGCCAACTGGCGGTGTTAGAGCCCAGGGTCAGCAGGAAGAGAGGGAGCAGAGTGTAGGCCGAAGCCTGCACTGGCGGCAGCTTTGTGTCTGCGTGGCTGTTGCAGGACACGTTGCCGGCTACACAGCAGGGGAACAGCTGGCGGTGCTGAACTCCACTGACACATTGGCTGGTGTTTTTCTCTGTGCAGCTAGCAGTACCGGGCGCCAACTGGCGGTGTTAGAGCCCAGGGTCAGCAGGAGGAGAGGGAGCAGAGTGTAGGCCAAAGCCTGCACTGGCGGCAGCTTTGTGTCTGCGTGGCTGTTGCAGGACACGTTGCCGGCTACACAGCAGGGGAACAGCTGGCGGTGCTGTACCCCACTGACACATTGGCTGGTGTTTTTCTCTGTGCAGCTAGCAGTACCGGGCGCCAACTGGCGGTGTTAGAGCCCAGGGTCAGCAGGAGGAGAGGGAGCAGAGTGTAGGCCGAAGCCTGCACTGGCGGCAGCTTTGTGTCTGCGTGGCTGTTGCAGGACACGTTGCCGGCTACACAGCAGGGGAACAGCTGGCGGTGCTGAACCCCACTGACACATTGGCTGCTGTTTTTCTCTGTGCAGCTAGCAGTACCGGGCGCCAACTGGCGGTGTTAGAGCCCAGGGTCAGCAGGAGGAGAGGGAGCAGAGTGTAGGCCGAAGCCTGCACTGGCGGCAGCTTTGTGTCTGCGTGGCTGTTGTAGGACACGTTGCCGGCTACACAGCAGGGGAACAGCTGGCGGTGCTGAACCCCACTGACACATTGGCTGGTGTTTTTCTCTGTGCAGCTAGCAGTACCGGGCGCCAACTGGCGGTGTTAGAGCCCAGGGTCAGCAGGAGGAGAGGGAGCAGAGTGTAGGCCGAAGCCTGCACTGGCGGCAGCTTTGTGTCTGCGTGGCTGTTGCAGGACATGTTGCCGGCTACACAGCAGGGGAACAGCTGGCGGTGCTGAACCCCACTGACACATTGGCTGGTGTTTTTCTCTGTGCAGCTAGCAGTACCGGGCGCCAACTGGCGGTGTTAGAGCCCAGGGTCAGCAGGAGGAGAGGGAGTAGAGTGTAGGCCGAAGCCTGCACTGGCGGCAGCTTTGTGTCTGCGTGGTTGTTGCAGGACACGTTGCCGGCTACACAGCAGGGGAACAGCTGGCAGTGCTGAACCCCACTGACACATTGGCTGGTGTTTTTCTCTGTGCAGCTAGCAGTACCGGGCGCCAACTGGCGGTGTTAGAGCCCAGGGTCAGCAGGAGGAGAGGGAGCAGAGTGTAGGCCGAAGCCTAATTGAACCAATTTTAAAGGTAACCTTTAACCTCCCCCTCAGGGGTTACAAACTAGAAGAGCCACACCTTATGCAGCAGTAGTGCTGCACAAGTCAAAGGTTGCTCTTTTAATTTTGTTCCTTGCACAAGCTGAATGAAACACGTACAACATTTTGGCCCTTATACAGTCAATCTGTCTTGGAGGCGGGAGTTCCCTTCGTAATGAGACGCAGCACAGCTGGCAAAAATACCACCTTGGTGCTTGGCACGGCCTCCTGAGCATCGCATTTTGCTGTACAGGAGTCTGCGTTGTTGCGTTATCCCTTGGCCATGCGCTGCCCGTCTTCTGACATCATTTCATGTCGGCCGGTGCGGTTCGCGATGCCCATGAATCCCAGCCCCGCAGTGTCTTTACAGTGTTTCAAACTGCGGGGCTGGGATTCATGGCCTGGCGCAGTACATATGTTCGCCTCTTGCTCGGATCCTTACACCTGCTTCAGACTGTGCGGCGTCAGCTGATCCCTTATCGCATGCCACGACCATGAAGCCGTACAGTCTGAAGAAGGCGGAAGGAGATGAGTGACAACAG
This sequence comes from Ranitomeya variabilis, assembly GCF_051348905.1. NCBI lineage: Eukaryota > Metazoa > Chordata > Amphibia > Anura > Dendrobatidae > Ranitomeya > Ranitomeya variabilis. Next base: position 1,020,147,106 of record NC_135232.1, on the reverse strand, counting down.
GCGAAGATATGCACTGCTCATGCCCATCAATCACACCCTCGCAGTCAAAATAAATATGACACCGAGGGGTGTTGTGTGGGGCAGGGCGGCCGCAGAGGCGCAGCCAGCCAAACAATGATGTAAGAAGACGGGCAGCGCTACCAAGGGGGGTGTAGCGTGTCATTACAAAGGAAAGTCACACCTGAGGGACGTTTTAATGGTCTCAGGGGACACATTTTAGACGTGTTCAGTTCCACGTGTGCAAGGAGAATAAGTTTATGAGCCACCTTGCACAAATGCAGCATGACTGCAGTACAAGGTGGCTGTAATACATACAAACGCCTGGGGGGGGACAGGTTCCCTTCAATTTCAGTTCTTGTGTCTGCGTGGCTTTTGCAGGACACGTTGCCAGCTTCACAGCAGGGGAACAGCTGGCGTTGCTGAACCCCACTGACACATTGGCGGGTGTTTTGCTCTGTGCAGCCAGCACTTCTGGGCCCCAACTGGCGGTGTTAGAGCCCAGGGTCAGCAGGAGGAGTAGAGGGAGCATAGTGTAGGCCGAAGCCTGCACTGGCGGCAGCTTTGTGTCTGCGTGGCTTTTGCAGGACACGTTGCCAGCTACACAGCGGGGGAACAGCTGGCGTTGCTGAACCCCACTGACACATTGGTGGGTGTTTTGCTCTGTGCAGCCAGCACTTCTGGGCCCCAACTGGCGGTGTTAGAGCCCAGGGTCAGCAGGAGGAGTAAAGGGAGCATAGTGTAGGCCGAAGCCTGCACTGGCGGCAGCTTTGTGTCTGCGTGGCTTTTGCAGGACACGTTGCCAGCTACACAGCGGGGGAACAGCTGGTGTTGCTGAACCCCACTGACACATTGGCTGGTGTTTTGCTCTGTGCAGCTAGCACTTCCGGGCGCCAACTGGCGGTGTTAGAGCCCATGGTTAGCAGGAAGAGCAGAGTGTAGGCCGAAGCCTGCACTGGAGCAAGTTGAAAGGGAACCTTTAACCCCCCCCCCCCCAAGGCGTTTGTAGCTGAAGGAGCCATCTTGTACAGCACTAATGCTGAAAAAGCTAAACTTAGCTCTTTTTATTATGGTCCTTGCAAATGCTGAACTTGACACTTATGATATGTGTCCCCTCACACCGTTAAACTGTCCGGTAGGTGGAACTTTCATTTGTCATGTGACGCAGCACAGCCGTCATTCTTACCCCCTTGGCGCCGTGCACCGCCTCCTCAACGTTGTTTGAATCTGTCCCGGAACCTGCGCTGTTATGTTATCCCTTGGCCAGGCACACATTTTGCACTGCCCGTCTTCTGACATCATTTGGTGTCAGGCTGGCTGCGCCTGTGTGGCCGCGCTGGACGAGATCCCGCCTCGCTGTGTTATCTAATGTAATCACTCTGCGGACCTGTGATCCATGGGCATGAGCAGTGCATATCCTCGCCTTTCACTCCCCTCCCTACGGCTTCTTCAGACTGTGCGGCGTCACGGCCGTGGCATGCTATTAGGGATCAGCTGACGGCGCACGGTCTGAATAAGGCGTAGGGAGATGAGTGAGAGGCGGAGGTTAAGATATGCACTGCGCATGTCCATGGATCACAGGCCCGCAGTGGGATTAAATCAGAAGACACTACGAGGCGGGATCTCGTCCAGCGCATAATGTCAGAAGACGGGCAGCACAAAATGTGTGCATGGCCAAGGGCTAACATAACAGCGCAGGCTCCGGGACAGATTCAAACAACGCTGAGGAGGCGGCGCACGGCGCCAAGGGGGTAAGAATGACGGCTGTGCTGCGTCACATGACAAATGAAAGTTCCACCTACCGGACGGTTTAACGGTGTGAGGGGACACATTTTATAAGTGTTAGGTTCAGCATGTGCAAGGAGCACAATGAAAAGAGGCACTTTTTCCTTTTGCATCATTACTGCTGCACAAGGTGGCTCTTTCAGTAACAAACGCCTGGGGGGAAGGGGGGTACAGGTTCACTTAAATTTAAGTTGTGCCTGCGTGGCGGTCGCATGACACGTTGCCGTATACACAGCAGGGGAGCAGCAGGCATTACTGAACCCCACTAACACATTGGCGAGGTGTTTGGCTCTGTGCGGACAGCACTTCCGGACAACAACTAGCGGTGTTGGAGCCCAGGGACAGAAGGAGGAGGAGGTGGAGGAGAGAGGAGGGATTGCCACACACACAGCAGGGGAACAGCTGACGTTACTGAACCCCAATAACAGAGGAGCGACTGTTGACTGTGCGGACAGCACTACCAGGCAACAACTAGCGGTGTTGGAGCCCAGGGACAGCAGGAGGAGGAGGTGGAGGAGAGAGGAAGGATTGCCACACACACAGCTGGGGAACAGCTGACGTTACTGAACCCCAATAACAGAGGAGCGACTGTTGACTGTGCGGACAGCACTACCAGGCAACAACTAGCGGTGTTGGAGCCCAGGGACAGCAGGAGGAGGAGGTGGAGGAGAGAGGAGGGATTGCCACACACACAGCAGGGGAACAGCTGACGTTACTGAACCCCAATAACAGAGGAGCGACTGTTGACTGTGCGGACAGCACTACCAGGCAACAACTAGCGGTGTTGGAGCCCAGGGACAGCAGGAGGAGGAGGTGGAGGAGAGAGGAAGGATTGCCACACACACAGCTGGCGAACAGCTGATGTTACTGAACCCCAATAACAGAGGAGCGACTGTTGACTGTGCGGACAGCACTACCAGGCAACAACTAGCGGTGTTGGAGCCCAGGGACAGCAGGAGGAGGAGGTGGAGGAGAGAGGAGGGATTGCCACACACACAGCAGGGGAACAGCTGACGTTACTGAACCCCAATAACAGAGGAGCGACTGTTGACTGTGCGGACAGCACTACCAGGCAACAACTAGCGGTGTTGGAGCCCAGGGACAGCAGGAGGAGGAGGTGGAGGAGAGAGGAGGGTTGCCACACACACAGCTGGGGAACAGCTGACGTTACTGAACCCCAATAACAGAGGAGCGACTGTTGACTGTGCGGACAGCACTACCAGGCAACAACTAGCGGTGTTGCAGCCCAGAGACAGCAGGAGGAGCAGAGGAACACAGTGTAGGCCGAAGCCTGATTGGAGAAAGTCGAAAGGGAACCTTTAACCCCCCCCAAGGCGTTTGTAGCAGAAAGAGCCAGCTTGTGCAGCACAAAGGATGCAAAAGGAAAAGGTGGCTCTTTTCATTATGCTCCTTGCAAACACAGAACTAAACACTTATAAAATGTGTCCCCTGATACCGTGAGACCGTCCCGGAGGTGGGACTTTCCTTCGTAATATGACGCAGCACAGCCGTCATTCCTACCCGCTTGGCGCCGTGCCCCGGCTCCTCAGCATTGTTTAATTCTGTCCCGGAGCCTGCGCTGTTATGTTATCCCTTGGCCAGGCACACTTAGCGCTGCCCATCTTCTGACATCATTTGGTGTCAGTCTGGCTGCGCCTGTGCGTCCGCGCTGGCCGAGATCCCGCCTCGCAGTGTCATCTAATGTAATCCCACCGCGGGCCTGGGATCCGTGGCCATGCGCAGTGCATATCCTCGCCTCTCACTCCTCTCCCTCCGGCTTCTTCAGACTGTGCGGTGTCACGGCCGTGGCATGCTATTAGGGATCAGCTGACGGCGCACAGTCTGAAGAAGGCGAAGGGAGATGAGTGAGAGGCGGAGGTGAAGATATGCACTGCGCATGCCCATGGATGCCAGGCCCGCAGTGTGATTAAATCAGAAGACACTGCGAGGCGGGATCTCGGCCAGCGCGGCCGCACAGGCGCAGTCAGCATGACACCAAATGATGTCAGAAGAGGGGCAGCGCTAAGTGTGCCTGGCCAAGGGATAACATAACAGCGCAGGCTTCGAGACAGAATCAAACAACGCTGAGGAGCCGGCGCACGGCGCCGGGGGGGGGGAGTAAGAATGACGGCTGTGCTGTGTCACATTACGAAGGAAAGTCCCACCTCCAGGACGGTTTTACGGTATCAGTGAACACACTTTATAAGTGTTAAGTTCTGCGTGTGCAAGGAGCTAAACAAAAATAGCTACCTTTTCCTTGTGCAGCATTACTGCTGCACAAGGTGGCTCTTTCAGTAACAAACGCCTTGGGGGGGGACAGGTTCCCTTACATTTCAGTTGTTGTGTCAGCGTGGCGGTCGCAGGACACATTGCCGGCTACACAGCTGGGGATCAGCTGACGTTACTGACACCCAATAACACTGGGTCGTATGTTTTGACTGTGCAGACGGCACTTCTGAGCCTCAACTGGCGGTGTTGGAGCCCGGGAATTAAAGTTCAGGTGGTAGAAAGATGAACACAACTGGAGACCTGGATACTGTAGACAGTCACCTAATTATTTAATCAGGTAGAGGAGTGGCAAATTCCTGCGAGATCCAGGCCCGGTTCATTTTCAGGAAAGTAAGCCGGTCAACGTTATCGGAGGATAGTCGCATGCGACGGTCAGTTAGTACACCACCTGCAGCACTAAAGACGCGTTCCGATAGTACACTAGCCGGAGGGCAAGCCAGCACCTCCAATGCATACTGGCTTAGCTCTGGCCATGTATCCAGCTTTGAGACCCAAAACTTGAAAGGGGAAGAGCCATCTGGGAGTACAGCAAGAGGGCAAGACATGTAGTCTGTCACCGTCTGATGGAACCGTTGCCTCCTGCTGACTGGAGCCATCTGTGATGGTGTAGACTTTTGTGGCGGGCACACAAAACTGTGCCACAGTTGGGCCATACTGGTCTTGCCTTGGGCAGAGGCACTGCTTCTGCTCCCTCTTTGTGCAGAGCCTCCTCCACTGCCTGGACGCACTGAGCTGCTTTGTAATGCACTAGCAGCACTTCTCTCAGTTGGAATGGAGAAGATGATGGAATTCACCAGTGTCTCTTGGTACTCCCGCATTTTTCGCTCCCGGTTCAACGGTGTGATGAGGCTTTCTACGTTGTCCCGGTAGCGAGGATCGAGGATTGTGAACACCCAATAATCAGACATGCTGAGAATGTGGGCGATGCGGCGGTCGTTTCTCAGGCACTGCAGCATGTAATCCCCCATGTGCTGCAGACTGCCAACTGGCCAAGAAACGCTGTCCCCTGCTTGAGGCGTGATCTCTGCCCGCTCGTCATCACCCCACCCTCGCTGTACACACTGACTACTGGACAATTGTGTAACTCCCTCCTCTGGACGGATGTCTTCCTCCTCCATTGTCTCCTCCTCATCCTCCTCACAAAGTGTCCCCTGCCTACGCGTTTGTGAGGAACCACGTGGCGCTGACTGTCCAGAAGATGATGGAAATGGTGAATCCTCATCCTCCACCTCTTCCACAACATCATCCCTTAGTGTTTGCAGTGATTTTTCAAGCAGGCAGATAAGGGGGACAGTCATGCTGACTAGTGTTGTGAATTAGACTTTTTTGGCTCCCTCTAGTGGTTACTAGTGATATGACTCTGGGATTTCCTTCCCTCTGTCTGCACCCAGCTGGGTCGTTACTTCAGGGGTGTTGCTATATAAACCTCCTGGAACCTTAGTCCAGTGCCTGGCATCGGTGTTATCAGACACATTCTGTTTGCTCCTGTTTGCTGGTCGTGGTTCGTGCTAAATTAAGCTAAGTCTTGCTTCTTTGTTTTTTGGGTTATTTGTTTGCTATCATTTTTGTCCAGCTTGTACTAAATGTGATTCCTGACCTTGCTGGAAGCTCTAGGGGGCTGGTGTTCTCCCCCCGGGCCGTTAGACAGTTCGGGGGTTCTTGAATTTCCAGTGTGGATATTTTTGATAGGATTTTTTGCTGACCATATAAGTTACCTTTCTATATTCTGCTATTAGCTAGTGGGCCTCTCTTTGCTAAATTCCTAGCTCATTCTTATGTTTGTCTTTTCCTCTTACCTCACCGTTATTATTTGTGGGGGGCTTCTATCCAACTTTTTGGGGTATTTCCTCTGGAGGCAAGAAAGGTCTTTCTTTTCCCTTCTAGGGGTAGTTAGCTCTCCGGCTGGCGCGAGACGTCTAGGATCAACGTAGGAACATTCCCCGGCTGCTGGTATTTGTGGTGCTAGGATTAGTTATATGGTCAGCCCAGTTACCACTGCCCTATGAGCTGGTTTTCTGTATTTACTGACTTAGCATTATTCCTGAGACCCTCTGCCATTGGGGTCATAACAGTATGCCAGGCCTATATTGAATGTTTAAAGCATTGCAGAAGTGGGATAATAAGAAAGGAAATTCTGAGTTTTTTTTTTTCCTTCCTTCTCTTCCTCCCCTTTACCTTTGAGTGGCGTGTGCTTGCTGCAGACATGAATGTGCAGACCTTGATTACAAGTGTTGACCAGCTGGCAGCTCGTGTGCAGGGTATACAAGATTTTGTTACCAGTAGTCCTATGTCTGAACCTAAAATACCTATTCCGGAATTGTTTTCTGGTGATCGATTTAGGTTTAGGAATTTCAAGAATAATTGTAAATTGTTCTTTCTCTGAGACCCCGTTCATCTGGAGATTCTGCTCAGCAAGTTAAAATTGTTATTTCTTTTTTACGGGGCGACCCTCAGGATTGGGCTTTCTCGCTAGCGCCAGGAGATCCGGCATTGGCGAATATTGATGCGTTTTTTCTGGCGCTCGGATTGCTTTACGAGGAACCCAATCTTGAAATTCAGGCAGAAAAAGCCTTGCTGGCTATTTCTCAGGGTCAGGATGAAGCTGAAGTGTATTGCCAAAAATTTCGGAAATGGTCCGTGCTTACTCAGTGGAATGAGTGTGCTCTGGCCGCAAATTTCAGAAATGGCCTTTCTGAAGCCATTAAGAATGTGATGGTGGGTTTCCCCATTCCTACAAGTCTGAATGATTCTATGGCGCTTGCTATTCAAATTGACCGGCGTTTGCGGGAGCGCAAAACCGCTAATCCTCTGGTGGTGTTGTCTGAACAAACACCTGATTTAATGCAATGTGATAGAATTCAGACTAGAAATGAACGGAAAAATCATAGACGTCAGAATGGGTTGTGTTTTTACTGTGGTGATTCTACACATGTTATATCAGCATGCTCTAAACGCCTAACAAGTGTTGTTAGTCCTGTCGCCATTGGTAATTTGCAACCTAAATTTATTTTGTCTCTGACTTTAATTTGCTCTTTGTCTTCTTACCCTGTTATGGCGTTTGTGGATTCAGGTGCCGCCCTGAGTCTTATGGATCTGTCATTTGCCAAGCGCTGTGGTTTTGTTCTTGAACCGTTAGTAAATCCTATTCCTCTTAGAGGTATTGATGCTACGCCATTGGCGGAAAATAAACCGCAGTTTTGGACGCAGGTGACCATGTGCATGACTCCTGAACATCGGGAGGTGATTCGTTTTCTTGTTCTGCATAAAATGCATGATTTGGTCGTTTTGGGTCTGCCATGGTTACAGACCCACAATCCAGTCCTGGATTGGAAGGCAATGTCTGTGTCAAGTTGGGGCTGTCAGGGAATTCATGCTGATTCCCCGCCGGTGTCTATTGCTTCCTCTACTCCTTCGGAAGTTCCTGAGTATTTGTCTGATTATCAGGATGTATTCAGTGAGTCCAGATCCAGTGCTCTGCCTCCTCATAGGGACTGTGACTGCGCCATAGATTTGATTCCAGGTAGTAAATTTCCTAAGGGAAGATTATTTAATCTGTCAGTACCTGAGCATGCCGCAATGCGTTCATATATCAAGGAGTCTCTGGAGAAGGGGCATATCCGTCCTGTTGTGAATTTACTTTTTGGCTCCCTCTAGTGGCTACTAGTGATTTGACTCTGGGTTTGTCAGTCATTCCTTTTATGCTCACCTGGGTCGTTAGGTCAGGGGTGTTGCTATATAAGCTCCCTGGACCTTCAGTTCAATGCCTGGCAACGTTGATATCAGAGCTAATCTGTAGTGCTCTTGTCTACTGATCCTGGTTCCTGCTTGATTAAGCTAAGTCTGCTTTTTTGCTTTTTGCAATTCGTTATTGTTTGCATTTTTTGTCCAGCTTGTATATTATCTGTATCCTGACCTTGCTGGAAGCTCTAGGGCGGCTGGTGTTCTCCCCCCGGGCCGTTAGACGGTTCGGGGGTTCTTGAATCTCCAGCGTGGATTTTTGATAGGGTTTTTGTTGACCATATAAGTTATCTTACTATATTCTGCTATTAGTAAGTGGGCCTCTCTGTGCTAAACCTAGTTCATCTCTGTGTTTGTCATTTCCTCTTACCTCACCGTTATTATTTGTGGGGGGCTTGTATCCTACTTTTGGGGTCCTTTCTCTGGAGGCAAGAGAGGTCTTTGTTTTCCTCTTCTAGGGGTAGTTAGCTCTCCGGCTGGCGCGAGACATCTAGCGACCAACGTAGGCATGTTCCCCGGCTACTTCTAGGGTTGGCGTTAGGAGTAGATATATGGTCAACCCAGTTACCACTGCCCTATGAGCTGGATTTTTGTACTTTGCAGACTTGCTGATATCTCTGAGACCCTCGCCATTGGGGTCATAACAGTTTGCCAGGCCTGTACTAAATGCATTGCAGAAGTGGGATTATAAGAAAGAAAGTTCTGAGTTTTTTTTTTTCTCTCTCATTTTTTTTTTTTTTCTTTTCCCCTTTACCTTTGAGTGGCTTGTGATTGATGCAGACATGAATGTCCAGACCTTGATTACAAGTGTGGACCAGCTTGCTGCTCGTGTGCAGGGCATACAAGATTATGTTACCAGAAATCCTATGTCAGAACCTAAGATACCGATTCCTGAACTGTTTTCCGGAGACCGATTTAAGTTTAGAAATTTCAGGAATAATTGTAAATTGTTTTTGTCCCTGAGACCCTGTTCCTCTGGAGACTCCGCTCAGCAAGTGAAAATTGTTATTTCTTTTTTACGGGGCGACCCTCAGGATTGGGCTTTCTCGCTGGCGCCAGGAGATCCGGCATTGGCTGATATTGATGTGTTTTTTCTGGCGCTCGGTTTGCTTTATGAGGAACCCAATCTTGAGATTCAGGCAGAAAAAGCCTTGCTGGCTATGTCTCAGGGCCAGGACGAGGCTGAGGTGTATTGCCAAAAATTTCGGAAATGGTCCGTGCTGACCCAGTGGAACGAGTGTGCATTGGCTGCAAATTTTAGAAATGGCCTTTCTGAAGCCATTAAGAATGTGATGGTGGGTTTTCCCATTCCCACAGGTCTGAATGATTCCATGGCCCTGGCGATTCAAGTTGACTGGCGGTTGCGGGAGCGCAAAACCGCAAATTCCCTCATGGTGTTATCTGAACAGGCACCTGATTTAATGCAATGTGATAGAATCCTGACTAGAAATGAGCGGAAAATTCATAGACGCCAGAATGGCTTGTGTTACTACTGTGGTGATTCTGCACATGTTATCTCAGCATGCTCTAAGCGTCTTACTAAGGTTGTTAGTCCTGTCGCCATTGGTAATTTGCAACCTAAGTTCATTCTATCTGTAACTTTGATTTGCTCACTGTCATCGTATCCTGTCGTGGCGTTTGTAGATTCAGGTGCTGCCCTGAGTCTTATGGATCTGTCATTTGCCAAGCGTTGCGGTTTTGTTCTTGAGCCATTAGAAAATCCTATCCCTTTTAGGGGTATTGACGCTACGCCATTGGCAGAAAATAAGCCGCAGTTTTGGACACAAGTTACCATGTGCATGACTCCTGAACATCGGGAGGTGATACGTTTTCTTGTTCTGCATAAGATGCATGATTTGGTTGTTTTGGGGTTGCCATGGTTACAGACCCATAATCCAGTCTTGGACTGGAAGGCAATGTCAGTGTCAAGTTGGGGCTGTCATGGAATTCATGGAGATTCCCTGCCCGTGTCTATTGCTACTTCTACGCCTTCGGAAGTTCCGGCGTATTTGTCTGATTATCAGGATGTCTTCAGCGAGTCTAGGTCAAGTGCATTGCCTCCTCATAGGGAATGTGACTGTGCAATAGATTTGATTCCAGGCAGTAAGTTTCCTAAGGGAAGACTGTTTAATCTGTCGGTACCTGAACATACCGCGATGCGTTTATATATCAAGGAGTCTCTGGAGAAGGGGCATATCCGTCCTTCTTCTTCCCCTCTTGGTGCGGGATTCTTTTTTGTGGCTAAAAAGGACGGATCTTTGAGGCCTTGCATTGACTATCGGCTTTTGAATAAGATCACTGTCAAATTTCAGTATCCTTTGCCGTTGTTGTCAGACTTGTTTGCCCGGATTAAAGGTGCCAAGTGGTTCACCAAGATAGACCTTCGTGGTGCGTACAACCTTGTGCGCATTAAGCAAGGAGATGAATGGAAAACCGCATTCAATACGCCCGAAGGTCATTTTGAGTACTTGGTGATGCCATTTGGGCTCTCTAATGCACCTTCAGTTTTTCAGTCCTTTATGCATGACATTTTCCGGAAGTATCTGGATAAATTTTTGATCGTTTATCTGGATGATATTCTGGTTTTTTCTGATGATTGGGACTCGCATGTGGAACAGGTCAGGATGGTTTTCAAGATTTTGCATGAAAATTCTTTGTTTGTTAAAGGCTCAAAGTGTCTCTTTGGTGTACAGAAGGTTCCCTTTTTAGGGTTCATTTTTTCCCCTTCTGCTGTGGAGATGGACCCAGTCAAGGTTCGAGCTATTCATGATTGGACTCAACCCTCGTCAGTTAAGAGTCTTCAGAAGTTCTTGGGTTTTGCTAACTTCCACCGTCGTTTTATCGCTAATTTTTCTAGCGTTGTTAAACCGTTGACGGATATGACCAAGAAAGGCTCTGATGTGGCTAACTGGGCTCCTGCTGCCGTGGAGGCTTTCCAGGAGTTGAAGCGCCGGTTTACTTCAGCGCCTGTTTTGTGCCAGCCTGATGTCTCACTTCCCTTTCAGGTTGAAGTGGATGCTTCGGAGATTGGGGCAGGGGCCGTTTTGTCGCAGAGAGGCCCTAATTGGTTGCTCTACTATGAGACCTTGTGCCTTTTTCTCTAGGAAGTTTTCGCCGGCAGAGCGAAATTATGATGTGGGCAATCGGGAGTTGTTGGCCATGAAGTGGGCATTTGAGGAGTGGCGTCATTGGCTCGAGGGTGCTAAGCATCGTGTGGTGGTCTTGACTGATCACAAAAATCTGATGTACCTCGAGTCTGCTAAACGCCTGAATCCTAGACAGGCCCGCTGGTCATTGTTTTTCTCCCGTTTTGACTTTGTGGTTTCGTATTTACCAGGTTCTAAGAATGTGAAGGCCGATGCTCTGTCTAGGAGCTTTGTGCCTGATGCTCCTGGAGTCGCTGAACCTGTGGGTATTCTTAAGGAAGGAGTTATCCTGTCAGCTATTTCTCCAGATCTGCGACGTGTGTTGCAGAGATTTCAGGCTGGTAGGCCTGACTCTTGTCCACCTGACAGATTGTTTGTGCCTGCTAAATGGACCAGCAGAGTCATTTCCGAGGTTCATTCCTCAGTGTTGGCAGGGCACCCGGGAATTTTTGGCACCAGAGATCTGGTGGCCAGGTCCTTTTGGTGGCCTTCCTTGTCAAGAGATGTGCGGTCATTTGTGCAGTCCTGTGGTACTTGTGCTCGAGCTAAGCCTTGCTGTTCTCGTGCCAGCGGGTTGCTCTTGCCCTTGCCTGTCCGGAAGAGACCTTGGACACACATCTCTATGGATTTCATTTCGAATCTTCCGGTGTCTCAGGGCATGTCTGTCATCTGGGTGATATGTGATCGTTTCTCCAAGATGGTCCATCTGGTTCCTTTGCCCAAACTGCCTTCCTCTTCTGATCTGGTTCCTGTGTTCTTCCAGAACGTGGTTCGTTTGCACGGCATTCCTGAGAATATTGTGTCGGACAGAGGATCCCAGTTTGTTTCCAGGTTCTGGCGATCCTTTTGTGGTAGGATGGGCATAGATTTGTCGTTTTCGTCCGCTTTTCATCCACAGACTAACGGACAAACGGAACTAACTAATCAGACTCTGGAGGCGTATTTGAGGTGTTTTGTCTCTTCTGATCAGGATGATTGGGTGACCTTCTTGCCGTTGGCTGAATTTGCCCTTAATAATCGGGCTAGTTCTGCCACCTTGGTTTCGCCATTTTTCTGCAACTCTGGTTTCCACCCTCGTTTTTCCTCGGGACATGTGGAGCCTTCTGACTGTCCTTGGGTGGATTCTGTGGTGGATAGGTTGCAGCGGATCTGGAATCATGTGGTGGACAACTTGAAGTTGTCACAGGAGAAGGCTCAGCGTTTTGCCAACCGCCGCCGCGGTGTGGGTCCCCGACTTCGTGTTGGGGATTTGGTATGGCTGTCTTCTCGATTTGTTCCTATGAAGGTCTCCTCTCCCAAATTTAAGCCTCGATTCATTGGTCCTTACAAGATATTGGAGATCCTTAATCCTGTATCCTTTCGCCTGGATCTTCCGGTGTCGTTTGCCATTCACAACGTATTTCATAGGTCCTTGTTGCGGCGGTACGTTGTGCCTGTGGTTCCTTCTGCTGAGCCTCCTGCTCCGGTGTTGGTTGAGGGCGAGTTGGAGTACGTGGTGGAGAAGATCTTAGATTCTCGTCTCTCCAGGCGGAGGCTTCAGTACCTGGTCAAGTGGAAGGGCTATGGTCAGGAGGATAATTCCTGGGTGGTCGCCTCTGATGTGCATGCGGCCGATTTAGTTCGTGCTTTTCATGCCGCTCATCCTGATCGCCCTGGTGGTCTTGGTGAGGGTTCGGTGACCCCTCACTAAGGGGGGGGTACTGTTGTGAATTTACTTTTTGGCTCCCTCTAGTGGCTACTAGTGATTTGACTCTGGGTTTGTCAGTCATTCCTTTTATGCTCACCTGGGTCGTTAGGTCAGGGGTGTTGCTATATAAGCTCCCTGGACCTTCAGTTCAATGCCTGGCAACGTTGATATCAGAGCTAATCTGTAGTGCTCTCTTCTACTGATCCTGGTTCCTGCTTGATTAAGCTTTTTTGCTTTTTGCAATTCGTTATTGTTTGCATTTTTTGTCCAGCTTGTATATTATCTGTATCCTGACCTTGCTGGAAGCTCTAGGGCGGCTGGTGTTCTCCCCCCGGGCCGTTAGATGGTTCGGGGGTTCTTGAATCTCCAGCGTGGATTTTTGATAGGGTTTTTGTTGACCATATAAGTTATCTTACTATATTCTGCTATTAGTAAGTGGGCCTCTCTGTGCTAAACCTAGTTCATCTCTGTGTTTGTCATTTCCTCTTACCTCACCGTTATTATTTGTGGGGGGCTTGTATCCTACTTTTGGGGTCCTTTCTCTGGAGGCAAGAGAGGTCTTTGTTTTCCTCTTCTAGGGGTAGTTAGCTCTCCGGCTGGCGCGAGACATCTAGCGACCAACGTAGGCATGTTCCCCGGCTACTTCTAGGGTTGGCGTTAGGAGTAGATATATGGTCAACCCAGTTACCACTGCCCTATGAGCTGGATTTTTGTACTTTGCAGACTTGCTGATATCTCTGAGACCCTCACCATTGGGGTCATAACACCGTCCATCCTCTTCCCCTCTTGGTGCGGGATTCTTTTTTGTGGCTAAGAAGGACGGATCTTTGAGACCTTGTATTGACTATCGGCTACTGAATAAAATCACTGTAAAATTTCAGTATCCTTTGCCTCTCTTGTTGGACTTGTTTGCCCGGATTAAGGGTGCCAAGTGGTTCACCAAGATAGATCTTCGTGGTGCATACAACCTTGTGCGCATTAAGCAAGGTGATGAATGGAAGACTGCATTTAATACGCCCGAAGGTCATTTTGAGTACTTGGTGATGCCTTTTGGGCTTTCTAATGCTCCCTCAGTATTTCAGTCCTTTATGCATGATATTTTCCGGAAGTATCTGGATAAATTTATGATTGTTTATCTGGACGATATTCTGGTTTTCTCTGAAGATTGGGACTCACATGTGGAGCAGGTCAGGATGGTGTTTCAGGTTTTGCGTGAGAATGCCTTGTTTGTTAAAGGCTCAAAGTGTCTCTTTGGAGTACAGAAAGTTCCCTTTTTGGGGTTTATTTTTTCCCCTTCTGCTGTGGAGATGGACCCAGTCAAGGTCCGAGCTATTCATGAGTGGACTCAACCCACGTCAGTTAAGAGTCTTCAGAAGTTCTTGGGTTTTGCTAACTTCTACCGTCGTTTTATCGCTAATTTTTCTAGCGTTGTTAAACCTTTGACGGATATGACCAAGAAAGGTTCTGATGTTGCTAACTGGGCTCCTGCAGCCGTGGAGGCGTTCCAGGAGTTGAAGCGCCGGTTTACTTCGGCGCCTGTTTTGTGCCAGCCTGATGTCTCACTTCCCTTTCAGGTCAAGGTGGATGCTTCTGAGATTGGGGCAGGGGCCGTTTTGTCACAGAGAGGCCCTGGTTGCTCGGTAATGAGACGATGTGCTTTCTTCTCTAGGAAGTTTTCGCCTGCTGAGCGGAATTATGATGTGGGCAATCGGGAATTACTGGCCATGAAGTGGGCATTTGAGGAGTGGCGTCATTGGCTCGAGGGTGCTAAGCATCGTGTGGTGGTCTTGACTGATCACAAAAATTTGATGTATCTCGAGTCTGCTAAACGCTTGAATCCTAGACAGGCCCGCTGGTCATTGTTTTTCTCCCATTTTGACTTTGTAGTCTCGTATTTACCAGGTTCAAAGAATGTGAAAGCTGATGCTCTTTCAAGGAGCTTTGTGCCTGACTCTCCTGGAGTCACAGAACCTGTTGGTATTATTAAAGAAGGAGTTATTTTGTCAGCCATTTCTCCTGATTTGCGACGTGTGTTGCAGAGATTTCAAGCTGGTAGACCTGACTCTTGTCCACCTGACAGACTGTTTGTTCCTGATAAGTGGACCAGCAGAGTCATTTCCGAGGTTCATTCCTCGGTGTTGGCAGGTCATCCGGGAATTTTTGGCACCAGAGATCTGGTGGCTAGGTCATTTTGGTGGCCTTCCTTGTCACGGGATGTACGGTCATTTGTGCAGTCCTGTGGGACTTGTGCTCGAGCTAAGCCTTGCTGTTCCAGTGCCAGCGGGTTGCTCTTGCCCTTGCCTGTCCCGAAGAGGCCTTGGACACATATTTCCATGGATTTCATTTCTGATCTCCCGGTGTCTCGGGGTATGTCTGTCATCTGGGTGGTATGTGATCGCTTTTCAAAAATGGTCCATTTGGTGCCTTTGCCTAAGCTGCCTTCCTCTTCCGATCTGGTTCCTGTGTTCCTTCAGAATGTGGTTCGTTTACACGGCATTCCTGAGAATATTGTGTCTGACAGAGGATCCCAGTTTGTTTCCAGGTTCTGGCGATCCTTTTGTGCTAGGATGGGCATTGATTTATCATTCTCGTCTGCCTTTCATCCTCAGACTAATGGACAAACTGAGCGAACTAATCAGACTCTGGAAGCTTACTTGAGGTGTTTTGTTTCGGCAGATCAGGATGATTGGGTGACCTTCTTGCCGTTGGCTGAGTTTGCCCTAAATAATCGGGCTAGTTCCGCTACTTTGGTTTCGCCATTTTTCTGCAACTCTGGTTTCCATCCTCGTTTTTCCTCGGGACATGTGGAGCCTTCTGACTGTCCTGGAGTAGATTCTGTGGTGGATAGGTTGCAGCAGATCTGGAATCATGTGGTGGACAACTTGAAGTTATCACAGGAGAAGGCTCAGCGTTTTGCCAATCGCCGCCGCGGTGTGGGTCCCCGACTTCGTGTTTTGGATTTGGTGTGGCTGTCTTCTCGATTTGTTCCTATGAAGGTCTCCTCTCCTAAATTTAAGCCTCGCTTCATCGGTCCTTACAAGATATTGGAAATCCTTAATCCTGTGTCCTTTCGCTTGGATCTTCCGGTTTCGTTTGCCATTCACAACGTGTTCCATAGGTCTTTGTTACGACGCTACGTTGTGCCTGTGGTTCCTTCTGCTGAGCCTCCTGCTCCGGTGTTGTGTGAGGGTTCGGTGACCCCTCCTTAAGGGGGGGGTACTGATGTGAATTAGACTTTTTTGGCTCCCTCTAGTGGTTACTAGTGATATGACTCTGGGATTTCCTTCCCTCTGTCTGCACCCAGCTGGGTCGTTACTTCAGGGGTGTTGCTATATAAACCTCCTGGAACCCTTAGTCCAGTGCCTGGCATCGGTGTTATCAGACACATTCTGTTTGCTCCTGTTTGCTGGTCCTGGTTCGTGCTAAATTAAGCTAAGTCTTGCTTCTTTGTTTTTTGGGTTATTTGTTTGCTATCATTTTTGTCCAGCTTGTACTAAATGTGATTCCTGACCTTGCTGGAAGCTCTAGGGGGCTGGTGTTCTCCCCCCGGGCCATTAGACGGTTCGGGGGTTCTTGAATTTCCAGTGTGGATATTTTTGATAGGATTTTTTGCTGACCATATAAGTTATCTTTCTATATTCTGCTATTAGCTAGTGGGCCTCTCTTTGCTAAATTCCTAGCTCATTCTTATTTTGTCTTTTCCTCTTACCTCACCGTTATTATTTGTGGGGGCTTCTATCCAACTTTTTGGGGTATTTCCTCTGGAGGCAAGAAAGGTCTTTCTTTTCCCTTTTAGCGGTAGTTAGCTCTCCGGCTGGCGCGAGACGTCTAGGATCAACGTAGGAACGTTCCCCGGCTGCTGGTATTTGTGGTGCAAGGATTAGTTATATGGTCAGCCCAGTTACCACTGCCCTATGAGCTGGTTTTCTGTATTTACTGACTTAGCATTATTCCTGAGACCCTCTGCCATTGGGGTCATAACAGACTAGTGCATCATCTGCACTCGCCATCCGCATGGAATAATCGAAGGGACGCAAAACCTGGCAGACGTCCTTCATAGTGGCCCACTCTGTGGTTGTGAAGTCTGAACGGCGCGGAGTGCGACTTCTTAGCGCCTGATGCAGCTGGTACTCCATTACTGCTTGCTGCTGCTCACACAACCGCTCCAACATATGTAACGTGGAATTCCACCTGGTAGGTAGGTCACATATGATGCAATGTTCCGGAAGGCGGAATCGGCGCTGCAGAGCCGCAATGCGCGATTTTGCCGTGCTGGAACGCCGCAAGTGAGCACACTCTAGGTGGACCTTGTGCAGCAGTGCATCAAGATCCGGATAGTCCCTCAAAAAACTCTGCACGACCAAATTGAGCACATGTGCCAGACATGGGATGTGAGTGAGGTTGCCGAGGCCCAGAGCTGCCACCAGATTTCGGCCATTATCACACACTACCATGCCTGGCTGGAGATTCGCTGCCACAAACCACACATCGCTCTCCTGCTTGATGGCATTCCAGAGCTCCTGCGCTGTGTGGCTTCGATTCCCCAAAGAAATTAATTTCAAGATGGCCTGTTGACGTTTGGCCACGGCTGTGCTCATGACGGTCGTAACAGGTAAACGTTCACGGGTCCATGTGGAGGTGGACTGTGACGGCTCCTGCAGCGATGATTCTGAGGAACTGGTGTAAGAGGAGGAGTCAATGCGTACAGACTGGATTCCTGCAATCCTTGGAGTGGGCAGGACACGTCCTGCGCCACTCGCATGATCTGTACCCGGCTCAACAACATTAACCCAATGGGCTGTGAGGGAAAGGTATCGCCCCTGTCCATGTTGACTGGTCCACGCATCGGTGGTGAGGTGGACCTTGCTACTGACGGCGTTCAGTAGCGCGTGTTTTATGTGTCCCTCCACATGCTTGTGCAGGGCAGGGACAGCTTGCCTGCTGAAGTAAAAGCGGCTGGGCACATTGTTCTGTGGGACTGCCAATGACATCAAGTCACGGAAGCTGTCAGTCTCCACCAGCCTGCATGACAGCATTTCCAGTGACAGAAGTTTGGCAATGCCTGCAGTCAGAGCCTGTGCTCGTGGTTGGTTTGACGAGAAAGGCCGCCTTTTCTCCCATGCCTGTACTACCGATGGCTGTAGACTGGGCTGGGAGTGTGAGGATGCCTGGGAACGTGGTGCTGCGGGTGGAATTACAGTGGGTCTCTGGACAACAGGGCCAGAGGTTCTTCCACGGCGATCCTGGGAGGAAGCCGAACCAGCTGCGTGTGAGCTGGAGGAAGAGGCAACACGAGCTGAAGGGATGGTAGCTGCCGCTGTTGGTTGGCCTAGCTCTTCAGTGTGTTTTTCTAACTCCGCCACGTGCCTGGTCCGCACATGTTTCCACATGTTGGAGGTATTGAGGTTGCTGACATTTCGACCTCTTTTGACTTTGTGATGACACACCTTGCATTTGACATAGCAAATGTCATCTGCAACTGTGTCA